>NC_137221.1:25544718-25613651 GCF_949987685.1 Ammodytes marinus
TGTAAAAAATGGATGGAACTATTTATTTTGAGTCCATTACAGCATTGTCAAAACCTCTACCTGTGTAGTCTGAATGCAACAACATGACAAAGGTAATGTCATGACTGCTGTCTCATTTTAGTAAAACCCAATAGGCTACTATATCATTCACATCTTGGCATCAAATCGGAACAGAAAACAGAGGTATTTTTTTTTATTCGCTTGACAGTTAGAAATGCAACTCTAAAAAAAACACAGATGCTCTAACAAGGAAAACGCATTGTTGGCCCAATTTCAACTGCTTAATCGGCTTTGTCACAAACTGGATTCTCCGTTTGCTAATCTGGAAGCTCCCAGCACACATCCTAGCTGGGCACGTAGAACAAAGGTAAGACTCTTTTTAAAAAATCAAATTACCGAGCAAAAAGCCTCTCTGTAATCCTCTGTTTCCTTACAGCCTTCTTAGCCATGCTGCTGTTTTTCTCCATTCAGACACAGCTTCATGCTTAATGCTAATCCCTATTTATCAAAGAGGGAAAAGATAATGGAACACATAGAAATCTGCATCCTGACAACTGCTCAAACACGCACACGCACACACACACACACACACACACACACACACACACACACACACACACACACACACACACACACACACGGCATGGATGAAGACGTTCAAAGTTCACCGTGGCTTGTCTGGCAGGTTGCCCTTCACTCTGTATTCATACCACGGCCCAATCAAAGGCTTTAAATTAGCGGGTGGTTATTGAGAGTTGTCCCAATCAGAGCCCTCTCATCCAGCCAATCAGTCCCTGCTGACACCAAGGTTAAACACAGGCTTTTTTTCACTACTGGATCTGAAACGGTGGATTACAGTTGCTGCTGCTGCTGCTGCTGCTGCTTCTGCTAACATTCACACACTATGAAACACACATCAGGTACTGAGATGTTCAAACTTCAAACCAAGAGAAAAGAGCAGTGGTAGCCAACTGTAGATCTATCAGACTAGAGCAGAGGCCGGACACCCAACAAATCTATTATTTTTCACTTTCACCTACTATGCAAAATGCACTTTTTCATGGTTTATCAACATGAATATGGACTTTTTCTCCACCTTTCTGAAATGCTGTGTTCCACAAAGGCCAGGACACACCAGCCCGATAATCGCCGTCGTCAAAAAAAAAAGACGAATCTGTTTGGTGTGTGCCGTGACGTCGGCCGACGTAGAGGTCGTCGGGCTTGTTTTGAGCCTGTCGGCCGCAATCGGCGGCCGACCGTCTTTCATTTGGAGCAATTTGATTGGTGGAGGGCTAGCGAATCAGTGAAGCCCAGAAGTGAGGCGGGTAGCACAAACAGCTATCGTTTTAATGCGTTTGTTCGTTTCGTTTTGAGAGTACTCACATGCATCAACCCTTGTTGAATGCTCGACACCATGCTCGACACTCTCTGCTAAAAATGATGCTCTTTATAGTCCATAAATATAAATACGTATTTCTATCTATGTTTATGCTCTAGAGAGCTGTCCCATCATTTCCGGCTTTCGTATTTTTTCGGGCCACAATACAGATTAGCGCCGCCTGCTGTTGTGGAGACATTACAAGCGCGGGACGTACGGAAAATAAGCAGTCGTCTCGGTGTGTTTTTGGGCCGCGACGGAAAGACTGGAGCTTCCTGAAACGGCGACTCCAGTTTTTGGGTAGTCGGAACGTGTCGGACTGGTGTGTCCTGGCCTTAAGGCCCCAGTCCCATCATTACTGTGGCAGGCTGATATGGAAGACGATTGATGAACTGACACACAATTAATGTCATGTACTTTACAACATCTAACATAATGAACATTTAACTACTGTTTGGTCAAATAAACACCTAGATGTACATTTTGGATCTTTGATTTGTCTGAAAGAAGACATGTTATGGAAGAGAGGTAGAGAGAGAGGGAGAGAGAGATAGAGTATGAAAGAAGACATGTTATGGAAGAGAGGTAGAGAGAGAGGGAGAGAGAGATAGAGTATGAAAGAAGACATGTTATGGAAGAGAGGGAGAGAGAGAGAGAGAGTATGAAAGAAGACATGTTATGGAAGAAAAATAGACAAAAAAAATCTCAAAATTGACCAGTGCTTGATAAGTCTTGCTGGGGGAAATAGCAGCTCAACTAATTAGACTCTCCCTGCGTTCCAATCCCCATATTTCCATACTATTAAGTATGCCATAAAAATATATAGGATGTCCCAATACACGCACGTCAATTGTAGTATGCTGTAAATACCTAGATGCCCGATTAACTCCAAGTGCAATTAGGAGTATTCGTCTTTATTCTTGACATTTCTCGACATAATGAAAAAAAAATTCCTTATCTGATTTGTTTTTTCTCTCCCGTGGCCCTTAAACTCTTCTGTACTTTTGTATGTAGTGTAGTAAAAAGAAAGAGTATTGATATGATATATATATATATGATTTGGAACGCAAGGTCTGTCTCTATTTGACAGCCCTTATTTAGTTCCCTCCAGTAAAGTGCCCAAATTCTGTGCTAATTTCAGAGTGTGTAGAACAGAGCACATGGACCTCAATGGCCTGCTGCCCCGAATGGTTTCAAACAATTGTTGCCTAAAAAGTATTATTATAAAATGAATAATACTGCCCGAAGACGATTCATTATTTTACTGTAGAGCAGTGGCTCCCAACCTAGCCTGGCACCACCCGCCTACCTCCGCTCAATTTTCATTCCCCTTCAGCAGTCAGTTTAGGTCCGCGGTATATTTGCGGGGCTTTCTCAGCCAGATTTTTGGCTGTCCAATCAGCAAACAGAGAGCAAGCCAGCGCATAACATACGTCACAACCAAACGTTATGCGATTGGTTGGCAGATCCAGAGTGGCACTGGGCAGATCCAATAGTTTTAAACTTCAACAGACACCGACCTTCAAGTGAGTCAATGGAGCGATTCCGGACCTTCTGTACAAATGACATGAAGTACAATGGTCTGGTAGGACCAGGCTAAATGAAGTACAATGGTCTGGTAGGACCAGGCTAAATGAAGTACGATGGTCTGGTAGGACCAGGCTAAATGAAGTACAATGGTCTGGTAGGACCAGGCTAAATGAAGTACAATGGTCTGGTAGGACCAGGCTACTCCCAACCTGCAGCTCAGACAAAAACCTGAGAAATATCACTAACAAAGAATAGCAACCAACTTGGAGAGCAGTTTAGCCCTCAGGAAATGTTTGTCCAACTAATACTATCCACCTGCTTTAAAACCCAAGCTTTGAGGCTCAGCCATGGATTCAGCATGGCACCACATACAGTACACAAACAGACATTAGCATCCTCTAAAAGTTTGGCCCCCCATTTAAATGAGTGTATTCCCTGGTGCGGCCTTAGCTCTGTGAACTGAGTCTAACGTGTCAAATCTGTCAAATATTCAGCACAATGCTTTTGAAGGAGGGCTTTTATTGTGGCGGTGTGAAGGAGCTGGTGGGCCAAGCTGCTGGCCTCTGGAGACACACAGTGGATGGACTGTCACATTCAGCTCTATTGTGTGTCTGTCTGTGTCTCCGGAGTGCATTGTGGTCCTATACCTCCAGCATACAGCCAGGCCCTAAACGCCTTGTATGCATGTCAGTCTCCCCTTCTTTCCCTGGGAGCCATTCCTTTGTGTGTGTGTGTCCCTCTTTCAAATCAGACCTTGAATGCTACACTGATCAAGGAAAAATAATCAACTGGCCTTTTGTTTTAGCGGCGCGCGTCAACAGGAGCAAATAAACGTATGGTAATGAAGCGTTATCGTGTGCGCCTCAGACGCTGGGTGTGATGTGTGCCGTCCAGCCCAGGCTCCCTCCCCACTGAGAGGAGAAGAGGCCCACAGCCAGATGACTAGGCTCCAGCACATTCTAATGCTCAAACCAGCACCGGGCATGTTGTATCCATTTCATTCTAAGGGTCAGAACGTTACTGTGTTTGCAGTTTTTACTACAATCTTGGATTCACTTTTCTAGCATCAAACAGATGGGGGCGGGACCAATAGACAACTCAATAGAGAACTTGAAAACCCCCTAACACTGTAACACAATTTAAAAAAATACTCAAAAATAAATGACAAACAAAGGATATATAAAACATACTCTAAAACACTGTTAAACTTTCTGTTAATCTTATTGGTTGAACCAAAGCGACACAAAACGTATCAAGTATTGTGTTTGTATCAAAGCCACAGAGCTCCACGGTTATGTCACTCCTTCATTAAGCATCTATCCAATCAGTGGCATGCCAGTGTAAAAAACTGTTATACAGGGGTAACAACAATCATGCAGGGTGGAAATGGAAACCAACCCTATTCTCCAGTACCATCCATCCAGTAGTATATCCAAGATGGTATAGTGCCTGTGTGAAAGGTGCCGGTGTGTGTAGGTTGCAGCCCTGAGTGTTTGAGCGAGCGAGTGAGTGGGGTGACGACCCCGAGGACGCCCTCCATTTAAATGAAGCGGCTCGGCATTGTGAGATTACACTGCTGGGTTGTGTGTCTGACACGCTCACACAGCTAAACCAGCACAGAAGATAAAGATGAGAAAAAAACCAAGGGAAATTACAGCCGCGCACCTTGGAGCTATCGCCGGCCGGCAGAGCTGCAGGTGAGAGATAGAAAGTGTAGTAAAAACACTGCGTGGCAAAGAGGAACGACCTCTCAGTATTATACACAAGGCAGCGCGCGGAGCATCGGTATCTGTCCTGGGTACGGCACGCAGGCTTTAAATGGCTTGTCCTCCTTCAATGTCAGTCTGGTGAGCTTTGCTGTAAACACAGGAACAGAAATGAGCTACGGGCTACGCTCAATGTTATTACAGCCATCAGGTTTGACATGTTTTTTTTTCCCCCAGTGGCCTTGAAGTGGTCTGAATGACACATTTTATTTCAACATTTCTTATGCATAATTACAGCATGAATCACACAATGTGTATCAACAAATAGAAAACTGCTGCTGGCTGCAGTCCAACCAAAACACTGAACAAATAGCTGGAACTCACTAAAAACTAGAACTACTGTAGCACCTGGCTGTTATAAGCCTCCACAAGACATACTATTACAGAACAGTGAAAGTCCAGTGGTGGTAGGCAATGCTTTAAAGAAGGTAGAACTCTTAAGAAGCTACAATATGGTACCAGGCCACTGAGACCTCACAATATATGAGGTCACAGTCACCTCACTTCAAAATCTATATTCAGTTCATCTTTGAGTCAGAGTGGACATTTGTACAAAGTTTGAAAAAGTCCCTCTAAGCGTTCATGTATTGTCACAAGAATGGCCGATATATCGAAAACGATATTGAGCAGTGTTAAGCCAAATGTGAACAGCTGTGAGGTGAGAGCTCATGTACAGACTAGACTCGAGCATTGTAACACCTTTTATCACTCCTAATCAGCCTTAAACATGACATGTCAGTGCTCATCAGTTCATACAGTATAGTGTCTGGTGGCTGCACCTGGATCAGCCCATCAAACTAGCCCCACGGTCCCACCACTGTCAGCGTGGCACTAATTCACTGACGAATTGGAGCAATTGTGTATTTTACGGCGTCTGAAAATGAGCTCGGTGGGTTGGAGAAGGAGCGCGCGGAGAGTAACACACCTGCTCATAAACAAGCCTTCAGTGACAGATCAGCCAATTCACCCCCAACTATAGGAACGCCATTACTTCCACTTGTAAAAAAAACTACCGCCGACCTTTTAAATATGTGCAGAGCTGGAGATACTCTGAAGATTATTAAAGATTCCATTGCTTTTTTTCTTTTTTCTTCTTATGAGCTGCTTTATGTGCAGCGGTGGAAAAGGTGCTGCACTTCAGAGGGCATTTTCTAGTGTCTTGGGTTATTGTAACGCCCCCCCCCCCCCCCACCCCCCCTCCACACTGTGAACAAGAGAGAGGAGAGGCTAAAGAGGCAACCGTGTTAGAAATTCAGAAGGACTTTACAATATTCAGGCAGTTTGTCATATGTATATCATGGAGTTCTTTTCTGAAATATCCTTTTTGACCTTATCAAAAGAGGGAATTGGCTTATTGTCGTTTGGAATTGACTCTGTGTTTAACAGTGGGGTCAGGGGAGAGAGGGGTTGTGATAGACAAAAGGTATTTATTTAAAGAGGGGACTATATAACCGATCACTTTTATTCTGGCTGTGTAAGAGGAGCCCTAAACGACACAACACACAATATCTATCTTTTAATATGAACTCACCTTTTACCTAAGCTCTTTAAATATGTAAAAAAAAAAATATATATATACATATAAGCGTACAACTGTGTCAGCGTGTGGCTTCATAATGCTGTCAGTCCGTCCTGGAAGCAAACACAGTAGTCTCATTAGACATAAGGCAGATTGGTGCATAATGTTGGACTAGAGGAGGTATGAAACAGCCCTGCGTCAAAGCCAGACTCATGAACAGGCGTTGAGGGGCTTTGGGGGCTGATGTGGACCCCCCGTCTCCTCAGCAGCCAATCAGGACGGGCTATTTTTAGTGGGTTTGCGGGCCCCAGTGCAGTTTTGGGCAGCAGATGGTATTTGAGTGGAAGTGGGGTGCAATTTACAGTAAACAGATTTTTTATCCTTGGCAGGTCATGGAGAGAGCTATACAACAGTATGGTAGGTTTAATAAGAGCGCTCGCACACACACACACACACACACACACACACACACACACACACACACACACACACACACACACACACACACACACACACACACTGTGGCAGGACCAGAGTTAAGTGAGAGAGAATCACCTCAGCATGACTTCCTAACAAGCCCTGAAGCCTCTGACTTGCTGGCTCATTTTGTAGATTTGGAAGGGTGGATTGAAAGGTGCACATTTTCAAAGAGCAAAGAAAACAAGGAATGGTCTTCAGACATCTAATAAACACAAATGGTACGTATGACCATGTGACCAGAACATGTATTTGTTTGGAATTTCTAATGTCAGTAACCTGAAGCATGACATACGTTAGGCATCTAAACTGCCACTCCACTTTCACAACCTACTACAACCACTTGTGTTGCAGCGTTGGCATGGAAACAGTGTTAAGGCCACTTTTTTGGAACAGCCTGACCTCATGTTTGTAGAGTGAGACCATTGAGCTCAGTTCAATCATTCAATTATCATTCACAAAAGGAAAAAAGCCTCTAAAAGGTTTCACTGAAGTACCGTGGTGCTGTGACTGAATGCATTGAAGTTTGTCCCTTTGCGTCCTCTTTGGACAAAAGCGGTAGTATTTTTATGACGCCCGCTGTCGCAAAGCTGTTTTCTACCTCGTGCCAGGCGTGCGAGTGTC
Organism: Ammodytes marinus; assembly: GCF_949987685.1. Lineage (NCBI taxonomy): Eukaryota > Metazoa > Chordata > Actinopteri > Uranoscopiformes > Ammodytidae > Ammodytes > Ammodytes marinus. Next base: position 25,552,013 of record NC_137221.1, read on the forward strand.
AACTGAGAAGGGGCGCAATATAGTGCATGTTAGTGTGTTGAAAGTGTGAGGGCACTGGACTCTTTTCGGCTCCGTGAGAGTGGTTAGTGACACTGCAACTAATGCCAGTCAGTGCTACACACACCTGATTGCAATGAGTTGATGCAGCAGCGTCACCTAACTACTCTCTCTCACGGAGCTGAAAGATTACGAGTCCGACTCCTCACAGAAAGTGACCATAGAGCCTGCACGAGCGAACCGAAAATCGGACTGGGTGTGCGACCAGACCAAACGCAGTAATAAAAACTATATAAAAACGACTTTCTTTGCACTGATGGTCTCGTTTGCTGTTAAAGGTAATTTATGATTATGTGAGGAAACATGAGGCTGTTTAAAAGATATTTGAATGTTACTCATAGCCGCTTTAATGGCACAAGATACAAATAAAATAAAACATTTAAAAAAAGTGTCTGTGAGAACGAGCTATACTTTACTACAATAGAACGGTGACAAACTCCTTTGTACTGGTAGTGCCATGTGTGCACAGCTGTAAGTGTTTTTTTTTTCTGTTGTTGAAAGAAACACACACACACACATTTTCAGAATGAAGGACCACTGCCTGCCCAAGATCATACTGAACATAGAGCTGTCCTCCAGGGCTTCCGTTCCATAGTGGCCCCAAATAAACGCTAAGCAGACGGCCTGAAGAATCCCTCAGTGCCCGCAGTATGTCCACTACAGCCAGGCCACTGACCGCCATGTCTGGACACACCATACGCCAACAGAAGAACACACATATATATAACGTTTCTTTTAATTAAAAATGTACACACATTTTATCACAAGTTTATTTATTTTTTATTAATTACATTAAACAATGATCATCATATCAATAGATAATGAGAATATAACTTCAAAGAGACAGGATCTTTTAGCAGGACTTTAATTTGACTGCAGTGTGTGGATAAAGTTCACCTTATATTTGACTCAGACAGGCCTGGGGTCAGCTGCAGGGTCAGGGCCATCTGTCTGCTTGTCTGCTTGCCTTCAGCTTAGCCAGGGCTGTGACTGTGCACATACTGTACGTATGAAGTTTCTTTGAGAAGGGTTGAAAGCAGTTGTTTATGGGCTGCCTTTAACACTGCCACCACAGCTGCACCTCCATCATATCAGCTAGTGGGCCACACTGACGCACTGATATCTATTCTTTATTAACCCTGCAAGCCTGGCCCATTCCACACCCACATATCAGAGTGAGCCTTCTGTACTTGGATGTGCTTGTTAATGAACAGCAAAACGTGTTTGTACCAACACGTAAAGGCGTAAGTCATGTGTGTGTCCTTGAAGGATTGAGAAGAATGGCAGCGGGGCGGTGTGCAGCGCTCAGCAGTCTCCTCTGGGCTGGATGCTTTATGAGACGCTGTGTGTGTGTGTGTGTGTGTGTGTGTGTGTGTGTGTGTGTGTGTGTGTGTGTGTGTGTGTGTGTGTGTGTGTGTGTGTGTGTGTGGCTGACCCCCAACCATGAGCCTCTGCCCCTATCACACACACTCAACTGCCCATCCGTCAGCCTGATACACTGTGTGTGTGTATGTGTGTGTGTGTGTGTGTGTGTGATACAGTTTACTGCTGATACAAGCTATTCAGACTGAATTCAGAAGAACGATTAATGCGAGACACTGCAGACAAACACATAGTTTTTTTCAAGTACTGGTCAATGTAAAGATTTTTGTCTATATGTTGCTTCAATGACATGTCTTCTTTTATACTAGTATGAATAATCAAAGGTCCAAAATGTACATGTGGGTGTTTATTTGACTAAACCCTGTCTGTTTGCATCTGTGTATTTCTCCTAAACAACCATCTTTAACGGCCATTATCTCAACATTATTTAATTGTTTTTGCAATGCTCTGAACTAAAACTATCAAGTATAATTCTTTGCACTATTCTGAAGATCATCACAGAAATATTTGTTCACATGTTTTTGTTAATTGTCTGATTTATGAGTCAGTTTATACAAAAATAATTTTCTAGAAGTACTTTTTTTTAAACCGTATTCATCTGCAGTGTCTCACCTTAACCTTAAACTTGTTTCTTTGAAAATACACATGAGAGTAACCACAACAATGTTTTATATACTATCTATGGTTTTCCCCCATCAAATCAAACCAGAAACTAAAGCCACAGCTAGCCTGACAGTAGCATAATGCTCCATCATCTTATCCACTCCTTTATGGGCTCTTTTACCGGTTGAGGTATTTTGGAGGTACTGTATATGGGGCATGTATATATATATATGATCATTTTCAGGGAGGGGAGGGGGAGTGGGGGTAAGGCTCACTGGTAGCTGATGTCTGTATGAATTACACCTTCCATAAAGCCTGTAATAGGAAGGACAATCAGCAGCTTGTATCTGTGCAGCCTTGCAGGGTATTTACCTTTTTATGTGGGTGTAAATTTGACACATACGCCAAGGACAAGCTCTCTCCGCAGATGTCTCTCCTTTTGGTCTGGGCTCACAAGGGCCACAAACAGTACAAACACAATGTAAAGTCACACCAGAGAAAACACACACACCCCGGGGGACCCTGTCCATTTACTGTATAATGATCTAAATGCAGTTAATCAAAGGGTTACATCTAAACGCAATTAAAGATTTTAAAACATCATATTATGCAAAAGATGAAAATGCATTGACATAACAAATGGGTCAAACCCAAACAAGGTTTTTTTTTTATTGCACCACTATATTAAAAGGGAGAATTGAAACAATGCAAAGGAAAGGGTTGTTTTCTATTTATTTTTATTTTTATTTTTAAATACATGTGCAATGGTTGTATAACTAACAAGCCCATTCAAATGAACTGCCAGATTTACAGTGTATGCAAAGAAAAACAGATCATGCATAAACAGCACAATGCATCAGAAGTATGAAGCTGTGTGTGTGTGGGAGAGCTCTGATTGCCGCTTGTTGAATCCGTCATAACAGCCGTAGGTACAGGAGAGTGAAATAGCAGAGGTGGATGTACGTTTATGGTTCCTATACCTATATCCTAACACACACACACACACACACACACACACACACACACACACACACACACACACACACACACACACACACACACACACACACACACACACACACACACACACACACACACACACACACACACACCCCCACACACAGCTACAGTTTTTGAAAGTTGGATTAGATTTCAAAACATATTTGTCTGCAATTTTGACGCTATGAGCTCATTTGTTTTTTTGTTAGGCTCTGCCTCCCAGATATGAGCTGCCAATCAATCACTGACTGAAAGCACTGAGCGTTCACATGTGTAATGATGCATTTAGAATTCCAACAACACTCACCTGAATGAGATGCTGTGTGGCTTGCACGCGCACAAAGCACTTCTTTTACTGCTGATAAGACATAAACTTTGCCCGTCGAAAAAACAAAGTTTGTTCACACTATTTTTTGTGATGTCCTTATGCACAAACGGGTCATCCTTCACGGTGTCTGTGGGTCTGTATTGATCACTCATCAACATCTGACCACTAACTTGGACACTTAGTGACATTCGGAGCAGTTATTTGTCCCTTTTTGCACGTTTGTATTTCTTATCAATTTGAAGTCGTAGTTATAATGCTCCTGTAGTGAGAAAGTGAGATCATAAGGCTGTAATAATCAAGCAGAGAGTATTTAATAATCAAGTGACAGACTGTTTACTGTTGCAGGGGGGGGGGGATTCAAGGGAGGGGGGAGGGTTGAGGAGGTACAGTCTGAGTACTCTTTAATACACATTTGAGGAATTTAACTTTAGACATACAGGAGTAATACAAGATAAATACAATGTTTCCTATTACATTAATAAGCATTCCAACATTCAATATCTGCCACCACACTCCTTAGTTGTTTTCAGTGTGTGCCACCAGCTTACATCAAAATAACTGATGATGATCACAATGTGTGTTCATGGAGACAGGGACATGTCAGGAGCACAATATACAGACACAGACTGCAGCAGGGATAAAGCAGAGTGTGTCTTTACAATTAAGATTTCAATTTCTAATCTTGATGTATTTTATGCCCCTATAAAGCACTTTCAACTGAATGTAGGCTATATAAATAAACTTGCCTTGCCTTAAAGCAGGTAAAGGTTATCCAAAGAGAGGGGATGTTCTCCGAGGAATCATCTGTGCAATTAAAACAAAAGAACAGAGAGAGAGGATAAGAACATGTTCAAATATTGTGGTTAAATGTCAGTGTGAAAGCTGCAGACAGAACTCACAGGCTATATAGGTGATCCACTGGCCCAGGATCAGCTGAGGGGAACTGGTGACGTCAGAACACACACACACACACACACACACACACACACACACACACACACACACACACACACACACACACACACACACACACACACACACACACACACACACACACACACACACACACACACACACACACACACATCTGATGACATGTAGCAGTGGGATCAAGCTGCAGAAATGATCAGCTCACCAATACTGTGAGAGATGTGACCAAGGGCCAGTTTGGATTATGATGTCACCACCTTTGTTGCTAAGCACTGGTTGCTGTGCTGTGTTAGCATTGTGGCACACTCTCTCTGCTTTGAGCTGGTAGTGTACTTGCAGTGATGAGCAGTGATGTCACTTTGTCCGTTCTCTTTGATCTAGAAATAACATAAGGCAAGCGTGGTCCCTTGTACCCAAACATCGTTCAACCCTCCTGTTTGAATTAAAAAATACATTTGACAAATTTAAAAGTTCTCTCTCTGAAATATTTATTTAAGTTAATCTGATTGTCATGAGGTTTTCATGACTTTGTTAACACTGGCCCTCTGAACAAACACAATGCATTAAGAACATTTTCCTTAAACTTAAGGTTCTTCATTGTAACTTTTGATACACCAATGGGGTTCCAGGTCTAGAAAAGGGCGAGGCCATTACAAAGGAATGGGTGTGACTGCAATGACCGCTGTGGACCTGTAACACAACACAGAACTTTGACACAATGTAGTCCGTGTTAAGATGCACTCTATTTTTTTATCTGGGTTTTTTTCATTGTCAGAATAATCTAAAATGTTGCTTTTCCACTCAAAGACTGACGAGCTCAACGAATACTGTAGGAAACAGTAGTTCAAAAATATTTAAAATTGCTCAGAGGAATTTTAAATATTTCTTAAACAGTCTCATTTTTCCTCGTATGATCATAAACTATATGTAACAGCAAACGAGACCATCAGTGCGAATAATCCTTGTTTTAATGTTTTTCTTAATGCCTTTGGTTACGTTCTCCCAGGAACAACAGCCGGCGTGGTAAAAACCTTTAGTCCAAAGGGGGCGCTATATGAACACAAACTGAAAGTTCCTGGTTGTGGTGATCACAGCTGGCTGCTGTGCGTTCCTCCTCCTCCTTCTGCCACTCCCACTCCCCCTGTCGGTCTCACACCTGGTCTGCATCACCAATCAACCCACTAACTTCTAACCCTGGTTTCCCTGCAGTCGGTGCCAGAGCGTACTTCACACTACCCACGGTACTTATACGTGCCTGGCTACTAGTATATGTTTTCACTCGTTGCTCTCTCACTTGTTGTTTTGCTACTTTTACTTATACCTTGTTTTTCTTTGTTTGCCTACAGCTCGTTGCAACTTTAAGTTGGTGAAAAGATATGAAACAACATTAGGTGACAATATATGCATTACTATGGATTTATAATGGAAACCCAACACAAGGGAGACATCAGTAGTATGCAGTATTTTCTAAGCACACTTGTTTTCCTCTGAGGATCAATCATTGACTTTAATAATCCAATGAACTTTCATATAACAGCACCCTCAGGACAAACCCTTTTACACTAACACAATAGAACAATTAACAGTATGCCTTTTGTTCCAATAGAACAAAGCAACTTCTAGCCCTCATACTATTTATTGTTAAAGCTGCCAGTAAATTGGAGCCTCATTTTGAATTCAGTGGTAGGGCTTATTGGAGATGACCAGCGTTCTGGATCTGGACATACACACTGGTTGAAAGGCAGAGACATTAAAAGTCAAAGTGTCCCCCCCCCACCCCCACCCCCCCGTCACATTGGTGATAAACCACATGTCTAGGCATCATCAAACTTGATCATTAAGTACCTCGTAAATTGCACTTGTCGAGTGCTTTCTGGATTGGAGTGTTTTAAATGAATGTATGATTAAGGGATGTCTGGCTGCTACCATACTCAACACAGCTCGATGTAAAGTGAAGGGCTTTGGTGGGTTTTGTCAGAGTTTTAGATTAATAAGGAATTCTTAGTGGGAGAGTTTGAGGGACTCTGGTTTTATAAATAGTGATTTGTTGTGTATAGTGTCAATCCACCATATAGATGCCAGCCAAAGACATATACAGGACCATTGAAGATGTTGACCTGCCCGGTGGTGCTGGGTGACAATCGCATGGCAAAACTGAACATGGCTACGGGTCTAATTCACAGCTGGCTAGCCTCTTCTCCATAGCAACAGCAACATTAACTGTGTTAAGCAATATTGTCTAGACACAGTTGTAAGACTTTAAAATAAGCGTACATTAATGAGTCACTTCTTAACTAACCGCGAAGCTTAGTTAATGCTTAACTAAGCCTAACTTAGCCCCTAACTAAGCTAGTTAATGCTTAATTAAGCACAAGTTAACTAAGCATGGTGAATACTTTACCAATCATTAACTAACCGTTTATAACTAAGCATTAAGTTAATGGATGCTTATTACACATTGACTATGTATTAACTGATTGCTAATATCATTAACTAAGCATAAACTCACTCGTTAATTAATATGCCAGTATTGTTAAGTGTTACCATTACGTTGAGTGAGCATGAGCAGAGAAATACAGTTCAAATATTGACTGTGTTATTAATATGAACCATGCAATGGCCCTCATTTATCAATTTTGCGTGGAAACTGGTGCAGATTCTGGCGCAAATACCTCCCTACGCCAGGTATCGCGTGGTATTTATCAATCAGTCGTATCTCGCCAATCTCAGCGTACGCCAGGCCATTATTGATAAATGTGGCGGATGAAAACTAGCGTATCACGCCCCTATATTTTCTCAGTTTAGAGGCCTCGCCCAGAGGTTTTACGACATGGATATGCGCAATACGGCACTTCCCTGAAGTAGAAATTGACAGAATAACAGCAAAAGTAGAAAAAAAAGAGTTTCATTTTGGAGCATTACATTATAGCCTACAAGCAGCATCAAAGAACGACAGAAGGCAGCAGTTAGGAAGGAAATAACTGCTGCGGTCAACAGCGTTGGTGTTGACTCAAAATCGCCACTAAAAAAAGCGTGTTGCTGTTCTGAAATGCAACCAAATGGGGGTGCGGGGCTGCGGGCATAATATAAGTGGTGGAGGAGAAAAAGACGCACCAACTGTCCGATAATGGTCCCCATAAAATAAATACAGGTCTGCAGAGATTTGAATGATTAGAATGTATTGGCCGTTTTAGATAGCACTATTCAAAAGGGTTTTAAAAACTAAAAATAACACATTTAGCGTTTTACTGTATGACAGCATGCGCTTGGCACGAGTGGTCAGCCCGACCGTCAGCTGCACAAGCCGACCCGGCAGCGATCAGCTGTGAGAGCGCCCACCGTCCTGCTCCACCAGCAGATAGGAACAACGTGCCGGTTAACGGTGGAAATAAATCGCTCGCTTTAGCTTAATGACACATTAAAAGAGGAACTAACATCTACAAAGTGCGTCAAATAAATAAAATGTTAAGTTGAATGTTGTGCCGTGTATTTTTTTGTATCATAAAGAGCAGTGTATGTCTACTACATATTTAATACTTAGGCTAACATTTTGAATGAATGCAGCCCCCGTGCCTCAGTGTCCCCCCGTGCCTCAGTGCCCTTACGCAGTCCCATGCAGCCCTCCTAAGTGGCCGGTGTGCGCACTATTGAATCAGCTCTCCTACTCAGTTGCACACCATAAGCTGCTCATTTTTAAGTGATTAATATCTTTATTTCGGTCTTATTTGCACTGCATTTGTATTATCTTCTAATAATTATCCAACAAAGTCATCGGCTACCCGGCACAGCCTGCACTGCGAGTCCAAGCTGTTTTCAAATTTGCGTACACGAGCTGAGAGCTGGCGTGGGATTTGAGCGTACCCTACGCTCACGTCCATATTGATAAATGCCGAGATTTGCGTGGAAATGTACGTACACCCATTTTTCTGGTCTACGCAAGATTGATAAATGAGGGCCATTGACACTGTCCATATCTCATCAACAGTAATTATCTGGGTTGAATTGATCATTCCACCACTATTATTATAAGCGCTACTACATTTAAATCCAGTGGATATCAGATCAGGGTTAGGATAGACAGTCAGTGGGGATGGTGAATAGAAATGGAACCAGTAGGGAAAATAGTATACACAACAGAACAAGCTACAACCACTATGTGTCAAAGACTTGTAAATGTGCAGTTCTGGGACACAACATGTCGAAAAGCGATTTCATTGTAAAGAGATGGAGTGTGTCTGTGTGTGTGTGTGTTTGTGTGTGTGTGTGTGTGCGTGTGTGTGTGTGTGTGTGTGTGTGTGTGTGTGTGTGTGTGTGTGTGTGTGTGTGTGTGTGTGTGTGGGTGTGTGCACTACAGCGGCAGCGTCGGCACAGTGAGGAGCATGTGTTCTGTGATGCTGGGGATGTGAAAGACTCTACAAAGCCAGCCATGTTTTCCTCAGTTTGTGGCTGTGGGAGCTGCTGCCTGGCTGTTATATTAAGCACCATTGGCGTATTCTTCTCTTCATCAGCAGCCTGTTTAGTATGCGATGGGTGTGATAGGGGAGAGATTGGCGGGGCACCGTGTGGCACTCTGTCATTAATGTGCCCGTCGCTGTTATCCTATACGCCTAATGACATCGCTCTCAGACTGCATGCTGGGAGCAGGACCAGCAGGGGAGCTAGGGCTCAAAACCCCAGTCCATGCCTTATATACCGTCATCAATTCTACATGTCTCTCGTCTTCTCTCCCAAATATCTCCAGATAATGTCTTTCATGGTTCAGCAGGCTTAAAGGGCTTCCCTCCTGCCTGCCTGGCCCCTTGAAATGGGCGAATTAATAGTTCCCTTTGAAACAAATTGGAATTACACCCCTCGATGCCTTAATGTCAGAAGTATGCGAGTAGTGTGTTGATGTCCTGGGTTGTGACTGACTGATGGGATATGAAGATCTGAGACACACACAAACTCGCGCACACACACGCACACACACAAGCACACACACACACACACACACACACACACACACACACACACACACACACACACACACACACACACACACACACACACACACACACACACACACACACACACACACACACACACACACACACACTCTGCTCAGCATGGGCCGGTACAATACTGTGTGAATGGATGTGTTTAATCCTCAACATTAAGAGGGAAACCCTTCAGCCCTGTATGACACACTGAGAGACTGAATGATCTCATCAGACATTATCCAGTGACTTCATACCATTTACTACACAGCACTGTTCACATGACAACAACGATTTGATTAGTGTGAATTTCTTGCAGATTTTCCTTTTTTTAAATATTCTATTGTACATTCTTCAGTTCATTTAAATTCCTTTAAATACCTGATTTGCTTTTACTTGTATTTTTTGTGCTTCTAATGTTTTTATAGTATGCATTAACAAACCAAGGCACATTCCATGTACAGTATGTGTATGTTTCCTTAATGAACCAAATTCTGATTCTGGTGAAATGTCATAGTATTCTTAAGGTTAAGGTTATTGTTGTTAATCATTTGTCAAAAAAAGCAGTGCAGTTTGTAAAGACGCTGTTTATTTACTGGGGGTGTGAGGTGAAAAGGCTATTCCTTTATTAATGGACAGGATTAAGGCTTGAAGGCAATGAGCCTGTGTGGTGTTATTCTGATTTAAGCAACAAATTAAAATGAATACCATGATATCCTTTAACCAGTTCAAACATACTATCTTAAATCTACGATACTCTGTAACTGTTTAAATTAGGCCGTATTGTACTTTTACCAATTTTATTTTACTTCCAGCCACTCTACACCTGTGTGTCTAAAATGTTTCTCTTTACCAGCTTGTTGTGTATTTGAAGTATTTGCATTGTATATTGTGTATGTATTGTTGTTTTTGTTTCTCGACATCATTGCAAATGAGGGTCACCACTCAATGATATCTCGAGTATAAATAAAGGTTAAATAAAATATTACAGTTATTAGCTGCTATCATGTGTTATATGCCAATAACCACACTGAAGGGGATATTTAAAATATTTAATGTGCATTGAGTATCAGGGAGGAGAATACCAACTATTTTTTTTTTGCAGTTCAGATTATTGGCACTTTAAGGGATAATTCCAGACTTGCTGTGAGAGTTTGACAGTGATTGGGCCTGACAGTAGTCTCTGGTCCAATCTAATGACCTGTTAGCTCTCTGACTACACTCAAAACTAACCCTGCGTTCCAAATCACATACTCATTCTTTTTGCTAAACTACATACTTAAGTACAGAAGAGTGGAGGGGGAAAAAATCAGATAAGGAATTTTTTTTTATCATTATGTCGAGATATGTCAAGAATAAAGACGAATACTCCAAAATGCTATCGGAGTTAGTGGGGCATTTATGTATTTTCAGCGTACTACAATTGACGTGCATGTATCCTAAATCTTTTTCTGGCATATTAAATAGTAGGGAAGTATGGGGATTGGAACGCAGGGTAAATGTAGTCTTCACTTCATATCATCTTCACATTCATTCTAGTTTGGGCTAAAATCAGCTATATTTGGTATCATATTACATGTGACAAAATTAGACAATGAACATGTGTTGTCTGTCTCTGTGGCGTTAATTCATTTCCATGATTCTGAGAGAGCCAGTCTGGACCACAAGCTACTAGCAGGTCATATAACCATCTGGACCACAGGCTACTAGCAGGTCATATAACCATCTGGACAAGAAAAAACAACCCAAAACTAACTCTATACTTTTACAAAGTGTGTAAATACAATCTCTGAGTAGACACTATTCCTTAATATGATTTTTTTTTTATTACAAATTCAATGACAATATACAGATGATTGGTATGTAGCAAATACACTGTAAATCAAAGATCAAAAGTAACATTTTATTTCAACACAAAACAAAACTCAATACTAAGACTGAGTATAGGGGCCATGTTGAGGAGAATAAATCAATAAATATATATATATTGAGAATCAAGTCACAGCTCAATATGACACGAAAAAGTTGTTCGTAGTTATAGGCTGTTTGTTATATAAGAGAACAAATATCATCTTTTCCTCTGCATTAGATTGAGGAACGTGTAGCATCTCGTCAAGTTATGCTTCATCTTTTGGCCAGTCAGCACCACGTTAACTGATCTGAGAGCTGCTATATGCAGACGATGACGCTGCCTTTTTTCCCCACTCTGAGACAACCCTATAGCCCTGTATTACAGAGGCTGCACAGCTCTTCAGACCGGAAGTCAGCATAAAGAAGACTGAAAATTAAGCACTACGACTTTATTCTCATAAATGGTATTTAATTATTTTTCCTGGACGTGGTCCTAACACCCCGTCACACAATACTATGTGTGTAATTAAGTACGTGGGACAATGATTATAATGTTAAAAGGGTGGTGGGGGGGAGGGGGGGCGGGGGGGTAGTACGAAGATATGCACGTAATATAAAAATAAAATCCTTCAGCAAACGTGAAGTGAAATGCGTTTTCGCAGGCGGTGCATTTCACTGCTGATGATAGACCAGTGGACACGGACTGTCTGCTCATTATTAGTGTATGAAAATAGATTGCATGGAAAGTGTCATAAATACATCCGTCACACACATGCATATATTTGCTGTTGAAGATGCACAGTGTGTAGCTGGATGTGTTGATGTGCTGCTTCGTGGAAATGTCTGAAAACTGTACGTCCAGATCTGTTCATAAAAATACAAACGCTATATCCTTAAATGTAAAGATATCACCATTTTAAAATGTGTTCATCTAAAATACACTTCTGGATGCTATCTTGCTGGCTGCCCTAGAAACTTTGGGTAGGTAGGCTTGTAGAAAGTTACGTGTGCTATAGTTCTGAAGATAAATGCTCATTCCGGAGGGGGGATCCACAGAGAGAGAGAGAGAGAGAGAGAGAAAGTGGTGTGTTGGTGTTTCTCAGGTTGAGTGTGGAATCTCCTGCTCTGCTGCTTCCTCTTTAACAGAGCCAACTTCCTCCAGCTGCTCCTCCTCTTCCTCCGCCTCCTCCTCTTCCTGTGAACACGACACATCAAATCAAATCAAATCTGTTTTATTTGTATCGCCCAATATCACAAATAGACATTTGCCTCAGTGGGCTTTACATTCCATACAGTACGACACCCTGCCCTTACACCCTTAGCTCGGCTGAGAAAAAACTCCCAGTAAAAAACCCTTTATCCGTATTTTTATTTTTTTTTTAAAGTTTTTTTTAGAGTTGACAGAGTAAGGGATCCCTCTCCCAGTAAGTAGAGAAAATCATAAAGGAGTCAATCATTGACCAGATGTTTACATGTAATACTAAATTCATATATGAATACATCATCCTGTCACAAAAAGAACGCCCTTAAAGACATGTGAGTGTAAGCAATGAAGAGCTGCTAAGCTAAAATAACTCCTTCATTGCTCTACCACCAAGATGTGAGACCTGTAATGCCTCATTTCCACTGAGCAGCAAAGTTTTCCCACACAGAAATTACCAGTCTGTTGACCTATCAACAGACTGCAGTGTGTAGCTCCACCTTCTTGGGACCCCTTGATTCCCCAAAGAAAGGGTCCCAAAAAAAAAGTACGGCCCGGACCGCTTACTTTGGTGCCCTTTCAAACTTTTGATAGTGGAAACGCAAATAGTAGCTGGGTTCAGAGTGTGTACCGTCTATGGGACAAGGCAGTTGAAAGGCACTGGCCCTTAACAGTCCATGCTCTTGCTGCGGCAGTTACTTGACTCTGGTGACATCATAGCAGCGGGACACAGTGTAACTCGCAAAAAAAAATCAATCAAGAGGTTTAACGCAACACAATAAAGAAAGAGTTGCATGGCAGTGGTTTACCCTTTGTTTACAGTACATACCAGTTTACAGAACCTAGGCTGTGTATTAACACCAGATTTATTTTATTCAGCGTACAGGTTCAGGTTCATGTTACTTTATTCGTACCCGTAGGTAAACTTGTGTTGCAGTTTAAAAGTGAGCTTCCGTCACACAGTTAGGACAACACATACACACAAACATAAATGGGACAGTTACATACAGTAGGTAAAACAATTAAAGTGCTCCAGTGCTAATCCAAATTTGGACTCTTAAAACTGACCAACATAATTCAAATATAATAAAACCCGATAAATTGATCTAAAAAATCAACAAATAAATAAATAACACATAGGGGAGAACGGGGGAATCTGAGGCATCGGGTAATGTGAGCCACCCCCTGTATCTAGGCAACGGAAAACATTTGTGGTCATGTGAGATATATGTTTTCAAGCCCCTCTCATTTCCCCATGGCCCTGAAAGAGAGGACCTCATGGTGCTGTGGTAAGCATGTTTTTTTCACCAAAATAGGAATTTTGCATGTAAAAGTAAACTTTCTTGCTGTCAACTTAATCAACTGGTGTGCCAAAGCAAATGTATTCACGTAGAAAAACTTCTATCATACATGTTGATGAACTACAAACATGTGAAACCATGTGATGATGATAACTGTAGATGAGCCTGAATGGCTGAGAGAGGTAGTTTTTTCTCAAATTGTGGTGGTGGGGGAAAGTTCCCCCACCATGAGGCACAAGTTAAGTTTAGTCTTAAACATATTTTAATGTAATATTACATAGCATATGTTTAATTTCAATGTCATACACATTGTAGAAAAGCCATCATGCCAAGGAAATACACCAGGAAGACGACCTGGGGCAACCACACGGAAAGAGCGCCTTCTCATCTTTCCCTGTAACCTTCAGGGCTGGAATGTAGAGTAGGCCTAGTTGTAGAGTATGACAGGCTGATGTTATAATCCAGTTGGGTCTTCTCCTGTGTTCTGAGTGATAATGTGTTGTATTTGATTTTGTTCAGAGTTACTTTCAAGTGTTTAGAAAATTTGCTTTGCTTAATTGACCAAACCCCATCATTCTTTTACTAGTCCGACATTAGTTCTGGCATGTGTGGCTAGCTTTCAGGATTCTTACTGTTACAATATGTGTTGTTATGGTAGTTTCAGAGTGGAAAAAGTAAGTGGATCAGTTTACCCCCAGCTAGTTTCTGCTAATGCCCATTTCTAGGAAAGTTCCTGAATTAATGGGAAATGTGTAAATTTGAGTGATAAATAATTTTAGCTCGCTTAGAGGGGAGCAAATGTAAAAAATGGCTCAGATTACCCCATTGTCCCCAACAATTTTTCTTTTGTTTGTTTTTTTTTGCATTTGTTTTCATGCTTTATTGATAGTGTGAAGAGACAGAGGTGAAATGGGGCAGAGAGGGGAGTGACATGCAGAGAACAACCGCGGGCGGGAATCGAACCCGGGTCTGCTGCTGGGCCCGGCCCGGGGGGGGGGGGGGAGGGGACGCCCTACCAAATGAGCTAAGGGCGCCCCCACATACAAAATGAATGTTGTTTAAATTTAGCAGTTTCTACAGTTCATCATATTCTATACTTGTTCATCAGTTTGATTGCAGCTGGAACAAAGCTGTTTTTAAAACGCTTGGTTTTAAACCTTGGAACTAAAAACCTTCTTCCAGAGGGGAGTGGCTGAAACTCATTGTGCAAAGGGTGCAAACGGTCATTTAAAATGGACTTGGTTATCCGCTGTACCTGTCTAGGCAAGGCAAGGCAAGGCAAGGCAATTTTATTTATAGAGCACATTTCAGGCACAGGGCCACTCAAGGTGCTTCACAGGGTTAAAATCAAATAAAGAATACAAATACAAAAAAAAAAAAAAAAAAAAAAAGGAACAAATTTAAAACATGGATAAAAATACAACATTTAAATAAAATAATTGTAGTGTACAGGGAGGCCGGGTTGAGCTGAGATTCTCCAATAAGCTTACTGGACCATTTCACCACCTGATTAAGTGAGTTCCTGTTCTTGACAGAGAGACTTCCAAACCATGAAACCAAAGAAAATAATACACAATTGATTCGATAAAAGCACAATAAAACAAGGTCATTATGGTTTTATCCACCTGGAAGAAGAACAGTTTCCTCAGACAGTGAAGACGCTGGTGTCCCTTTTTACACACAGCAATAACATTTTCTTCAAAATTCTGTTTAAAATCAATTATTGTTCCAAGGTATTTATATGAATCCACATCTTGCACTGGTTGTGTTTTTATTGTTGTGACATCGTGCGGGGAAGCATGTTTTCTAAAATCAATGATCATATCTTTTGTTTTAGATATGTTTAATTGAAGATGTGACTCCTCACACCACTTCACAAAATCCTCTATTATCGGGCCATGACCAGTCTCATTTTTCTGGAGGAGACTAACAATAACAGAGTCATCTGCATACTTAATTATGGTCCTGTTTTCATATTTACTTTGACACATGTTGGTGTACAGGATGAAAAGTAAGGGTGACAGTACACATCCCTGTGGTGAACCAGTAGAGGAGCAGAGTTGGCTGGAGAGTACTCCATTAACCCTGACTCGCTGTGTCCTTTCAGTTAAAAAATCCACAATCCAGCCCACAAGATTAAAACCTAGGTTGAATTGTTCTAAAAGCCGGCTCGCCAGGATGTGGGGTTGGATTGTGTTAAAAGCTGATGAGAAGTCAACAACAAGGAGTCGAGCATGAGACCCACTTCCCTCCAGGTGTTTAAAAAGCGAGTGGAGCAAAGTGACATCGTCTACACCCCTATGTGGCCTGTAGGCAAACTGCATGGGGTCAAGTAAATGCTCAGTTTTTTGTATGATTTCTAACCTTGCCAACTTCTCAAAATGTTTCATTATAATTGACGTAAGAGCCACCGGTCTAAAATCATTAAGGGTTTTTGGACCACTCGATTTAGGGACGGGGACTACAACAGCATTCTTCCAGACTTTAGGGACATGCTGTGTCTGCAAGGATGTATTAAAAATGTAATGAAATATGGAGCTCAGCTCTTTTGCACAGGATTTAAGTGGTTGGCCACATACACTCACCGGCCACTTTATTAGGTACAGAGGTTCATTTTCTTGTTAACACATATAACTAATCAGCCAATCACATGTCAGCAACTCAATACATTTAGGCATGTAGACCTGGACAGGACAACTTATTGAGCTTGAAACCGAGCAACAGAATAGGTAAGAAAGGGGTTTTAAGTGACTTTGAACATGGCAATGTTGAGGGTGCCAGTAGGGCAGGTATGATTATTTCAGAAACTGCTGATCTACTGGGATTTTCACTCTAAACCATCTCTAGGGTTTACAGAGAATGGTCTGAAAAATAAAAAATATCCAGTGAGCAGCATTTGTGTGGACGTAAAATGCCTTGTTGAAGTCAGAGGTCAGTGGAGGATGGGCATACTGGTTCGAGATGATAGAAAGGCAACAGTAACTCAAATAACCACTCGTTACAACCAGGGTATGCAGAATACCATCTCTGAACACAAAACACGACCAACCTTGAAGCAGATGGGCTACAGCAACAGAAGACCCCACCGGTTGCCACTCCTGTCAGCTAAAAACAGAAAAATTAGGCTACAATTCTCACAGGATCACCAATATTGGACAATAGAAGATTGAAAAATCATGCCTGGTCTGATTAGTCTGGATTTCAGTTGCGACATTGAGATGGCAGGTTCATAATTTGGCGTAAACAACATGAAAGTATGGATCCATCCTGCCGTGCACCATCAACCATGCAATGTTCAAAGTCACCTAAACCCCCTTTCTTCTCCATTCTGATGCTCGGTTTGACTTCAGTACATTGTCTTGACCACGTCTAAATGCCTAAATGCATTACATTTCTGCCATGTGATAGGCTGATTAGCTTTTTGTTTTTATAAGCCATTGAACAGGTGTAGGCCTACCTAATAAAGTGGCCGGTGAGTGTATATTGTCAGGGCCTGTACTTTTGTTGACCTTTGTCGAGTTAAAAACATTTAAAATATCATTTTGTGATAGTTGAAAGTGCCGTTTTTCTTTGAGTTTCAAACCAAGTTCCTGAACTTCATGGCTAAAATCAAGGGTATCAAAACGATTATAAAAGCAATTAAGAGCATCAGCAAACTCAGTGTCCGACTTGAAGTCCACTAGAGCGAGACGGTTGCTGTGTCTCTGATTCTGGTGGCCCGTTATGGTTTTCATGCTAGACCAAGCTGAACCCAAATTATTGGCAGCCATTTTATTCTCCAAATCAGTCTTATATTTCTGTTTTGCTTTAAGAATTTAAATTTTCAGCTCTTTAGTAGCCACATGTAACTCAGAGACTGATTCGCTCTTAAAAGGGAGCCTCTTTTTCTGCACATAAGATTTAACAGAACTATTCACCCATGGTGGTTTACCCATGGTTTATGTCACCAGCTTGCATGGTATAATTGTGTCTCTACAGAAGGCAGTATATGAACATACTACATCAGCCAGCTCGTCCAAGTCATCACCACAGGACTGTTTAAACATTTCCCAATCCGTGCTCTCATAACCTTAGACAGTCCACAGCTTCTTCTGTCCAGTCCTTTTTTACCCTCATTTGAGTTTTTCTCTCTTTAAAACAGTCTTGTATGTTGGCAGTAGGTGCACACAATGATAATCAGCTGAGCCCAGCGGGGGAAGAGGCAGTGATTTGTATGCATCCCTTACTGATCCATAACAGAGATCAAGTGTCTTATCCCGCCTAGTTGGACAGGTGACAAATTGCTGAAAGTTTGTGAGTGTCTTTTTAAGGGACACATGGTTAAAATCACCTAGAATGAAGTTGGGCGCATCTGGTGAAATTGACTGTAATTTTTGCACCACATCAAAGATAGAGCTAGATGCAGAGGCAGCATTTGCCTTTGGATGTAGGGGAAGGTGGGGTGATTTGTGCATTTTGGAAGTTGCAAAACCCCTTGTTTCTAGAAAACCGTGGAAGAAATTGGAAATGTGACCACATATTTAAGAAGAGCCATCCATTTGACTCATCCTGTAAATAAGGGAGACACAAGGAATAAGATATAAGCACATTTAAGCTCAAAAAACTGCCTTTCAAAGTAAAATTTCCATGATCAAGGTTTTTTGATTATTGTGTCTGAACAATTATAGACACGTTTGAAAACATTTGACACGTGTTTTAGTGCTTTGGTATGCTACACTTTGAGTCTATATAGTTAGCACAATGTCAACCCTAAATTGCTGCATCATGCCTATTATCCAAAATTCTGGGGATGGGGTGATTTGTGCACAAGGGCCTGGGTGAGTTATAAGTAAGTAAGTAAGTAAAATGTATTTATAAAAGCACATTTATGACAGTTTGCACTGTCCAAAGTGTTGTACATAGTGCATTCAGTAGGTAAACAATGAAGGTAAAATAACAATAACCAAAATAAAAGACGTAAAGCCCATACATCCACATAAACACAGATAGTAGTGCAGAGGTAAGTAAGTAGTGCAGAGGTTAATGGGGAGGAAACACCAGGGTGTACATATGGGTTTTGAGCCTTGATTTAAAGGCAGAAATGTAGGGGGAATCACATTTGTCAGGTGGCAGTTGGTTCCACAAGCACGGAGCAACTAGTGCAAAGTACATTTCTGAGAGTTGTGCCAGTGGCATGGCTGTATACGCTGGTCACCAAAAGAAAGTGATTGTCTACAGTAGCTCAGAAGAGAGTGACATCTCAATTCCACTTAACGACACCACTGATGAGAGTTCAGATGGCCAGAAAGATGATGATGGTGACTTTGTCATTGTGACACAATGACGCACAAATCACCCCACTACGTGGGGTGATTTGTGCGACAAGACAACTTTTTTTCCGAAAGCTATATTTCTTAAACAGTTTATTCCAGATCCAAAGTTTTTATTGCCAGGGATGCACAACATCCTGAAATATATGTACATATTTGAGTTGGAGACATAACTGTCAAGGCCTCACTTTAAAATCACTTTGAGTAAAAAGTTGCACAAATCACCCCACCTTCCCCTATATAGATGGACAGGTACCGGATCATGAGGAGGTATTCACTGATTTTGGCATTAAGTGGTTTTGACAACAAGCGTTCTCAAGAATCACTGACTCCTTTGACCATCTTTAACAATACTTTAATTGTCATGTACACGTCTGCAAAAAAAAGTGAGAATTCTAAAATATTGGCAAAAAAAGTGACATTATCATTAAACTGGACTCTCGGACCACAATCTTACCCTAATGTCTAGAAAACTCACAAATAAATGCTTCCAAAGTGACAATAACAAACAAAACATTGTTAGATTGTCCATCTAAAAAATGTGTCTTTCTGATGTCAAAATATAAATTTTTTACCGTTATTCTGCTCTTTGGTCACGTATTTTCCTTTACAAAGTCACACATAGAACAGAAAATTCACTTTTTTTAAAAAACATTAAATATATATATTTTTTTACAAATGACAAACAGCTGCCACATGTAAAAAATTAAAAGACCACTCCAAATGTTCAGTGTCTCTCGTTTTACTATTTATAGGCATATGTTTGAGTAGAATGAACATTTTGGTTTTATAATATAAACTACTGACAACAATTCTACCAAATTCCAATACATGTTTTGTCATTAAGAGCATTTTGAATAGGTTATGTAGAGATGAAGATTTAAGAAAAATCCAGACTGGTCTCTTAAATTTTTCCAGAGCGGTATATGGGCGTTTTAAAGCCAACAATAAAATAACGTGAGACGCAGAGAGCAGGAGTCATTGTGAGCCAGCTCATGAGCTGGCCTGATTTAGCGCAGCAGACAAAGTGAAAGTGACAGTGGTGATTAAAGCACTGTGACAGATACAATTATCCCCCGTCCAGAGGTTAATGAACACGTCTACACGGCACAATGTGTGAGCCACAGGTTAGCACACCTCACCATCCACATTCCTCCAGCCCGCTCAGAGCACACATTAAGTTAGCTTCTAATTCTGTCAGTCAAGCTATCCCTGCGTTCCAAATCACATACTCTTTCTTTTTATTACACTACATACTAAAGTGCAGAAGAGTTGTAGGGCCACAGGAGAGATTAATAAAACATCAGATGAGGAAGTTTTCATGGGGATTGGAACGCAGGGATGGTTTCACTCCCATGAGGATTCTTTGTTCATTCAATGAACAGGTATTTCTTAAATATTGTGAAACTTAAGACTAATAATCATGAAACAATCTTGTCTGTGCCTACTTAAGAATGTTAAAACTACTTCCAAGAAACAACAACCTACACCATATGACTGACGCCCATCAAGGCCACTCCCCCGGGAAGCAGTTTTTGATGCTGCAGTGTGTCCACATTATCAGCTAATTAAAAAACCAAGCCTTTGAAAAAGGACGAGCTTCAGGATACATCTTTTAACAATGGTGACTGGCAGACTTATTTAACATCAAACACATGGGGGTGGCGGGGGGGGGGGGGGGGGAGCACATAACTGTTCATGTTTAACTTGTAATCAAATTAAAAAAATTACATTTAAAAATGTATAATAGCTCAATCCCATATGAGATGTTAAGCAAGTTAACCAAGACTAAAGGCCCGTGTCAAACTAGCGCCCTTTACTGAGCCCTAGCGTCTTTTTTCAATGGTTCCCAATGAGAAGTGAGCTGTGGTGAGCAAACTGGATATCTTCCCAAAGAGATTCACTGCATAGTCTTTACTGGTGAAATGTAATAGTCCTGGCAATTTCCCTTTTGACCGTCTTTAGTACACACACACGTTACGTAAGCCACTGTTTGATAATGCAGATTGAAATTTAAAGTGTGAAATAACCTAGGGGATGACAACATGCTGAACTTGTGTATTCTCCTGGACGTTTGTGTAAAATAATTCTTAGTGGAGTATGTGTGGCGCTGTTTACAGCAGATGTTAAGGCATGTGTAGAAACCGTAAATTAAGGTTATAGGGTTAATGCAAAGGCCGGGCCTCAGTATATATCATCTCCTTACTAACAGGAACCTTGTCGGCATGCCTCTTGGAGCAGTCTTGATATGCAGTGTCCTCCCTTGAAGAGAAAAATGGGGCTACTTTTTTTTCCTGAACTCTGGCTTCTTTTCTGGTGCCGGTCCATAGGGCTTGATATAAATCTAGCTGTAAGGGGTTGACACCTCATGAACTCCACCGTCGTATACGTAGGTGCCATCCACCAAATCTCCCTGACAAGCCTGCCAATTTTCCAATTACCTGTGGCGCCATCCGTTATCGGACGGCCAGTCAGCTCTTAAATGGGAAACAAGAGGTGGGGAGGGGCCAAGCGCATGCTAACTATCTCATAAAGCCATGAGATGTGCCTCTCTCCAATGCCTGATTTAGTGGCATGTCCCTGGGTAGGAGAGAGGGGGTGACACCAGTCCTGCTAGGGCCCTCACAGGATTTCTCATGTTGCTCTTTTATCCTGCACACACGCACACGCACGCACGCACACACACACACGCACACGCGCACACGCACGCGCACGCACACGCACACGCACACGCACACGCACACACACACACACACACACACACACACACACACACACACACACACACACACACACACACACACCAACCGTTCATCCACCTATCAGTCCGGTCTGTGCCTGAGGGGGAAGCAGACAGGCTGTTGGTATTATCCTGCTGTCTGCCTACCTGCCTGCAGTCTGGGTATAGGGCAGCAGTATCTTCATCAGTTTTCATGTTTCTTTGAATTTTCCAGTGAAATGCTACGGAGGAAGCGATACTACAGCTGAAAATTGCCTTGCATTAGGGAGCCACTCCTCATCTATCTAACCAGTCAGGCTTATGGAGTGAGTGCATGGACATAAACTTGCCCACGTGGCGTGCAAGGTAAAGAGTCACAAGGATGGAAAAGAAGAGCTGTTAATCGTATCTGGAATGCACTGGAATGAGTAAGGGAGACCGGGGCTAGTAGGCACAATTTTTACTCTAATGTGTATTGCTCATCACCTAAACATCTTTCAATAGTCATTCCTACATTACATTGAAGCTTAAGGTGTTGGCTTGAAATGTGTACCCCTCACTTTTTCTAACTTATTGTAATAAAGAAGAAATGTACCATCGATGACACTCTAACACATTGTGACAACCAACCCCATCAAGGGGTCGGTTGACACACACTATGGGGTTGTTTGTCACAATGTTATCTTAATGGGAACATTTTAAAAAATAAGGCAAGAAAGCAGGACTACATTTGAAAGTTTAATTTCATTGTCAAGTTGAAAAATAGGCCTACATAACTTTATGCATCTTAACACAAAATGAGCAAGGAATAAACAAACAGGAAATCCATATTAAGACCAACCTGTATGTACTGTATGTAACAACATAAAGAACAAAACAAATAGGTCTAACAGTAATAGCCTACCCAACTAGGTTACACACATCTTCCGTTTCTTCTTCCCCAGCTGGTGTGGAGTGCACTGGGGTGCAGTAGCCTTGGCAACTGGTCTAGTTTGGGATGCACTGGGTCGTTTTGATTTGGTTGCCCTTTTTCTCTTTTGCATGCTAGCTGCCTTTTCCTGCTCTATTCTCTCCTTCTCTGGGGTGTCAGTGAGGATACAGCTTGACATTTTCTTTTGTTATTGGGTTCCTTTTCTGGCTGCAGCCTTTGGATAACATGTGACAACCAACCCCCCCACAAATGAGACGACCAACCCCAACTGGAATTTCTCGCTAAACCATCTGACAACTAATTAGCTCGCTAACAACAATCTAAACTATAGCTTACCCTTCACACTTTGTATGGGTAACAAGTGTTTTGTTATAAACCCATTGTGTAAAAGCCTAGAAGAAAAATACTGAGGAGGTAAATATTTTCAATTTGACATGAAAAACACAAACAGTCCTCTCACCTCAAATTCAGCAGTCTAACTCCAAGGAAGACTATGTAGGTGACCTCTGATCCCAATTCTGGATATTTACATATCAAAATTTCACAGACAGCGCCTTCTGGTTCCGAGATATAACGATTGTGACAACCAACCCGTGTAACATACAGTATATAACCCCGTTCTCCTATCGGATGAGATGTTTGGGCAGAGGTGGGGTTCCTGTTAGAACGCGCCTATTGTATAGGACAGAGTAGAGAGGTTCCTTCATGCGTCATGGCATTAGTGAGCTGCACTGACAAATGTGTGCTGTACTTTAAAGGTCACCTATTGTGAAAAAATGCAGTAACCCTAACCTAACCCTTTAAAACATTAATATAGTTCAGACAAGAGACTCCCAAACTATGAGACAAAACAACCCTCTCTGTTTTTCTCAACCTCCACCATTCTGAAAACATGTGTTTAAAAACAGATTTCAGATTTATCTCCTCTTATGATGTCATAAGGGGATAAGCCATCCCACTTTAATACCAACCTAACTTAACTGGTTAGATTCAAACCAGCAGTTAGATTTAGGGCCAATCAGAGCAGACTGGGCACTTTTGAAGGTGGGACAGGCTTAAAGAGACAGGCTTTTAAACAGAGCGTTTCAGACAGAGGCTGAAAAGAGGAGATTCAGCAATGGCAACTGTGAGACATATAACGGTTTTGTTTGGACACTACACCGTGAAAACAGTTGCTATAGTAGAAACCCAGATTACTATTTTGAACGCTAAAATGAGCATGTCTTGTGAATTATTAGATAAATATTATTCTTAAAAATACTAAAGTGATGGGGGCGCTTGCGGTGTAGTGGATAGAGCCTCCCCCCAATAGAGGCTAAGTCCTCTTCACAACAACCCGGATTGAGTCCGACCCTTGGTTGTTCCCTGCATGTAATTTCCGTCTTTACCCCATTTCATCTCTGTCTCTCCAAACTACGAATACAAATCTTGAAAAATGCCCCACGAAACAATCTTAAAAGAATCAATACTAAAGCTAATATATCATCAACCATGCTGCATCATATCCAGCATTCTATTTTTCTCAGATAAAAAACACAACAGCCATAATTATCACTGTGAACCTATCGTTTTATCTGTGTGTTTGAAGATGTGTGCGTAATTCTGAGGTGTCTATTTGTGATTTTGGGCTATACAAATAAAACTGATTTGATTTGATTTAATTCTATACGGCACATTACAAATTTGTAACACGTTTTAAAGTGCAGCTCCAGCCACTGATCCAGAGAAGGAGGACATGGGGGGAAGCAGTTGTCTCAAACTGTGGACTACAGAGGTTGAGCTTACGCCGTTGTGTTTTGCATCAGTAGCCCCCTGCTAGAGACTCTGACTTGACTGGAGAGGCAGCCCCCCCCCACCCCCCCTCCTCTGACAAGCCCGCGGGAGCTGATGGGCTCTGGCATTGTGGGATATCTCCATCTCTCCAGAGGGGAGAGGAAGGTCTGTTTTTCCATAGGCTTGCCAGGACCCCTTTGGCACTAACATATACATATATGATAATGAAATGCCACATTTTGCATTTTGCTGCTGGTTGGGGTCGCCGTCTTAAAAGGGCAGGAGCAAGAGCGTCTCTTGTCATCCGATGCAGTGAGAGAGCTCTCACACACTGAGCCCTAGGTGGCAACATAGACCAGCCCTGCTCACACACACACACACACACTGACATCCACGCTGCCTGCATACGCTCATTTGCAAGCCCCTGAAAACACACACACACACACACACACACACACACACACACACACACACACACACACACACACACACACACAAAGATCTGCCCCACACACAATACAATCAACCTCATAAACTTGGATTAAGTTTTACACTGTATAATGTAAAACACAGAGTGCATTCTTTAATAAGCTTTGCCTTTCCTTAATCAAGCCTACAGTCCTCAAAATAATTAACAGTCAATTAGTGTGACTGATTTGTTCTTATCATGTTTTCTGCTTTCTCTGTGTTTATTTATGAGTGTGTCTTACACTGCACAACGTGGTGCCTAGCGCTAGCGTTCTCTTGCCTATGATGGCTGTACTACCTTCACAGTTAGATAAATGTTGAGCTGTTCAGATAATCCATAGTTATGCACATTACGTCTAACACTATACACATTAGGGAATAGCACATAACAATCAAGCACTCATGTATATGAAGCTTCTTAACATGGTTTGCAAGATTATACAGGTTAAGAATATTCAAATCAGATGTAAATGCAAGCTGATTTGAATGAAACATTAGATGATTAATATCTGTTCAATAAGGTATACATGCATGTAATGCCCATGGAAGATTAAGACAGACTTTAATGATCATTGGTACAAACAAACCTAACACTCAGCATTTAGACTAACAGTAGAAGGTGAGTAAACCTATATTCTTAATCTTGTACATTTTAGCTTGACCAAACTTATATTTACTCTTGGCAAAGAATACAGAACTTTATGAAATATAAAGAATAAATAACAAAAATGTATTAATTAAGCAACAATGATATTTTATTACAATGCATTATTGTGATAGACTATTCTCATTTCAATCTCATTGTACCAAAGTTGTATTGGACTCTCGTTTCTACATATCCTTTCTTTTAATTCATACAGGACTTTTCCTGATAGCCCGAACAATATTTATTTCAACATTAATAAAATATTCTCGGAAACTTGATATTTTCAAGAAATGTTTGGTATCCTATAGTTTCCTGCCACTAACATGTTCATACATCTAAATGCATTTTTTCTTTTTTCTTTATTCTTTTTTCTTTAGATGAGTAATATAATTTCTATTATTCAAAGCTGTAATAACTTAATGTAAACTGTCATTGATTTGAATCATGTTCTAAAACTCAAGTCATGTATACAGCACAAACTGGATTTATATTTCAAAACACAAGCTCATTATGATGACATGCACAATCACGTATTAAAGTGTGGAACATGTCTCAAAAAGCCTTCTCCAGGAAATTCTTTATGCTTTTCAGAGAATTTCATACCATGAAATATTGGCTATTTGGTTTGCTATAAACATAAATGTTCAACTTATGAAGCCTGTAAATCACTAAAGGGACTGTTAACACTGGAACAAACATAGTTTATTGTGCCATTGTATTTTTTTTTTATATCTGTGCCTCCTTTCATTGCCATTATAAAGTCATTAAAACTGGCTCAAATGTTGTACACTACTCTACTGTAGATTGTTGTATTGTACTTAATGTGGCCTATTCTCAGCCCGCAACAAGAAAAACATCAAGACATTAATGAAATTTACTTAAGACAATACCTCATTTGGTTGTTAATAGGAACATTGTGTGTGTGTGTTTGTGTGTAGCTCCATTTGTCTGTATGTGTGTGCTTGTGTGTGTGTATCTTGTTGCCATTCAAGAGATGACACACTTGCAGCGGGTCATAAACAGCGGCTTCATTAGCCTGTTCAGGCGGCGCGTTACGCGCTACATTTAACCACCTCTGCCCCCAGCGCTTCTCCTGCGCCCACAAACCAGTCACCAGAGAGCACAATTAAATTTCATGACTGCGCATATTTGCAATTCCCATTTCATTTATTACAAAGGGCAGTCTTTAATGTCCAATTTTTTCTCTCACTCTCCAAGAAACGTATTTCCACTTTAGTGAGGCATGACTGATATGGAAGTTACCAGGCAACACCTAATTTAATCAGAGGTAAAAATTCACAAGCAGCTTTTTTTTTTTTATCACCCCGCCAGATAACGGCAGCCTCCTGGAAGAGGATATACAGCCAGGATAAGGAACGCTGCTGTCTCTCTCTTTCCAATTTGAAGTGTTTTAGAAATAAGCAGAGCATCATAAACAGGTCTGAGTGCCTGGGCACGGTGGGGAAACGGCTTGTGTAGCTCTGCTTTAGTTCTGAGAATCAGGCTGCCAACGCACAGCATGGCAAAGAGAAAATGACAGAAATGTCTCTAAAATTCAAAATCAAACAGGAAGGGATTTCTGACTAAGTGGCAAATGTGTTTTACACATGAGATAATGACTTCTATACAGAATATTGAATGCAGGTTGCCCCAGAACTTTCACTAATACAAGTATACCAATGCAAATGAGATGGCCGAAATTATGCACAGCTTGCACAATTATAGTATTGCCAAAAACCTATAGTGGAGGACACCAATTATACATACCAATAATCATTTTAGATGATTTGACCAATGTTATTTGAGGGTTAAAATGACATATATAGCCAGCAGCAGATTACATATGCTGTAAATAATTAATGTCAATTCTGAGCAAAAGTTAATGGGCCCGACAAGATAAAACCTTATCCTGCTGTCTGGAAGCCAGTGTCTGTCTTTAGCCAAAGATCATTTGTAAAGGAAAATACATTGAAATGAATACAAGACCACAACATATGAGCCTATCTTTCTAGTCTCATGTTTAAAGGCCTCGACTGTGCTGTTTCTGGAAGTAAAAATCCCATTCATATTCTCCATTGTGGATTTGATTATAAGCCATAATGTAATAACCATCCAAGGCAGACTTACCATGAGCTACCTGAGTGTGAATTAATGGTATACACTTTTGTATGATAGTTTGCATGATATTAACCTTGTTTTAAGAAAAACATAGTTCATTCGCGATCTCAGGGAGAAGTACTACACTACCCATGACCCATGGGGGTTTTGAATGGGAAAATGTACTTCAGGAACCGCAAAAAAAAGGGGTCATCACTATTGAGCCCTATTAGCACTAGTCCTATGCTTATTGGTACAGAGGTGTTTACCTGTATTGTTGTGGAGCAAAAATTACACTGGGTTGGGGTTAGGCCTTATTAGTGTAAGGTTTGATAAATGTTGCATAAGCCATAGATACAGCACTTTAGTTGAAGGTCAACCATTAAAACAAAGTTGGACTTCTGGGGTTTGTTCATGACAGCAATTACACCGTGCTTTATATGAACACACATCAAGCTTAACAAGCCAGTGTCTTATTTTATCCTAAGTCCTCCGCAAGTAAAGGCCAATACATCCAAAGTAGCCATATATTAAAATGTGGTGGAGTCACAAAAAGGAGACAAAGTGTATTATGTATATTTATTGTAGGGAAACTCCAACCAGAATGCAATTAGAATGTTGCATGCTTTGTGCCTACGCAGCAGGAGCCAGGGACTTGTGGGAATGCTATCTTAACTGAAGGCTGGTGCTGCTGCTGCTGTGTGTGTGTGTGTGTGTGTGTACGCGCTACACTGTTTATGGCCATGCAATACTGAGGGGGTCCGACAAAGTGTCCTCATGTACGCTGAGCGCTAAGAGGGTTATTAGAATGAGCCAGGTCCAGAGAAATAGACTGCTGAGGGGCCACCGGGAACTCTCAGCAGCAATCACACACTCCGCTTTGCTCCACAAATTGGCCCCTGAGAGGAGGCACGGGCGTCTGTAGCGCCTACTTAAAGTGATTGAGGTGACTCCTAGCCATTGATTTTCTCTTGGTCTTTGGCCACCCTTGACCACGTCCCTGCAGGCTACTTTAGCTAGCTAGCCCCTGCTTGCCTTTAAATCACATTAAACTGTGGTTAAACTTGGGCCACGTCTATAAAAAAAAAAAAAAAAAAAAAAAAGAGCCATCATTGATGAGGTTATCAGGCTTTAAGCACCTCAATCTCTTGAGTAAAAGCCTAGACTGTTGGGGCGTATTGATCGCGCATTCCTTAACAGCCTTAAACGTGAACTTGAATAAACAACAGAGAGCTAACAAATTCAAATCAAACTTGGGATTAATTTTCAATCCATAAATGCACCAACTGAAATGCCTCACTGGGAAAATAAAAACGTAGTAAAAAGTTAGATTTCTCACTAAGATAGACACCCACTGGATGGGGAGTTGGTAGAAAAAAGTGCATAGCCTCGGCCTCCCTCTAAATAGCAGAGGATCTGATGAGTAATGACGCCTGTTTTTCTTTTAATTTACTCAATATAGTGAAGTCGGCCGACTGTGACAATTCATTAAATTAATTAGGCTAACTTAATTAGAGTCTTTCACAGGTCAAGTGACGGAGCCTCTGATTGATGGCACAGCTTGTAAAAGGTAATCTCCCTCTGAATTGGGAATGACATCCAAAGGAACATTAGCGGCTACACAAAAAAAACAGCAAACACTTGTAGTGAAAAAACGGCTAACGCTAACTCTTTAAGACACAACTCATGCAACAAACAAACAGAGCTGCATACTTTGAGGTCATGCGATAACTTCAAATACAAAGCTGATGTGCTGTGTAGGAGTGGGGGCCTAGGCCATATGGCTGTGTGGAGGAAGCGAAAGTAATGCAAATTTTATGCACTGTAATTTCAAGCGGTCGCAATCCTTTTGATGACAACAGTTGGGTACTGCAGCTTTAGAGTAGTGCGTCCCACACAAAGGTCACAGTTGAGCACTTTAAAACACACTGGCCCGGGCAACTTTAAAAAGCCTTTTGGCATTTTAAAACCTTTTATCCAACTCTTCTGGATCTGATTCACCGTGGAAACCTAGGCATTGCCAGGCAAGTGCTGCAAGGGTGTAAATAAAGCCTTAAACAAGCGCCCCCTTTTGGCATGGTAACAGGCTTTGAATTAAAGGCCATCCGTATATTACGGCAAAGACTGTCACTTTATTACTGAAATCAATTTGGTGAGGGCTCTGGGGGTTGACAGCTGGAGGGATGCAGCCTTGGTTGGAGCGAGGTTTATCTAAGGCAGGCAGGCCCACAGAAACACAGCATCTATAATGAACTCAAGCCTTGTCTAATAAAGCCTTTTATTGGCCCCTTTGCACAACAGAAAAACACACAACCGAACCGGTACTCAAGCTCCTGCATTCTCCTCCTGCTACATGTTACACCAAGCAGCCTTTCTGTAATGACTACTGCTCTATTAACATCTCAACTATACAAGGACAATCACAGGGACAAATCCTCCATCAAAATACATTTGGTTATTAATCAGGAGCTCAACAGAAAGAGGCCCAGGCACTCAGAAACACAGAAGGTAACAAACACCTTTCTTTTGAACTACGGTGGGAATTTGTATTTGGTTTGGTCACAAAGCCAAAAAAATGCTCATCATCTTTAGATTGGTTTCCTTCTGGGACAACAGCCATGCAGACCAGTATGATGCAGTGTGGCGTATGGTCTGAGCACTGACAGGCTGACCCCCCACCCCTTCAAGACCTGCAGCAATGCTGGCAGCACTCATTGGATTTTTTTCCAAAGCCAACCTTTAGATATGACGCTGAGCACGTGCACTCAACCTTCGTAAACCGGGCCGCAGTGCAGTATTTCAACATGATAACGACCCCAAACACACCTCCAAACGACCACTGGCTTGCTAAAGAAGCTGACGGAAAAGGTGATGGACTGGCCAAGCATGTCTCCAGACCTAAACCCTATCGAGCCTCTTTGGGGCATCCTCAAACAGGAGGTGGAGGAGCGTATGGTTTCTAATATCCACCAGCTCCTTGATGTCGTCATGAATGGGTGGAAGAGGATTCCAGTGGCAACCTGTGAAGCTCTGGTGAACTACATGCCCAAGAGGGTTAAGGCAGTGCTGGAAAATAATGGTGGCCACAGGCTCCATTCATGTTGGCTTGCTAATCTATGCAAGTGTGAAGCCTTCTTCTTTTTCAATACCAAAGGAAAATCACCAGCGCTAAAATGATAAAAAATGAAATGAAAATGAACATAAGATAAGACCTCTATTTCCATTGTATTCAAAATACAATTAAACAGAAATATAATTAGCAATGTAAAGTCTCTGATGTATTTCTAGTTCAGACCAATTAAATCCCAATGTCTTGCAGTTTCCTTGACTTGGGATAAATGATAAATTTTCTTCATATCTTTGGCTTCTTTATTGCAACATGTCGTAAAGTTTCTCAGGAATCAGTCTCAAGCACAATACGGTATTGTTTTGTTTTATAAAATGATAAGAAATGAACAGCATTTTTGCCTTATCTGTTGCACATAGATGTGATCCCAAAACAGTGTTGTTACCAAAATGTGTTCCTGTTGTCACCCCCCAAAGGCCCATCCTGAGACAAGAAAAACCCTGACTTGGACCATAATGTTCCAAACCAACTTCAAATAGAAAAGTGTCTTGTTCACACACACACACACACACACACACACACACACACACACACACACACACACACACACACACACACACACACACACACACACACACACACACACACACACACACACACACACCATCACTTAGATACTCGCCCCCCCTGCGTATACCACTTCCAACAGATGTCATACGTCTTCACTCTTAGATAAGAGCAGTTTGCTGTAGGGAGCTTTTGACAAATCACTTCCTCTACCATTCTCTGTAGCAGACTGTCAGGCAAGAGGGGCTGACCTCCAGGTATCTCTGCCGGCAGCTGAATCTCACTCGCAAGCCATCAGGTGAGGTTCTGCACTTAATGCTGGCATTTAAAGAAACATCCCCCCCCCCCCCCCCCCCACCCACCCACAGGCAAAAACGCTGCATGGCTTGGCATTTAAAAGCAGATAATAAAACTTTCCTTAAATACAGCTCTCATCTCAGAGTGCTTTTTAGATGCCCTTAGTGGAGTCAATTATCTCCCCCATACTTGCTATTACCGAGACACTCTGAGCACCTCGCGCCTAAAAAGGTCTGTGCGCCGCGCTTTCTCAAATATGTCACATGACATTCCTATAACTGCCTCTCAAAATGTAAGACCTCGCAACATTATCAATGCTCCAACACGTGTCGGTTTCCTTTTATCCATTTCTTGCTTAAACATGCCCCTTCAAGTGTAACGGGTGAACTCAAATCGAAGAATAAAAACAATTCTCTGAATCACAAACACCTCTATGTATAGTATAGTATAGCTGTGAGCTACATTCCAAAGAAAAAAAGATTTGTGTAACCAACCAATGCCTTGAACAGGCTTACAGTTATTGAGCATGAGTGATCTTTGCTTGCTAAAAAAACGAATGAAGAGAAAGAAACATTCACACCAATTTGGGAAATGACAGAGAGTTTAGAGGGAGAAAGAGCAGCCCGGCGAGATACTCACACTGTTACACTTTACATAAGCGCAAAGTACAAGTCAAGCACTAGCTCACTCTACTGTATATCAATAGCAATGTTACCTTCAGTGGGTCGGAGCTACTTGATCTACATACCTGTTTACGGAGCCTAGGCTGTGTATTAACACTGGCTTTTTTTTTCAACGCGCACAGAGTATGTACAGGTAGCGGATCATGATAAGATATAAAATTATTTTGTGACAAAAAAAGTGATTTTGACAACAAGTGTTCTCAAGAATTGCTGACTCCACCTTTAACAGAACAATTCTGAGGTGTATTAGGAATGTGAGTGGGAGACGCAGTAGACTGATAAGATTAAGCTTTTTTAAATGCATTCTACATTGGAAACAAATCAATTAGAAACCCAGAGTTGAATATGTTACTTAATACATCACCTAAGGTTTATGTAGTGTATACACAACTGAACATGAAGGCATACTAAGTGTGCATAACAGATTGTATTGGTTCGTCAAATAATAATAAACAAAATCACTGTTGGACCCCATATCCCACTTGTAGTTCCATAACTGTCATGTTGGAGACTGAAAAGCAACAACATAGAAATAAAGATAAGACATACCCTGTGTTCCAATCCCCATACTTCCCTACTATTTAGTACGCCAGAAAAAGATTTAGGATGTCCCAATACATGCACTTCAATTGTAGTATGCTGAAAATACATAAATGCCCCACTAACAACAATAGCATTTTGGAGTATTCGTCTTTATTCTTGAAATTTCTTGACATAATACAAAAAAAAAACTTCCTTATCTGATTTTTCTCCTCTCCTGTGGCCCTTAAACTCTTCTGTACTTCAGTATGTTGTGTAGTAAAAAGAAAGAGTATGTGATTTGGAACACAGGGACTGTTTGGATATGAAGGAAGGGTAAAATAAATTGTCCAACGACATCTTGCTTTATATTCAAAGCAAAAAAAGAACTGTCATTTATTGTTAAGAACCACACTGCTCCTTGGTGGGTGTTTAAAAAAGAGAGAGCAGAAACATTTAGATGTTCTTGATAATGGCCTGTTTACTTCCTGTGATTCAGAATTTTGACTATGGCTTTTAAAAATCCACTTGGTCTGTGCCAGCATCAATCAGTGCCTATTATTCACATAGATGGAGCCCTAGCAGGATAAACCACTAGCATCTAGAGAAATGGAAATTGGAGATACATTTATCAATTAGGTTGAGAGGCTGCCAAATGTTACCCCTTCATTGCAATACAATTGAATAGTAAAAAAAAAAAAGGATGCATGCAGTTACCATGGTAAATTTGCAAGTGTTGGGTTTTGGGCTTTACATGAACATTCCAACAATATGTAGAGAGAGCAGACATTGTATTTACATTTGTTGCACTATTTAGAAGGCATTTATTTTTTAATTGTATAATTATCTGATCTTATTTGATCCTTTTGAACGTATTGCACCGTGGGGTCGGAGAGAAACCTTCACCCGGTTCCGAATCGCATACTTTCTACTATTTAGTATGGTAGAAAAAAGATTTAGGATGTCCTGATTCTTGTGGCCAGATTTAGGATGGATGGAAAGACCCGGATGCTACATCCGGCCGAGATTTCTAGTGTTGAAAACAGCATCATATTTGGGCGATTCTGACCCACAATCCGGTGCATACCTGAAGTGACGTCACATCAACGGAGCCTCCATATGAAAACAAACAGGGATGCGACGGATATAACAGCAAGAGGCAAGATTAAGGCGCAATGTTATGATGAAATAAATAAGTAAAAGTACGTCCCAATAGTATGCCTACTGCATCCTAACTAGATTCTTTTCATCGTCAGGTGTACCGTACTTTTC
Organism: Ammodytes marinus; assembly: GCF_949987685.1. Classification (NCBI taxonomy): domain Eukaryota; kingdom Metazoa; phylum Chordata; class Actinopteri; order Uranoscopiformes; family Ammodytidae; genus Ammodytes; species Ammodytes marinus. The sequence goes on from NC_137221.1 coordinate 25,585,990, forward strand.
GGACTATAAGCCGCAACTTTTTCCCAATTTTTCGACCCTGTTATTACACAGCACAGTATATGTTCTGTAGCTACTAGGGATGGGCGTTAGTAATCGAGTACTCCTTGTTTCAAATGAACTCGATTGATGGAAGAGGAAAATCGTTTTTTTTTTTTTTTTTTGTGTTTGTAGCCTTTAAGCCGGCCAGCCGGCCGCCCCTATTTTGAAATGTTATATACGTGTACAAAACGGCACAAAACGGATAAAATAAAGTTGAACTAAATTAAATATTTTGATGCAAGTTAAATAAACTAAGCGTTGTGTCAAACAGCAACCGCAAATAACTGCCACCGCAGCGCAGCCTGTGTTCTCCACAGCACCGTGGAGCTGAACACGGTCTCTCCTTTCTTTAGAACATTTTCAGGAATATAACTGTCCAATTATTTCAAAGCAGATGATAAAGTTAAGTTTATAAAAAGGGGAGATGACACCTGTTACTCTCAGTTAGTAATGAGTAGACTCCAGGTGAGCATGCAAGGTGCTCTCCGCTTGGAAAGAAAAGTAAAGAAGAAGCAAGGCTTACGTACTTCAGGCACATTCGCTCCGAGCCAACAACAGTTAAGAAGCCTTCAATAGGGAATATGGGGATAAGATTCAAAAACCGACCGGTGTAACGTTCCGTTAATGAGGAATTAGTCGCGGTAATTATTCACGGACACGGAGTGAGCATTACACGGTTGGATATACAACTATCTGCTTTGGTGAGTTATTTATATATATTTAAATTGTAGGACAATCATTTTATATTATTTGCTGCCCTTCTTATTTTAAATGGTGACTTAGGCTATTTCTTTGTTACAACTACAGCCCATGCCTTTTTTCTCCCCAACGCAGACCTACTCGATCGGATTAAATTGTGGCCCGTCTATTTAATTACTTTCAGTGAGGAAAATGTGTTTTAAACTTGTGGGAATAAATCCTTAATATCATATGGATACTGTGACTGTTTGACAATAAGCATTGAGCGCTTTATTGCGGTGAACAGTTGTTCTGTAGACAGATGCGTTGCGTTCTAAAAATAGAAAAAAGTTTAACGAGGAATCGATTGATCCTCGAGGAATGCAAGCGATCACACGAGTAGTGAAATCACTTGTGCCCATCCCTAGTAGCTATTGCACTAAATGGTAACACTTGAATACGTTGCAAATATGCAACTTGTTTGTTGAAATGTTAATAAATGGGAGATTCCTCAAGCAGCCATCTCTTTCCCGACAATCCCCTCTGTGCACAAATTCTTACATATGGTAATTAAACATTATAACACCTGCGGCTTATAGTCCAGTGCGGCTTATTGTGCGGAAAATACGGTAGTATGTAGAATAGAAAAAAGAAATAGTATGTGATTCGGAACGCAGGGCTATTATTCGATTCCTCTGTATATCTGGCCCATATTGCATAAAATGGACTATAAAAAAAGTTGACTTGGACTTATACACACTCACCTTGGAGGAGGACGTGTCACACTCCTGGCATATCCATCCATACCCTGTCTGCTTGGGGGACTTCTTGAGCGGGGGGTCCAGACAGCCAAAGTGATAGCAGAGCCGGCACTGGTCACACCTGCGGCACAGCACAGAAGGCCATGTGTTTAAGTCCTCACATAAATAAGAGCTATACAGTGACAAGGGAGCTAGGGATGGATGGATGGTGACAGGGCAGCTAGTTGTCAGTCATGAGACTATTGTTAATGCATTGTAAAAATCCCTCTAATCACCCCACTCCCTTGACCTTACACACAGCCATTGACACATCCACGGCCAGATAATTACAGGCCTTGTTACTGTCAGATAAATGGACTGACTCAGTGTGTGTCCTCATAGTAACACAGGGTCACAAGACACAGACAGAGGGGAACACCTCTGGAAAACTTTAAAGGAAATATGCCCGCAGAAGATTAGACTATCTATCTATCTATCTATCTATCTATCTATCTATCTATCTATCTATCTATCTATCTATCTATCTATCTATCTATCTATCTAATGTAAACTTTTCCAAATCCCAACACTTTTAAAGCTCACCAATGAACAATTCTGTCCATAAAAAGGTTTCTGAAAATGTTTTATTCGTTTCTAAAAGGTGTCTAACGGTATACTCTGTTTTACCACAACACAGGAATGAGGCTTCAGTTAATCAGATCAATTCTACAGAGTAAGAATGTCTATACTTGTGAGAAGTGTCAATTCTGCACGCCATGTTTCTTTGGATTTGACTGTCCACTCTAAAATCCCATTTTGAATCCCAGTCGGGGATTTGCTGGAAAATTGAATAAATAAAATAAAAGGTGTTCTGCTCAGGTGATGGGAAATACACAGGCTACATTATGCTGTGCCTTTTCTCTTTTATATTGTTTATTTGTTATTAGTTTAATACATTATTTTTATTAAACAGCAATTTCTTTAAGAATTGTTATTTTTTTACAATTATTATTTAAATTTGTTATATATAATTGTTGTTCAGATGCTGGGGGAATGTGGGGTAGGGATGGAGGGGGATTCAATTTTGTAATATTGCTGAAAATGTGATTTATTAGCACAACTTCTTGAAAAATCCAATAAACAGATTTTATAAAGAAAAAACAACATGGCAATCATAAAAAGGGGAAGAATATGTAATTCCACACCTCCCCCTGTAATGTTAATGTTGATGAATGGGCCTTTAGATTGATTCATACATGTCCTGTGGTCTTGGTAAACTGCTCCTTGTGAAGTTAAACTCTACACTGAGCATAACTATGGTCTTCAAAATAATCTCTATCTGAACCTCTATACAGATACACACTATACACTATTGTCTTGTTTGTTGTGTTTCTCTGTCTGTTAAACCTAAACCTTCATGCTGTCCTTTCTTTCCCAGTAATGAAGACAAATACAGAGGGTTCAGCCTGACCTCCGTGGCTGTTAAGCCCTTATCAGATTTCCATTGGAGAATGTGAATCTCCTTCATTGATTAGGACATAATTGGCTCTAATTGTGGTGTGTGTGTGTGTGTGTGTGTTTGTGTGTGTGTGTGTTTGTGTGTGTGTGTGTGTGTGTGGGGGGGTGGGGGGTGTTGGTGAAGGGCACTCAGACCTTTATAAATGATTAAAAGAAAGAGTGGTGCTCTGTCTTTGCTTTGCAGTCACAGGTCACTCACTACTGGCTCAGATAGACCAATGCCTTCAATGTATTTTAGATTGGGTTTCTATTAAAGGAAGAAAAAGGGTAAAACAAAGAGGTGACTTTACTGTTCTACAAATCAGGTCAAATAAATATATGTAAAGTATTCCTGTATGTAACAATCTACATACCAATATAGTGTGTAAACATATTCACTCCCTTTACGCACTGCCAAACTGCAATTGCAATCATTTTCAATACCGTTTAATGTTGATTATTTGTCTAGAAATAGATGAGTCATTTAATCTATACAGTGTAGACTATGAGAACAAAGAGCCCTGAGATGATGGCTTCACTTGATTCGTTTTGTTCAACAGTTTTGAAAACCAAATAAGTTGAATTTAAGATGAACTAGGATGACTATGATTGTTGACAGAGATTTTCTTTTTTAAATCCAATATGTATCTCCTTTCTCAACATCCTAGTTTTGCCTCCTCAATTTTATTATTCATGTTGGTTTTTTCTTGCTATAAAATGCATACACTGCTCAGGACAATCGTCAAATATGCATGTTATTCCTCAAAGAATAGACTATTGTTGAATATCTGTCAAGGAAAGTCAACATGGGTCGTGCATACATTACAAATCAAAGTATTGATAACTGATTGAAGGGGATAATGGACAAGGGGAAAAAGAACAGCGGTATTTGAGAAGCCACCATCTGCTTTATGAAGACACTTTGTGTGTTGTGTGTGAAAAACATTAGTGTTGTTGCTAAGGTAAACTGCTGTTTATTGGTATGGACCCAAGGTTTAAAGTACAGGAGGCTAAATTGAATTTGATATACCCCCAATATATGATTTGAAATCATATATATTAAAAGAAAAAAGTATAGACATAGATCTTTCAGGTGTGTTCCACCTAAAACTTGGATAGATTATGTATTTTTCAGTATCAGTCCTGTAAGGTTGAGGCATTTCAGTTATTGAGATATATTGAGAAATCAGCGGGGATCACTGCTTCATTCTGTTGGGATTGTTGTGCTCTTTCAATACATATCATGAAATCACATTTGACACTGTGTCCATGAAGCTGTCTGTGCAGCAGATTTGTAGCAGGCGGTGTTTGGATATCAATGACTGTAGTCTTCAACAGTGAAGCCAGCTTTGTGTTGGACGTGTGTGCTGAAAGGAATTAGGCAGTTTGATGCTATCGAGATCTGATGGCTTTACAAGACAAATGCAATATGGTAAATGCAAATAAGCCTCAGGGTTTGACTGTGGCAACATGGGAAAAGAGCACCATAATAATAATGGATTGGATTTATATAGTGCTTTATTTCCTAGGAACTCAAAGCGCTTTACAGGGTTCCAGGTTCCATTCATTCACACACAGTCATACCAGTGGTGGTAAACTACGATAGTAGCCACAGCTGCCCTGGGGCAGACTGACGGAAGTGTGGCTGCCATTCCGCGCCAACGGCCCCTCCGACCACCACCTCAAACATACAGCAGTCATACACATTCACACGAGCATGACAATGAACATGGAGGAGTGGAGGGCTTGGAAAGGTGATGTTACATTCTTCTGTTCTTTTCATGTCTATGAATCATCTATGAATGATGATCAAAACACAAAAATAAGACCCAAGTTGTAATAAACCAGAATGATCCTTTAAGCAACCAACCGAACACAGTAGGGACTCAACCTCCATTTAGACTGAGAAGGACCAAACACAATACACAAGGAGTTATAAATGTTAGCCCTCTGGCTCTAAGACTTCAAGACAAGCAGTAAAACTTGGTCTAATCATATATACCTGTAGTGTTTACACGTTAAGCCTGGTAGATTTACTAAGATCAGAGCAGAAATGTAATTGACAGATAATTGGCATCTTATGAGTTGTCGGGGCATATGGTAACAGCTGCTACACATTAACAAATGCGGAGGCTGGTGGATACACATACACACACACACACACACACACACACACACACACACACACACACACACACACACACACACATACACGCACACACAAAGAGCAGAGAAATCTTGGATGGGGGGCTGAGCAGGCATATCTGCTTAGGAAAGGATGGGATTTTTAAAATGCCCTGCGGCCACCTAGTGAATAGAAGACAAATGACCAAAGTGTGTTTGCTCCACTAATGAGCACACTCCTTTTGTCGCACACAAACCACCGATTGATTTCACGTGAATCTCAAACTAAGGCTAAGGAAGATGCTAAGTCTTCAGTTTCTCTGCTGGAGACTTGAATAGCTTCCAAACTCACAGGAGGGCTGTTTTTATTAAGCAAGACTGTGACGACTGCACACATGCTTCCCCAATTACTTTACCTTAATGAACCCTTTGTAATGTGTGTTGTGTATCGTGGGGGAAGATCTTTGAATTAAAGCAGTGTTATACACACTCATTTTTCTGTGTGTGTATGTGTGTGTGTGTGTGTTGGGGATGGGGGGCTAATGAGGTTTTCTATCTTAATTTAACCATGATGTTGGGCCAAAGTTTGATTATTTTTTCAGCAAAACTGTGCTTTTAATTTGGACAGAGAGTTTATGAGAGAGTAACTGCCCGTGGAATCAAAGTAAAAGCACCAGTAACTGAGTAGATGGATGGTTACTGAGGTAGAGTTGCGTGTCATCAGCGTAAATAATGAAAATTGAGACCATGTTGGCAGATGATCTGACCAAGGGGTAGCATCTAGATGAAAACATGTTTTTTCTATATAGTGAACGTCCTGGGGAAGAGCACTTGTACTTTTGGAATACGAAGAAGACAAAGTACTACAGTATAAATAACTAAATACATCTTTACCTCATCACTTGATATTTTGGAAAGACTTGAAGCAGTGGAGGATGACTCAATCTCTAGTAACTTTTTTTTCTTGAAGGCCACTGTAGCTTCTGTAAATGATCTGGGAAGTGTTAGCTAGGGAGCGTATAATCTCACTACTAGATGCTGCGCATACTCAGATATTACACACTGAACCTTCAGTAACTGATAACCATAATCTCTATCATCAAAACTTTAATATAGAAACGTATAGGTGACATCACAGACACATTGTTCATGTGTTACTACGATCTGTTCTGTAACCAGTGTTTGGCAGGTCACCTGACCAAACTAGTGAGAAAACACATGCTTCATGCTATGGTATTTGATACATATAAACCTAATTTCATCAGAATAACACCCTAGTAGGGTTGCAAAGGGGTGGAAAGTTTCCGGTAAATTACCGGAAAGTTTCCGGAAACTTTCCACGGGAACTTTCGCTCGGGAATTTTGGGAATATTCAAAATTGGAAATTATAGGAATTAACTAAATGTCTGTAATTTCAATGATTTTTTTTTCATATCCAAACATAAATCTAAACATTTAAACACATGTTTGGTCATAGGCAGACATCCATGCAAAATAATACAATTAAAAAACATCAGATTTGAACAGATATATTTGTAAAAAGAATTTTCAAGTTTTGATTATTTTATGAACAATCAATAATTTCACTGAACAACAAAAAGATGAATGTTAAATATTACTCATCTGTCTGACCCCACCCATTCAATGAATAAAGTCAAATGCCCCCCATGTGATGGAGGAATGCACAGTGCATGTAGGGGGCATGGCCTCAGTACCCCTGCAGTAGGATGTGTGCTATGTGCAATTTGCCAAGTGTACTTGCATAAAATCTGGTTATTTTAGTCAAGATTATGCTAAAATATATTGTCCCCAACTATATTTAAAATCACAGTTTAAGCCTCTGTAAACCTGGTCTAGTAAAAATCAATAAATTATATCAAGTTGGGTGTCTCAAACTTTTTTTAAAAATCTGATTTGAAATTAAATGTTCATAAATATATTAAAACTTAGTTGAAAAAACTGCTTTTTACAGTCTAGAACATTTGCCTGGACTGAAATAACATAGTTAGGAGAATGTAATGCATTTGGGTTGCTTTAAATTTAGTAAATTCCCGTTTATTCCTGTTAATTCCCAAAATTCCCGTTAATTCCCATAAATTCCCATTAATTCCCATGGAAAGTTTCCAACTTTGAAAATTCCCGGAATTTTGCAACCCTACACCCTAGTGAAGAATAGTGAATTTAGACCATTACTATCTGATCTACGTCAATGTAGCCCACATTGTTCTCTTCACTGTCTGAGCCACCTGCTACCTATCTGCTCCAATACTGCCCTTACACAGCCAGCCACATCAAGGTCCTTGATGTTATCAAAGCAATTTGGCCCTGCTTTAATCATTGGGAAAATTGAGCAGCCCCCCCCCCCCCTTGTACTTTGGAAACAGACAAAATCCAATCACTCATAAGAGAGCTTATTGATTGATGTAATCTTATTGGAAGTGAGGTGGTGGAGGGGACACGATTGATTGCTTTTGTCTTGCTACACGTGTTGCTCTCGGTTTGGCGATTCGTGTCCACTTTCATCTGCCATTTAATCTCTGTGTGAAGTTCTCAGATCTCCAAGCGTCACCCCCCCATGGACCCGATCTCACCATGCGAACTGGTGGCTCCACAGAATACAAGATGACTTCTTTTGATCTTATCCCCCTCCTCAAATACGCTGTCACATTTCTCTCTAGGTCTCATAATGACGAAGCAACCCCACTCCAAGAAACTGCAACACTCGGCCACGTAGCCTGCAGCAATATTATTTGGGGTATCACTACAACTGAGTTCAGTCTGGGATGATGAGAACATAGATGAAACAATAGCAGATTAAGTCAATGTGCTATGTGTCTAAATCGGAGCTCTTTAGAACAGAAACGTAGTTTATTTAGTAGCAGTAATTGCAACTAAATGAACTATGTCCAAGCAGAGGAAAGCAGCAAATGCTATTGATTTCCGGATGTACGTCATTACTGTTATGAGTTGGTTTCAAAAAAGGAGAATAAACTCATCTATTAAAAGCATCCTAAATTGGGTTCATATCTCAACTAAGATATTATGTCACATAAAACATCTATGCAGACAATAGCCAGCAAACCAGAAAATGTAGCGTATTTTAAACAGTATTATCATTCGAGCTGGAGAAAAACAAACAAACACGAGCATTCGGTTAACTAAGTAGTCATCTCCTCCTACGACTTTTCGATGCTTGGATTGGGTGTGGGGGCTGTGTCCTCATAACCCATCACAAATATTGATTGGCCAGGTACAGGTAAATAAACAGGTTCTAAGCTCTTTCATTTATTGAACTATTCTCAGGCAGAACCCGGCCTTATCACTGACCTAACCTTTTTCAATCCAACCACTTATAACAATGATTGCTCATACATATTTTAACGTAAGCAAGCCACAAGCCAAACCGAAACACATTACAAACACCATGACAACATTCAAACCCACAGAAACCAAGCGCTCATAGCTAAATAACCTTAATGACGAGACACAGAACCTGTTGGGTTATTGATGCTTGTTGCTTTGTACGCTCACCTCCACCATGTATCGACAGTGGCGTTTTGTGGCCCTAAAACAAACGTCCTTTCTCTCCGGGCAGCCCTGGAGTCTAAGCCCAGGTGACTGAAACTAGGCACTGAATTTATCACGAGTGGGCAATGCAATTATCTTGGGGGGGTGGCCACGTGACAGAAATCAATATGACACAAAGCACTGAGCCATTGACTCTCATCCATGACAAAGTGTGCCGGTTGTCTTCCATAGAAAGGAGTGGATTATTGGACTTGGCGGGGGCCTCCTACTTTTTTTGATTTACTGTTGGGTCACTGCTACATTATAAAAGAGCCATTGTTTTACAAGAGAGGGGGGGGAGGGAGTAATAATGAATGGACTGCTGAAGTTGCACTGCAGAAAGCCCACATACAGTCAGAGTGGGTGCTTTAATTAGCTCATCTGTACCCCACTCATTCACAGCTGGGATGGCCCAGTAGTGATTTCTATACATCTCTCACTATATAGGGGCTTTGTATTTGTCTGAAGTTTATCCTGTTTTCCAGTAGGGGGCCCCAGTGAATTGAAAAACAGCCTTGGAAGAAGAGTCCATTTCAGCAGCAAGTCTGTGCCCCTCATCTATGTGGGATAAACCCGGAGGCCGCAAATATAGTCTACTCACTACCTGTGCCTTGCTAAGGAAATTCCAATAGAGATACAGCATGTAGCACACACACAACTCCATTAAAAAAAAGTCTATCATGAGGTAGGATATAAGACTACACTGCAAAAAATGCAAAGTTTTCTAGTCAAAATATCTACCGGCACTTCAATTCAAGTCAAGACACAATCACCTAACAAGCAACATTTCAGTAAGATATAGGAACTTGTATGTTCAACACGCCCCCAATTGAAAATGAGGATTACAAGGCTGGCTTACTATGACATGCTCAATATGACTATTTCTAGGTAACTTCAAGATGGATCTCATCTTAAAATGATAAAATATCACGTGATAATCTTATTTCAAGTAGGTGATTATATAAAATCCAGAACAGTGCCACTTATGTATTACTTGAATGAAGTTAAATTAGACTTGAAATCAAGAGAATGACATGGACAAGTCAGTGGAGGAATACTGCTTTTGAACATACATACGACTTCCTAATAGTAGTATAATATACTTCAAAATGTGTTTCCCTTACCAAGTTAATTTTAACGTATTCCATTGGCAGTATCTTTTTTCTTTTTTTTACTTATGAAAAGTGAAATACACCTTGTATTGCTTTTTTTCTTCTTTAAAAAGAACGTATTTCACTTATTTTTGAAGAAGCATTTTTTTTCCAGTGTACAGGACTCTGGAGATCATATTCAGTGTGTAATGATAACACAATGGGTTAGAAGGCAAAACACAATGCAGTTCAAAGATGAGCAGACAGAAAGCCGTAAAGGCGTATAGGAGAGGGAGCGATGGATATCTCAGGAAGCATTTAAGCGCAGCAGCAGCACCCACACACACACACTGTGGCACAGAGTCAGTGGGATAAAGAGACAGAGAGGGGGGAACTTTGATCAGTAATAGATTTGAGCTGCTTGGCCACCCTTCCCACACACACACACACACACACACACACAGCCCCGGTCAGTCCCCGGCTCTTGTGTTTTTCTGTTTTAATAGGGGGGAAAAAAGGTGAAGTCAGCAAAAACAAAATGCCGCCATTAAATCATCTCCCCGGATCCAGTGTCAGAGCAGTAATGGGAAACGCACTCATCATCGGAAAGGTTACTGCCTTCCAGAAGCTGCCTGTATAGCTCTTCTCTCTCTTTATCCCTGCATGGGCCCCTCCTCTGTACTGCGCCTGCTGGCCCCCCCCCAGTCTCATCCCCCTCCCCCCAAACACCCAGGAAGCAGCTGTAGAGTCCAGCTGATCTCTGATTGGCCGGCTGCTGTCCGCTCCCTGTGGACCCCGGGGTTGAGAATGAGGGATTGGACCAGCTACAGTTCGCCACGGTGGGCTGCTTCCATCTTGCTGAAGATGCCACCAATGTTCAAAAACCAAAATGACTTTCTTTATGTGTGTCTGTGTTCTCCCACAATTGTTTGAATAATAAAATGTAAAAAAATATAAAAACAGCTGCCCATCCACCTGCAGACCAAATGCTCTTTTCTTGTAGTAGGTTAGGTTATTAATCTTATGTTGGATTTTTCACACCACCCTTCATACAGATAAATTAATATCGTCTCTGTCGGTCAGAAACTGAACAGCAAAACTTTCACACCACATGATCCACTTACAGGACATTTGCAACAACGTCATTCTCTGCTGGAGGCCACAGAGTATGGCTGAAAGCTCCAGAAAATTTCAAACAATTAAAACAATATGCTAAGAAGTTTTTTTGCCGAGTGCTATTCGTGTTCACACCTAATAGTCCGCTTCCTTGGGGCCCACCAGATGCAAGTGGGATCCATTGGTTCGTTTTTCTGTAACACTTTATAATAAGGGTACATTAATTAACTGTTTATTATGCTTAGTTAATCGCTATTAATGCTTAGTTATTTATGGTTGGTTAGGCATTAACTTGGTTAAGTAATGCTTAGTTATTTATGGTAATGCTTAGTTAAGCATAAATTAAACAAAACAGTTAGTTAATGCTTATTAAGCATTACCTAAGCATTTATTAACGGTTAGTTAATGATGAGTTAATGTTTATTATGCGTTTACTAAGCAGTAACTAACAGTTAATTAATGCACCCTTATTGTAAAGTGTCCGATGGTTTGGATCACGTTCAAGAAGGCAAAACTCAAACGGCTATAAATTGTTAACAAGTCATGTGTACAGACATGCGGAGCGCATATTGTAGCCAGAGTCTATGAAATGTAGTGCCACAAGGTGGCAGTTCATGTATATTTAATGGATATTGCCGTGGAGACCTTGGGTTGAATGGTAGATCGGTCGATTGTTAAATATTGAAAATTACAAAGCAGCAGTGTGGAAATCCTATTTGTATGTATGCAGACTCTGTAAACTAGCCATAGCTAATGCTAAATACAAACTCTACTTCTTTCCTCCCCCTTCACCAGCCCATGTAACAATATCAGCAGACTGTAGTGTACGGAGGATATGAGCGTATGATCAGACAATGTGCCCTAAACACTTAATAACACACGTGTTTAATGGAAGACATTCTGCAGTATACTAGACAGTGAAATGACTTGTAAATACTGGGCTTCCTGCGATTGGTGCAGATAGGGTTCACACCAGTGATGAACCTCTTCAGAGACCAGTTTAGTTCACACCAGAGTCTGGGACTGTCAAACCAACCCCAAACCAACAACTGTTTGATTCAACCGTACTAAACAAGTCTGGTGTGAACGCAAACTAAACATCGGTCAGGCTCTTTTTTTTGTGTGTTCTCTTCAATGGCCCCCTTTTTTTAACTTGAATTATTTTGGTAGAAGATAACGGACATGAGACAGTTTCTATGAGCGTATAAATATACAGTTGCTTGATGCTTCAATGGTGTTCAGCTTATCAGAGTCAGTTCTAGATAAGTGTGTGTGTGGGCTGAGAAGAAACACTTGCCCCCCCCCCCCCTCCCCCCTCCAACAAGAAGGCCACTTCCCAGGTGATAAATCACAGCTGACAGAGGGCATTACACGCACAAACGGACCGCCGCCGCCTCACCTTTACAACAATTAATTAGCTGGCTGACACTCATTTATCACTGCGACAATAAGGTGAAAAAGTCAAGAGTTTATTAAAGCTCCGCTTAATATTTCAAGAGCTGCAGGCCAAAGGCCGAGACACTTCACATACAACAGCAGCAACATTCACATTCTTACTTCATACAAGTATCACGTTAGTACAGTACACAGTTAAAACAGAAATATTCCCTTATACAAGCATGTCTGTAAACAAAATGTTTGGCAACTTAAAGAAAGCAAACAATATGGTAGTCACTTTAAGACTTCATCACAAATCCAGAGTTCAACTCTGTTCACAACCCAAGCTCATGATACAGAATCAAGTATGCATGGACAAAAAAAGAAAAAAGGTAGGTTTGGCCTCTTCAATAAATACTTTACACATTGTCACACTACTACGCAAACTGGCATTCAAAAGTCTACTAGACCACATTGCTTATGTTCACTTTTATATTTCACTGTACAGATCTGAGTAAATAGATACAGCCATGCATTGTAGAAGTGACACGCCATCTTGGACACTGGACGGAGTGTGAGTGATGGGAATGGAATGGTCAGCACTCTAGCATCTCCACTCTGAAAACTAACCCAGGGATGAGGCACCTCCAGTGGGGCACACATAGAGCAGTACACACCCTGGGTCTGACTGCTCTCCAGAGCATGCATACACACGGCCCATCACACCGGCTACACAGTGACATATGGAGGGCACAGTGTGATGCTGACAGAGCAGTAAGCAAGCTGCTAGTGTTGTGACAGTCCTGACTGGTGACCAGCAGGGACATGAGACAAAAGCTGGTGTTTCCTGTCAGTTTAACTGTCACTTCAAAGATATGTAGACAGAGGAGGACTTCTAAATGCCTCAAGACACTACAAGACATTCCCACTAATAATTAAGTGCTAATACCGCAAACTACGCTAGTTTGTTTCTACGACAGATATGCTTTATGGTAGCATTACCTTACCTACGCTACACTTAAGACACACTAATAACAGTTGGCTTTTTCTATACACAACACTGACTTTTCTAAATAATTCTGGTCTCCATTTTAGTTAGTTCTAAAACACAACACTCAATGTCTGGGGAAAGCCAAAGTTCAAGTGAGACTGCATGGCAGATGGCTTCAATCAATACTACTGATTAGTAACTGATGAGAAGTCATATAGGGGAGCAGAGTTCCAGCCTCATACCAATAGAGAAAAGTACAAAGTAAAGAATTCACATACATGTGTTGATGCAGGTGGAGCACCTGGAGGCATAGAGAGGAATTAACCCTGCGTTCCAATCCCCATACTTCCATACTATTTAGTATGCCAGAAAAAGATTTAGGATGTCCCAATACAGGCACGTCAATTGTAGTATGCTGAACATACATAAATGCCCCCTAGCTCCAATAGCATTTTGCAGTATTTGTCTTTATTCTTGACATTTCTCGACATAATGAAAAAAAAATCCTCCTTATTTGATTTTGTTTTCTCTCCTGTGGCCCTAAAACTCTTCTGTACTTTAGTATGTAGTGTAGTAAAAAGAAAAAGTATGTGATTGGAACCCAGGGTAAGTGTTCTGGGTCAGAAGATTCAAAAATCAACTGAGCTTTTTGCTGCTTCCACACCGTGTGAGCAACGCCATCAAAACGCAAAAAAAAAGTTTTCCGCCCTTTTTCTACAGAGGGGAAGCTAAGCTGCAATGCTAGCAGTTTCTTACACTTAACAGAGGGATTTGAACACAAGTTTAAAGTGTAAACCTATAAAGCTGCTTGTTCATGGACATCAGTGCATCCTCAGTGGTTCATCATGTTTTAATAGATGGTATAAACCTGGACTGTTATTATAGTAAAAAAAACTGCCTGTCCTACGAAATCAAAGTGATTTTCATAGTTCATGGATCTGTGGCTGTGTGAAATGCTGTTCTCTGTCACATTAAGAAAGTAATGAAAGCATTTCATGGGATCCTTAAAGATACCAGAACTCAATGTCTTATCAAGCCAATGCAGTCATCGGTTAGCTTGATGTTAAGGTCTTACCTCATTCTTCATTTATTTCTGGCTAATGCTAATTTCTCTTTATTTATTTATGTTTAATGCTAAACTGAATTGAATTGAATTATTCATTAACTTAAATCTCAAGCTACCTTTGTAATATGAAAGAGATGCTGTGGTGAGTTGCCAAAATAGTTTAAGTTCTAGAACTGTATACATGACTTTTTCAAAAACCTTGTAGCTGGAGGACATGGATGCAAGTAGAGCCACACAATGGTCATGAAATCATCAAAAATGCTTGTAGTGTGTAAACGCAGTTAAGGTTTCAAAATGAAAAGAATGTAAAAAAATGAAAAAAGGAAGTATTGGCTCCAAAGTCCCTTCAGCATTTGGGCTCCTTGGTTTAGATCTAGAGAGTTTGGTTGGACAGGTGATGGTCCAGTTTGGAGTAGAGGTGGTCGTGGGGTCAGCGTGAAGGTCTCTGGTTTTCTTCGACCTGCCTCACTCTGCCTCTCTCTCTCTCCCCCTCTCTGTCTCTCTCTCTCTCTGTCCCAGTGTCTATGGTTGAGGTGAGGAGGCTGCCCCGGCTCTCACAACCTGTGCAATGCAAAGATACAAAGAGTCAGGGCAGCACACCTCACACCCCCCCCCCCCCCCCCCCCGACCAGCAACCCTTACAACCTTACAACACTGCCAAGCTCTCAATGGATTGCCATGAGATTTCTCTTTCCATGGAAGTTCTTGCCTCATCATATCATTTTCCAAAAGTGCTACAAGATGTCACTGCATAGATAGTAAAGATAAACAAAAGTGTAATGTTTCCTCATGCTTCCTGTCACTGCCAACTACACATACTGCTCTGTAAAGTAGTCCCAATACATTTATATAAAAAAGGTATATTGGTGAAAAAATGCCAGTATTATAAATGTGGCATTCTTTTCAAAGAACAAGCCTTCATGAATACATATTTGGCCAGCTGCTAGCAGATCATGTCTTCCAATACTGGTGGACTTACAATGACCTACCTTACATCATCTGTTAACACACTGTGCATTTTGACAGCATTATGTCATACTGACCGCTCTGCTCTGAGTTTTTTTTGTTTTTGTTTGAACAGGAATGCATTCACAAAATAATCCCAAGAGCCTCTACTTTTCAATACCTGTTTAAGGATAAAAAGCCAGCAAACGCACTGCAACGCATCACAAGCTGCACATGTGTTACAATCAAAGCCTACCAGGAGAGGGAGGGAACATGTTTTTTTCACGTTTATCATTGATTAAATCTGAGAAGTTATTTCCTGTTTGCCTTATACATTATAATACCTCCAAATATTTGAAAAAAAATTCTGGCGAGCCCAAAGTAAAGTCTTCAGAACATTTTAAATAGTTGGAGGTTCATGTTCTGCTAAACAACGTTCTGTCAAAGTTCTAGAGGGATAGTGTTCTTTAAACGGGCGGAATATGAAACGTTCAGGCTCTTAATTGACAATAGTTTAACAGATATTAAACAAACAGCAAAGCAGAAGCATTTGGAGTGACAATATAATTTCTTACTCAGCAGTGGGGTTAAGTATGGCATGACTCTGTTGCTGTAGTAATGGAATAAGTGAAGTCCATAATTCCTACTCAGAACTTACGAAGACAACAGTTAAAGATGAAGTGTGGAGTTTGCATCAACAGCAAATTAAACCAGGAACAGATGTTTATGAGACAAACACTATTAAAAAGATGAAACATGCTTAAAACCAAAGAGAACAAATTTGGAATTATTACCGGCCTGTATCAAATAAGTCCTTTTTCCACTGAGCAGTTGCAGTTCGGTTCAGTACGGCTCAGCATACATTTATTTGCATTTACAAAAAGTTGGAAAGTGAGCCAAAATAAGCAAACCTTGATTGACCTATTTTGTCAACCTTAAATTAGGTACCCAAAAAGGGGTGGAGCTACACACTGCAGCATGTTGATTGGTCGACAGAATCTTAATTTGCATATACTCTGACTGCGGCTATCACTGTCGGGCATAAACCCCGCCTACCAAGTAAGGGTGCTCTCTGCAGTGGAAACACAAGCAAATTGAGGGTTACTGTGCCATGCCGAACCGAACTGTGTTACTCAGTGGAAAAACAAGGCTTTAAAAGGTTTCCTGTCGGTATTTGAGAATTACCAGGTTCTTCCATTGGAATGTAGAAAAGATGAGAAAGAGTTTCATATTCAGTACGATTAGTGTTCTGTTTCATCGTAACAATACAAAAGGTCATAAACATTGAGCTCATGGTAGTTTTGGAGAGACAAACTGAAATTCATGAAGGAATTCTGGTTTCAATGAGAATGGCGAATACTTTTTTATGCAAGAGATTCATCAGCTGACATTGAGTTGACAAGGTGACTGCTGTGATCACATTTTTTTCTTCTTTTTTTCTCTCTCGCTGAATTTCAATGTCAAAGGAGGATTCCTTGGTTATTAGACGCCTGACACCTGAAATCCCCAGGAAAGGAGCAGAATAAATTGTGCTATTCATTAGGCCTTAATGAACTGTGCAAATGTATGTGGCAGGTCAATATAGAGAGGGGCCTATGGAGAGGATCCCTCCTCAGCCCCCTCACTCTGCACAGCACAAGCGCACAGCCAGTAATGAAGACTGAACTTTAATCATCAGGAGGATATGGCTGCTGCATCACCACTCGCACGCACGCATATGCACACGCGCACACACACACACACCAGGTTGTGTTTTCATCACTTCCGAGGACATTACATAGACTTGAATTCATCCTGGAGACTTACACCCTAAAACTAACTTTAACCTGAACCTAAGTCTACCCTTAAAGCAAGTCTTCACCCTGAATTGTCATTATTACGTTATGGGGACTTCAAATTTTGTCCCCAAAAGGAAGGTATGTCCCCACAATATATCTGCATACACAGAAACATGTCTCCCCACAACCACACACACACGTTGTTCCTCACCTCACAAGGTTCTCGTTGTCTCCTGGTCCTGTGCAGGTTGTACAGTCTGTCCTTGTGTCGTCGGCTTTGGGTTTTTTCTGCATGGCCGACTGGCGTTGTCTGCGTTCCCGTGGCAGTGGTTCCTATGGATACACGGCTGATTAGAATTGTAGAGAGAGACTTGTTGGTGGTCGGGATGTGGAAGTGGGAAGAGATGGAGGAGTTTACTAGAGCAATATTTCCAAGCCAGGTTTGTAGTTATAGGTCATTATTTAGATTTGACATCTTCAGTGTTCTAGTTATGAAAGCGAACCATTGGGATGAAACTGATGGGCTTAAGCCAACACTTCGGGACTCAAAGCAGTTGAGTACCATATGGCCTCTTTGAGAATCTTTTAAGAATACGATAAAGGAGCAATATCAATCGAACGTGTGTGTGTGTGTGTGTTGCATATATAGTTGAAGTCAAGATGTGGTTAACGTAGTGTTAACATAAAGGCTGGGAGCAGATGAAACCGCTGACCTGGCTTGGTTCAAATATGAGTGTTAACATTTGTTACTGTATGATTTATAAATGAATCAAAAGCTGACATGCCGAATGCGGTGAAATGAATTAAAAGAGGCGATTGTTTTCCTTTTTTCTGTTCATATCTGAGAAAAAACTTTCTAAGACAATACTTACTACTTTATATTTATAAAAAAAAAAATAAACATAAAAAACAATTTACAGACATTGGTTGTCATAGGTATATTAAATCACTTTACTGATATAGTATTTGAATTCAAGAGAGAACAATGGGAGACAATAAGACACATAAACCTGAATATCTCAAATACAGTAAGCCAGAACATGTAACACACCTCATTTTTATCATCTCTGTCGTCACACATTGGAACTCTCTTCCTCTTCTGCCCTCTGGTTCTCTGGGAAACACAAACATGGAACTGTTAAAGACCTACTTCACCGGTGGAAATATGAAGGTGTATGTAACGCTGATATACTATGTAGTATAAATGTGCAAAAAGTATAGAAATTGGTTCATCCTAGCCTGAGAAAAGGCAAAAAGAGTGTGTTATGGTCTCACTGTCTAACCCTACATTTTACCATGCGTGACATCACACATGGTGAGGGTTAGGATTAAGAGGACAGCTGGACCAAGGGAAGAATGAGGGAAGAAAAACCTCATACATTTATTATTGTAGCGATTTTATAATGATAGAACGCTGGTTCCGTATGGGTGAATTATTCCTTTAAGCAGTGCTCAACTAAACAGTGCTCTGCAACTCATGAGTGACTTTTTCCCCCATGCAAGTTACAACCCGCAAGGTGGCTGTTTGTAAAGGGAACAGGCACCACCATCTTAGTGTTATGGAATATATTTGGTTGTTGTTAAAGAACATCTGACTGCATTGCATTAGGCATTAATGCTTGATAAGCATTAACTAACCGCTTTGCTTTGTGTATGCATAACCAGACATTAACTAAGCATTAACAGTTATGTATTTGTTAAATAAGCATTAACTACGCATTAACTAACCATTAATAACATTAACTAAGCAGTAATTAATGTTCCCTTATAAGTGTTATGGGGAAAAGTTTGTTTAAAAGAAGGATGATTGAACAACTTAAAACACAGGAGTGGGGCTGAGCTGATCAGTGCCTCTCTGTGTCTCTTCATTTCAACACATGGAGACAGATCTACTCACAGCATGGTTATAGTCAGGCTGCTGAACACACCAAAACACCAATACTCATTCTCTCCCATCTACTACAGTGAGACTCAACTGAGCATCCAAACAAATACAAATCAAACATCTCCCCCCTTGTTTGCTAGCAAGCAGGCTTCTGTATGTGCTGCTGGGAACGGCCTTTAAAAAGAGGGAGAAGAAATACCGACAGCATATTTAAACAGATTGTAAAAACAATTCCATCTGTTGCCTTTTTGGCTGGCTCCCATTCATCCAGATGGAGCACTTATCATTAAGAATGCTAACTGGTATCAGGGCTGCTGCCAATTGGCTCCTACATACCGTCACTGTGTCTCCTGCGACTACTGCACCACCAAACAAAAGAGGGCCTTGGCATAACATAGTTATTTCTGAATTTAAAGCGGCTAAGATGAACTTTTGAATATCTTTAAAACAGCCTCATCTTTTCCTCTGATAATCATAAATTACCTCTTACAGCAAAGAAAGCAGTTTTTATATAGTTTTCATTAATGCCTTTGGTCTGGTCGCACACCCAGTCCGATTTTCAGCTTGCGCATGCAGGCGCTATGGTCACATATTCGTATTGGTCGCAGATTTCAGTGTAGCGCAGCAACGCGATTTGAGTAGCCTATCCCTCCAGGTGAGGGAAGGGGAGCGGGAGCCTTGTTTGAGACAGTTATTTGTCGTCATAATGGCTGATAACGGGGCTGAACCATCAAAGAAAAAAAGAAAATTCAATGAAGAACAATAAAAAGCTAAAAGGGAGAGGGATAGACGGGCGGGAGGAGGGTGTTACCAAGCAACATGTAAACAATTAATCGGGAGTGAACTAGTCCTGCAGAGTTTACTCCTCGCACCGGCCTGCACGCGCTAGAAAACAGCTTTACGACAGCTGGCGTCATAAAAATACTACCGATTTTGTCCAAAGGGGCCGCCAGCCGTCAATGTTCCTCGTAGCCACTTTAGGGAATGTGTCTGATAAAGTAAATCTATAAGGTCGTGGAAAGCAGGGTGCAGACTGGTTATAAAGAACACTCCGCCACACAGCTCGGCTAATTTCAGGCTCTGCTCAGGTGAGGAAATTAAAACCGCAGGCAGTTTAGAAGTCACTGGGCAAAAGAAAAATCAATCTTTTAATTAAGTAGATCAGTGCATCTTTAACAAGCATGAACCATTTCACACCAGATTAGAGGGGAATTAACAGAGCATAGTGAAAGTGGTACTAACTACATATATTAACTTCATTCTCATCATTTTACAACTGATTAATGGCATACTGTATGTTCATAAGGGAGCCATTTTAATGTTAGCGCTAGTGGGTCCTAGCAGGCAGCAGTAAATCATGTCCCATTAGGAACGGGCAGTTTATCCCATGTTTTTAGTTAAACTTTCTAACCCCAGATCTCCCCTTAAACTTCCCCCCAAAAAAAATTATTTCAGGTTGCAAAATGTCTGTATCAATGCATCAAAATAATAATACAGATTATATAAAACTAGACAATCATGGATCTAGGACTGTATGTGGAGATTAGTTTCCTTCTTTTTTGCATATAAACCTTAAACTATTAACTACGTGGAAGTAATTAGGATTTATTTGAGAGAGAGAGAGAGAGAGAGAGAGAGAGAGAGAGAGAGAGAGAGAGAGAGAGAGAGAGAGAGAGAGAGTAGATGTGTGTTTTTCTCAACATTGTATTTTGTCTTTATTCACAACATTTCATTTGTTTTGTTCTCTAATATTCAATGTTCTATTCTGTAGCACCTATTGAAGAACAACTTTGTATTAATGCGTCGTCCTTGCATGAAGCTCAGTCTTCAGTGTTGGAGATGGCTGTGTAAAATCAGACAGAGTGGCTATGGAGCATTAATTTTAACAACTGCGACATTCTGTACATGCTTAATAAAACTCAGTTCACAGGTTGACTTTAAAGGTTTTCCTCCAGTAGGCTCTACCCCACTACAGGTCTTGAATAACAGCCAGAAGACTCTCTGCTTCATGAAGGTGGCTCTGGTCCATTTCAGCCCTTCTGGACAAATGGAAATGTGGTGGATGTGCGCACACACTCTTTCCTGACATACCAACTCCCCAACACACACACACACACACACACACACACACACACACACACACACACACACACACACACACACACACACACACACACACACACACACACACACACACACACACACACACACACACACACACACACACACACACACACACACACACACACACACACACACACACACAAAAATGGCAGCCACGGAGGCCAGCAGCAGGAAGTCGATTAGCCAGTCCTGATAAATTGAAACATGGCTTTAGAGAAGTGCCAGCGCTTTGGGTGCCCTGGTAAAAAAAAAGCATTAAAAATGCAAAGCAGGGGCCCCTTTTAGCGTCTGCCATAGCACGCCTTGCATTTGAAGATAAATGCTGCAGTGAAGTGCCTCGCCCGAGTGGCTGAGGCTGCGAGAAAAAAATAATAATAATAAATTAGAAAGCTGGTTAATCCCCCAGAGCTCCAGCAGGGTCCTGGGCACAATGTCTGGGCCCAAGGATTCTAAAAACCTGAACACAGAAACATATTAACCCAGGCCCTGCTCTAACACAACACTAGATGTACTGCACACACACACTCCTGCCTTCTCTTTGTTCACTTCCCTATTTGTAACAGACACTATATTGGGCTGTGAGCATCCACACTCACAACACAGGCTTCCTACAGCTTTTTAAAGGGTGACATTCAAGCAACTTTTCCAGTACTTTCAAGATAAAAAAAGAACTTTTTCAAGGATCCCAAAGCTTTAAATATAATGTGTATTGACCTAGGAAAGCTATGAAATAAAAACACGTGGATTTTTTTTTACATAGCAATATTAATACACCGTGTTCCAAATTTTTGTTGTTTTTCAATAAAACTTATGTAGGATATTGTGTCTCAGAGTACCTTGGATTATTGAAATCAATCTCATACACCTGTGATAATTAGTTTGCCTGGTAAGCCCAATCAAAGGAAATCTACTTAAGAAGGACGTTCCACATTATTAAGCAGGCCACATGTTTCAAGCACTATGGGAAAGAAAAAGGATCTCTCTGCTTCCGAAAAGCGTCAAATAGTGCAATACCTTGGACAAGGTATGAACACATTAGATATTTCACGGAAACTTAAGTGTGATCATCGTACTTCGAAGAGATTTGTGGATGATTCAGAGCACAGACGGGTTGGTGCAGATAAAGGCATAATGAGGAAGATTTCTGCCAGACAAATTCATCAGATAAGGAGAGCAGCTGCTAAAATGCCGTTATAGAGCAGCAGACAGGTATTTGAAGCCGCTGGTGCCTCTGGAGTCCCGCAAACCTCAAGGTGTAGGATCCTCCAGAGGTTTGCAGCTGTGCATAAACCTATTATTCGGCCACCCCTAAACAATGCTCACAAGCAGAAACGGTTGCAGTGGGCTCAGAAATACATGAAGACTAATTTTCAAACAGTCTTGTTTACTGATGAGTGTCGCGCAACCCTGGATGGTCCAGATGGATGGAGTAGTGGATGGTTGGTGAATGGCCACCATGTCCCAACAAGGCTGCGACGTCAGCAAGGAGGTGGTGGAGTCATGTTTTGGGCCGAAATCATGGGGAGAGAGCTGGTAGGCCCCTTTAGGGTCCCTGACGGTGTGAAAATGACCTCGGCAAAGTATGTTGAGTTTCTGAACCGTGCCTTCCATAGTAAAATCATCTTCATGCATGACAATGCACCATCTCATGCTGCAAAGAATACCTCTGTGTCATTGGCTGCTATGGGCATAAAAGGAGAGAACCTCATGGTGTGGCCCCCATCTTCCCCTGACCTTAACCCTATTGAGAACCTTTGGAGCATCCTCAAGCAAAAGATCTATGAGGTTGGGAGGCAGTTCACATCAAAACAGCAGCTATGGGAGGCTAGTCTGGCATCCTGCAAAGATATTCAAGCAGAAACTCTCCAAGAACTCACAAGTTCAATTAATGCAAGAATTGTGAAGGTGATATCAAAGAAGGGGTCCTATGTTAACATGTAACTTGGCCTGTTAAGAAGTTTTTGATTGAAATAGCTTTTGATTTCACTAAATATGACCTCCACATCCAGCAAATTCAACAAATCACCATTTTTAGTTCTTTACAACATATAAAATGTTTTGAAACTCTGTTGTGCATAATAATTTTTGCATTTTGAGTTTTTAAAAAAAAATACTGTTATCATTGGGAGGTTTGTTCAGTAAAAATTGAATCATACTTTAACGGTTGATGACTTAAAGCGGATACGAGTAACATTTAAATATCTTTTAAACAACCTCATGTTTCCTCTGATAATCATAAATTACCTTTAACAGCAAACGAGACCATCAGTGCAAAGAAAGACGTTTTTATATAGTTTTTATTACTGCTTTTGGTCTGGTCGCACACCCAGTCCGATTTTCGGTTCGCTCGTGCAGGCTCTATGGTCACATATCCGTATTGGTTGCAGATTTCAGTGTGGCGCTGCAACGCGATTTGAGAAGCCTATCCCTCCAGGTGAGGGAAGGGGAGAGGGAGCCTTGTTTGAGACAGTTATTTGTCGTCATAAATGACTGATAACGGGGCTGAACCATCAAAGAAAAAAAAGAGAATGCAATGAAGAAAAGCGAAAAGGGAGAGTGAGTGATAGGCGGGCGGGAGGACGTTGCCAAGCAACGTGTATACAATTTCACGAGAGCGAAACTAGACTGCTAAATGAATGAGCGGTTGGTACTAACACAAAGTTTCACCATCATCAGATAACCATTATCTGAAATAGTCATTATTTACATCAACAACACAAACACATTACCTCATCGTGATCCATAGTCTACTAACTGCCGTCTCTCATTCATTCGCTTTCTGTGAGGACACAGCTCCGTGAGAGAGAGAGTAGTTAGGTGACGCTGCTGAATCAACTCATTGCAAGCAGGTGTGTGTACTGACTGGCATTAGTTGATGCAGTGTCAAAACCACTCTCACGGAGCCGAAAAGAGTCCTCACACTTTCAACACACGAACATGCACTATATTGCGCCCTTCTCAGTCCACGCTCACGCGCCTGGCACGAGCATTTGCGACAGCGGGCGTCGTAAAAATACTACCGCTTTTGTCCAAAGGGGACGCCAACGTGCCATCTTACTCGTAGTGCCTTTAAATTATACTGACTGTCATTTGCATCGACTATTTAGGAAAATCTGAAAAATATTTAATTTGCATAATAATTTGGAGCACTAAAATCCAATTTTAAAGCAACTACAGTTAAACATTTAAATATCTTTTAAACAGCCTCATGTTTCCTCTGATAATCATAAATTACCTTTAACAGCAAACGAGACCATCAGTGCAAAGAAAGACGTTTTTATATAGTTTTTATTACTGCGTTTGGTCTGGTCGCACACCCAGTCCGATTTTCGGTTTGCTCGTTCAGGCGCTATGGTCACATATCTGTATTGGTCGCAGATTTCAGTGTGGCACAGCAACGCGATTTGAGAAGCCTGTCCCTACAGGTGAGGGAAGGGGAGCGGGAGCCTTGTTTGAGACAGTTATTTGTCGTCATAATGACTGATAACGGGGCTGAACCATCAAAGAAAAAAAAGAAAATGCAATGAAGAAAAGCTAAAAGGGAGAGTGGTAGACAGGCGGGAGGGCGTTGCCAAGCAACGTCTACACACTTTCACGGGAGTGAACTAGACTGCAGTGTTTACTCCTAAATGAATGAGCGGTAGCCTACTAAAACAAAGTTTACTTTGCCTCGGCATCATCAGATGACCATTATTCATCTGAAATAGTCATTATTTACAACAACATAATCACATTACCTCATCGTGATCCATACTAACTGCCGTCTCTCGTTCATTCGCTTTCTGTGAAGACACGGAATCTTTCAGCTCCGTGAGAGTAGATCAACTCATTGCAATCAGGTGTGTGTAGCACTGACTGGCATTAGTTGATGCTGTGTCACTAACCACTCTCACGGAGCCGAAAAGAGTCCGGTGCCCTCACATTTTCAACACACGGACATGCACTATATTGCTTCCTGATCATTTGAATCTCGCACGCCCGGCACAAGCCAGAAAACAGCTTCACGACAGCTGGCGTCGTAAAAATACTACTGCTTTTGTTCAAAGGGGCCGCCAACGGACAATGTTACTCGTAGTGGCTTTAAGAAGCATGTCCTGTGCAATTCTGGGGCTGATTTTAGAGTCACCGGGGTCACAATCTATGAAAGGTATGGAACTAATTTAATTAATTTATATTAAAATGTTTGTTGAAAATAAATAATTACAAATCATAGTTGTTTATACATTTCAATAATATGACCAAGTCAGCATGAAGGTATTGAAAAAAAAAAAATCTGTTTTGTGTTAACTAAGACAATATTATATGGGACAGCCACTGTCAATGTGGTCAATATTGAGAAGAAAAATCCAGGATTCTCCAGTAGAGTGTTCATGTTTCAAGCATTAAACACACAACATTTATAAAGCAAAGCATTTTTCCAGACTCTGTACGAAAGCCTTACAAGAGGGAAAGTTGCCTCAAGTCCCTGGTGAGTGGCACTGGGTCACATATTGACAGTGGCAAAAGAATAAGGGAAGTGAGAGACAAGCCCCACCCCCCTCTCCTCAGAGCCCGGCCGTCAGATATCAATCTGGAGTGTTTTCTTGAGGGAGCGGGGAGGCTTGCTCTAGTATCTCAGGATCAGAGCATGGTCCACACTGATAAGTAGAAATCCAGTGAGTGATGGGAGAGAGAGGCTTCTGTTCCCCCTCACAGCTGACACTGAATGTAACACCACAGGCTGACACAGTCCACACACTGTCCTCTCCTTTATGCTCCGAGGCAAAACACAGGGTTTTATGGCAACGTTCACAAAAAACTGCAGGAATGTCTAATGCGGAGCATTTCAAAGTGAATCTTGGGTAGGGCTGTAAATAAGAAAGATTTCTGTCATTTAGTTAGCCTCATAGCATAATTTCCTTAATCATATTTACTCTACATCTACTCTATTCTACATCTACTTTTCGTTAGCCTAATAGCATAATTGCCTAAGTCATATGTTAAGGGTTATAGAGTAGGGTAAAGTAGATGTAGAGTAGATGTAGAATAGAGTAGATGTAGAGTAAAAGTAGAGTAGAGTAAATATGATTTAGGAAATTATGCCATGAGGCCCACAATTTATTTTCTCATCATAATGCTTTGTTGAAGTCCTATTTTGGGGGATTTTACCCAACCTTATAGACATTCTGGGGTGAAACAAAAGGCTGAACAAAATTAATCTATTATAATTTTTGTTATATAAAAAAAAGCCTTTTGGTTACAAATAATTCTATTTGATCCTGGTCACACACTATCACCTTGTGCACCTTAGTGAAACCTTAAGGAGAGCACAAGGCTGATGAGAACCCCAGGTAATTATTTGGAATCAATACAGTTCAATCAGCCAACGTGACATCAGTTCCATGCTAATGAGACATTGTTTGTAGCTACAACAAGAGCTTTTTTTCTTTTAAAATAGTAGAAGTATTTCTACTGATCCAGTGTGTGTCAGTGTTACCTGATGTTTCTTGGGCTCTGGCGACATCTCCTGTGGGATGAATTTGATTGGCCCCTTGATCTGCCTCCTGGACCTCTTGGTGCCGTCGGGCAGCGTCTCCATGGCGATATCGGCCTCATCGCTGCTGGCCTGGTCGCACTCCGAGCATTGCCTGAGGAGAAAGGAAAAGTAGTTCCTCTCAAGTCGACTGTATTGATTGTTTTATCACAGGCCCCATTTAAAAAACACAGGTCTCCCACAGCTTCTTCTGATCAAAGGTTTGAATTGAAGGGCCACACTATAGAGCTTAATGAAAAAACAGAAAATCAATATACCAAGTATCACAAGTTCTTGTAGTTTGTGTATTTTTTTTCTGAATGTGTACAACTCTGTTATAAGCTACGACTGCACCCACACACACACACTTTTATCTTTCCATGGCTTTTCTAATTTCCACCCAATAAAGCAAAAGGGCTTGGTGTCTAAAATGAATGCTAAATGAATTTCTCTCAAGTCTCAAACCCTGTAATGTAACACCAGCTGCATATTTTCATTTCTTTAATTTAGCAGAAGAGGAAAGCTTGAGAGAGAGCTCCTCTCTTTTTCAATAAACAGTGGAAGGAGTATTGGTGGGCTAAGCCGCAGAATATCTTAGGAACTATGCTATGTGTGGAGAAAATGATGCACTAAATCTCTTCAGATAAGGAAGAGAGAAGCAACTGTGACATTTTCCACCATCTCAACATCCGTCTTCTGATAAATCCCGCTGCCACCACTGGCCTCGAATGTCACTGCTAATATAAATACACTAACTCCAGATCCTAATATTCTACGGCTCTTCGCAGCAAAGAAACAATATGGAAAATACATCCATGTGCATGCTCACATAATGAAAATGCTTCAAATGTATCAACTGTGATTTTTCTTCGAGTATCAGTTCTCTGTGGACTAATGGACAAACCAGTGTGTCATAAATTTCATTCTAAGATGGCCCTTCAGTATCTTAAACCTTTTTTATTGGAGGAGATTGTTAGCTCTGTTTTCAGCTTGACTGGTTCTGGAAGTAACCAGTCCCATTCATTGCTGTTTGACTCGCATTTGGAGCCTATCTAAGGCTTGGTTTTGCATGAAACTTTCCGCGGTGTGACAAAGAGACTCCTTAAGTATAAGAAAACACAACCCTCTCTCT
>NC_137221.1:25613851-25966351 GCF_949987685.1 Ammodytes marinus
GCAACTTTAAACCTGAAAATGAGCATAATATACAGTCAAGTGCGAAAGTTTGTGAACCCCTTGAACATTTTGGAATTTTATTTATTGTAACCATCATTAATTCATTTTTATCAATACCAGTATTTTTTATATGAAATAACAGATGTTTGTTTATCAATTCAACATTTTTCTTTTCCAGAAATCAATTGTTAAAACAGATAAAACAAATTATTTGACGAATGTTGTATGTGCAAAAGTTTGTGAACCCTGAGCTGCATTGCTTAAATGGAGCAGGTAAACACAATCAGATGGGCCAAATTGAGTCATGAAATGGACCAATGTAGTGAGAGATCTTTAGGGAAGAAATTGGGCGGCACTAGATACAACAGAGATAAAACCAGGTCAGTTTAGGCTCACCAAAGTGAACCCATACAGGTCAGACATGCTAAAAGGGGAAACAATCTCAGAGGATCTCAGGAATAGAGTTGTGATGCTGCACATTTGTCTGGGGACAGCTATAAATTATTTTAAAAAAAGTTTGAGCTCCATCGGTCCACCGTGAGGCAAATCATCTACAAATGAAGAGCTTTAAGAGTGACTGAACATCTGCCTAGAAGTGGACTTCCTTCAAAAATATCCACAAGCGCCACAAGATAAGTGATTTTTCAGTTAAAAGCCAACCCAAACATTACATCTGGTGATTTGCAGACCTCTCTTGCAGCATCTGGGACAGATGTGCATGGTTCCACAATAAGAAGAAAACTCAGTCAACATGGCTTTCATGGGATGGTTGCTGAAGAAGCCTCTGCTCTCAAAAAAGAACAAAACTGCTTGTCACAACTTTGCCAGAGAGCACCTGGAGATACCTGAAGTCTTATTCTGTGGACAGATTAGTCAAAAATTGAACTGTTTGGTCATAACCAAAACCGCCATGTTTGGGCAAAAACGCAATTCTGCCTACCACCTAGAGAACCTTCTCCCAAGTGAATAATGGTGGTTTCAAATTGTCTGCAAATCTCCAGGTGTAATGTTTGGGTTGGCTTTTACCTGAAAAATCACTTTTCTTGTGGCGCTTGAGGATATTTTTGAAGGAAGTCCACTTCTAGGCAGATGTTAAGTCACTCTTAAAGCTCTCCATTTGTAGATGATTTGCCTCACGGTGGACCGATTGAGCTCAAATTTTTTTTTATGAATTTATAACTGTCCCCAGACAAATGTGTAACATCAAAACTCTATTCCTGAGATCCTCTGAGATTTGTTTCCCTTTTAGCATGTCTGACCTGTATGGGTTCACTTTGGTGAGCCTAAACTGACCTGGTTTTATCTCTGTTTTATCTAGTGCCACCCAATTTCTTTCCTAAAGATCTCTCATTACATTGGTCTATTTCATCAACCAATTTGGCCAACCTGATTGTGTCAACCTGCTCGATTTAAGCAATGCAGCTCAGGGTTCACAAACTTTTGCACATACAACATTCGTCAAATAATTTGTTTTATCTGTTTTAACAATTGATTTCTGGAAAATAAAAATGTTGAATTGATAAACAAACATCTGTTATTTCATATAAAAAATACTGGTATTGATAAAAATGAATTAATAATGGTTAAAATAAATAAAATTCCAAAAGGCTCAAGGGGTTCACAAACTTTCGCACTTGACTGTATGGCCTTCAATGAATGTGTTTGTGATTTGACTGTTTCTGCATACGTTGTAAATCTGTAAATCTATGAACAGAATAGAAGTGCCTACATCCGTCTTGACTGTGGTGTGTACTCTTCTGAAGGAGCATTGTGGGGCGTATACAGCGGGCACTGGATCGGGACTGATGGAACACCACATTGATATGCGGGCGAGTCATCGGAGGAATCTTGAACTGTGTCACCTTCACTAATGGCTCTATAGCTGGCTGGGTTTGTGGCGGTTTCATCAAGCTTACACAGAGTCCAAGAATACACTTTGTTGTTGCTTGGAATTTTCTCAGCTACGGTTATTCATTTACTCTACAGGCTTTTTAAATGGAGACTTTTAAGGAATACTGTCTGAAAATGTAAGAACTATTTTACAATAACCGAAAACTGTAGAGAAAAATCAACATGAATTTCTTTGGCCAAATGTTAAAATGTGATAAATAAAATATGAATTTCCTAGTCAAGTGAAAAGTTTGATGATCTATTTCAAACAATGAAATAAATAAATTAGTTCAGGTCATTCACAATACAAAACGCCAGTAATAACAAAAGGTTTCACTTACTGTAACTCACCCTGAGCCATTTGTAAAACAATATCAAAATAGATCTTACAAATTATTAAGCAATTTTTTTGCATCAGGAAAAAAAAAATCTGTCTTTCTCCCAATGTCGTAGTCGTTTTCAGACTTTTGAAAGATGTATTTAAGACATTTTAACACTTAAAGCTGGGGAGGAGAATTTGGGGAGAAAATAGCAGTTGGATAGAGATTTGAATCCAAATATACCTCAACCGCTCCACTTGTTCTCTTTGGTCCCTCCCCCTATGGTCCCTCCCTGACACGCTCTACACCAACAACGTCGGTGCCAAAGTGAATGGACAGTCCCAACAGCCAATAAGAACAGAGAATCGGATTTTTTATTATTTATTTTTTTAAGAATCGGAGCCTCGCTCTGATTGGTCAAAGTGTACCGCTCATGTTCATTTTGACCAATCAGAAATCACATACCCCAGCTTTAACTAAGGGCCTTAAAGACTTTTTTAAGGATCCCACCCGGTTGTGTGTGCATGCCTCTCACCAATAGCTGTTCTTGGTCTTCTTGGGCATGCGAGTGAGCGGCGGCTCCAGGCAGCCCAGGTGGTAGTAGAGCTTGCAGGTGTCACACAGCACCAGCAGATGTTGGTCCTGGTTCTTTTTACAGATGCCACAGCTGCAGATCAAACATGGGAAATTGTGTGCGAGGAAAAAAAAAACATGTTGTTGATTTTAGTCCTGATTTTAGAATGTAGAAAATGCGTCAACACAGCTTTGACATCGTTTAGCCAGAAAAAGGGATGTTTTTAGATGTACCATACACAGAGATAATATCTGATTTCTCTCACACACACACGCCCAAATGATGGACTTATTCAGTAGGGACCACCATGTCTGCCCCCCTGGCTTTTTGTGGTATTTAAGGGCAACTGCATCCTGGTTTCACTATCTTTTTACTTGATCCAGGGTATCTGCAGGTTTCAGCAAGTCAAATTTAAGACTTTTTAAGACCTTTTTAATACCACCTTGAATGAGATTTAAGACCTAAAACATAATACATATAGGCGATATTTGGGGGGTCCAGCTGGTGAGTGACACACAAGCATAGTGTGTCACTCAATGAGACTCATTTAAGTTTACTTTGTCTGTTTATTGAACATTAAGTGATACTCATTTATATCAGCAGCTCAGAAGAAAGTAGCCTCTCTCAGGGTATCTGCATATTTAAAATTAACACCAATAGGCCTACCGTGGCAACAGCAATCTACACTACGGTATATACTCCGTAAAGAGTTTTATTACGTTTGAATATCAAATATTCAATGCACTATAGCTAACAACTGCTGTCTAATTACAGAAAATAAAAATGTTCAGCAGTCTGAATGAAGACAATGTCCCCCAGCATTTACCATCAAATAAATATACTGTAAGA
The DNA here is from genome assembly GCF_949987685.1 of Ammodytes marinus. NCBI lineage: Eukaryota > Metazoa > Chordata > Actinopteri > Uranoscopiformes > Ammodytidae > Ammodytes > Ammodytes marinus. The sequence continues at coordinate 25,617,485 of NC_137221.1, forward strand.
GATCACTATAAAGGCAACCTGACAACCCATCATTACCACCTTTTCAACTTATTATAGAGCTGTATCAATTGGTTTACATTTTCTGATTAATCGAGTAACAAGAACTTTAGCTGCAGCATACAGTATGAGAATGAAATAAAAAAAAATTGGGGAAGAATGTCCCTCAAATTTGAATTACTTATTCAATAAACAACACACTGTCCATTAACTTTCTTTTTCAGAACTTATAGCAGAAACTATTTAAAAGTTGGTTCCACAGGTGAATGTTTTTGCACATTCAATATCGGAAAATACTGTATAGTAGGCCTAGCCTACTGTAGATATAGGCCTACAGGTTTGCATAACTGGGATGCCCACGGGACCTGAGGTAATTTGCAAAAGTTTTATTTTCTTCATATTGTTGCAGGGGGCCAGGCTAAAAAACTACGGGTATTAGGGTTCTACCGATTGGTGATGGAAATGTAGGCTACTATCTGCGATTGACGGGACGATCAGCAATAGTTTTAATATAGCCGTCAGAGAGGGAGGCAGTGGAGAGAAAGAAAGCGACAGACAGACAGAGAAGTTGAGACCATGGTTAACCCATTGATGACGGCTGCTGCGCGATGCCACATTGTATCTCCTGCCTGATGCTGCGTCGCGCAGCATTGTTACTTTATCTAATTTTCATGGCGTGCGCAACATAGAATGCACCGTCATTGGTTCAAATACACATGAGGTGGGTTTTGTTGATTTTTTAAGACCACGTGACCACCCAAAAAATGTGTGGTTTGCCGAAAATCACGCCAATCAAAAAATTAATAAATAAATAATAATAAAAAAAATACGCCAGCTGTGTCGGCGATAGTGTATTACAGAACAGTTAGTGGCGTTCGGAGCGCAGAATCAAGGTCTACTATAGGCTACTGACGAAAATCACACAACACATTGCATCTATTTATTAACAATATTTATGAATTTAGGCTATATTTTGCTGCTCCAACTCAAATTCAGCCCAGCAAGGCGATAGTTAAGTTTCAGTTTCGTTTTCATCTCCGTGGTATACAGTCGTTTGGACCAGCTGATCGGCTCCCGACAGCAGGAGTCAGTCTGCGTTCCAGTTGTACTGGGAAGTCGGATTTATGGTGCCAGTGATAAATGAACTAAATAATAAAATAAAGCTATCTTCTCCTTCCTATATCTGTCTATCTTTATCCCTCCACTGCACACTCAGTCACTACTATCCATGCTAAAAGGAAGCAGGATTATAACCTTGTTTAGCACATTATTTTTAAATATTTTATATTATTTATTATTTTTTTTCTCCCCCATCTAATTTTGACGAATTTTAGAAAAATGTGTTGGTTTGTAAGCGCTAAGGGAGCATGTTTAAATAAAACCTGTGAACCTTAACTTTTAAATGTATTTTATTTCATGTTTCTATGTGCTACACAGACTTAGATATTAAGGTTTTGGTAGACTTTACAATTCATACTATTTTTTCAGAAAACCCTCAGGCATTAAGGACATGCATTCTAGATTGCCATAGTCATCAATGGGTTAAGACTCGCGTCTCACTCTGTGAGCTCACTGCAACGCGACCTGAATGACCATCTGATGAGCAGCTATTAATTAATAAATATAGATAAATACATTTTTTTACTAAACACAATAATAATAGGTTTGTTTCTGTGTGAGTTGCGTTTGGGTCAGTAGCCTACCTACATCGCCAGCGGGCGGTGGTTGCACACCTACAAGTAGCGGCTGCAGTGTAGTTGCGGTCGCGGGGGGAATAAAGCCAGCCACGATATGTCGTCCTCCCTCCACCTCCCACTGAATTCATAATAGCTAGGCATGCATCCCGCTGAGTCGTCCTCTCCTTTCTTGCTCCCCCGCGACCGACTTCAAATTCAGAGGCAGCTAGGGGACACACATTCTTCGTCTACTTTTAAATGCGGATCACAGCCACACACGGCCGTACTGCCTCTAGCGTAGTGTCAGACTTTTATATGAGCAGTTAGAAAGTAGCCTCTCTACATCTCCTTCTCGAAAAGTCCCGGAAGAGAAAAAAAAAACATTAAATTGTCCTGCCCCGACAAATGTAAGACCTTTGAGTAATGGATTTAAGACCAGCATATAGCATTTTTAATGAATTTAAGACTTTTTAAGGCCTTCATTTTAGATACATGAATTTAAGACTTTTTAAGGATCCGCGTACACCCTGACTTGATCAATTAAGCCTTCAGCTTTACTCCTTGCTTTGCTTCCCTTTGCCTCTTGGTGTGTGTTCACCTGTATAGGATGGCTGGCAGGCTGGATGGCTTCCCCGGGGATCCTCCCTCCTTCTTGCTGGGCTTCCTCTCTTTGGGGGCTTTCAGAACAGCTGGGGTGTTTACCTTCTGCCAAAACAAAAGGTGAACAAAATGGTTTCATGTTAGAGCCATGAGCAGCAACGTCCCATCCTTCTCTGTGTCTGTGTTCTGCCAACAGAGTTTAATAAAAGCATCACTCTGTGACACCACTGTATACAACAACTGCACAGTTTGTGTTGTTTAAACATTGTAACAAAGTTATAGCTCCTCTCACTAACTGATCTCAAGGGTCACATTCTCCTAATTGAAATTAAATCCATGGCAGTTCAAAAAATGTAAGCTTAAATGTTCAATCAATTTCAATAGTTTTGTATTAGTAGTGGACCATTGATAAAATCCCCAAACCTGGGCACTTCAAGAGTTAGATGAGAAAATGTTTACCGCTTCAACTTGGTGTCACAGACATAAATGGAGAGCGATTTGGTTATGTCAGAGTCTGGTGTCAGCTTCAAAATGTGACAAATTTTATTGGATCATTAAGGGAAAAACATGTTTTGACTGCCAACGTTTACCACATTGGAAAAAAAAAGTATAGACCAATAACAACCCAGTGAGTCAGACGATCTATTTGGGTTGTGGGTTGTGTTAAACACCTTCTTTGTGCTGGCTGAGAATGTACACTGTCCAGAGTGTTAGAACTGTAAAAGTTCTATCAGAGCAGACTGTCAGAAGAGGGCCAATGGAACCTGTTGTACGTTCGCAGGTTGAAAAAGCAGTATCAGACAGCCATTTCTAGGTTCCTTTGCTGCCACATGGGTTAATTAGAAAAACTTATCTCACAGGGACTGAGTCTGTGGCTAAACAGACAAGGCTTTTCCCTTGAGGAAGTTCTAATCTGGGCGCACTGGCTGAGGCCTGCAGCGGTGAGGGAGGGAGCGTCCCCGTAGGGAGGCCTGATAGATTGGAAGGGACAGGGGTGGGCATAAAGGGGGGGCTGGTGCGGCTATCTGCTCCAACCTGGGCTGGACTGACCGCCTGCATTTGGACCCACCAGGGAGCGTCTCTACTGCTGATATCAAGCCGTTTAAACATTGTTAACATGCTTTATCAGCACAGATGGAGAAGTTTAAAAGGTACAGATTATAAATAATGAGTGGCAACAGTCAGCGCTTAAGCTTGTCTGGCTTCCTGCCATATTGCTCCGTGCTCAGGGGAAAACCATTCCATCCAAACACTACAGTGCAAGAGCAGCCAATTATGAAATAAAAACCAATAACGTAATCAATTTTCCATTTTTAATCTAATAAAAGACAATAATGTAGTAACTTGCCAATAACGTAATAACATTTCGGAACCGATAACGTTTTACACTGCCCGGCCGACAAAAAAAGTCACACACTCAAATATCTGGTTGTACAGTAGGCACTAGGCATCACTTCATCCACCTCTATTCTTACCCTGATGCATCCATCTCCCTGGACACATCACTCTGGAACAGGGTCAATCTGGACACATCAGACCACACAACCTTTTTCCATTGCTCCAGAGTACAATCTTTATATTCCCTAGCAAATTAATAGGCCAGGCAAAGTAACCCATTTTTGGGCCAAAAAACCGACAAATTGTAAAAGAATTTTTTTCAGCTCAGATCATTTCTATGAGGTGTCCAGAACAACATACTAAAAGTCCTAAGAAATCCTAGTTGAGGAAATATGTTTAATTCTCATCAATCCGAGGTGTGTGCCAATAAGGCGAGACACCAATAAATCCCAATAGGGCTATTTTTTTCCTTTAGTCCTATCAAAATGAAACTTTACACAATAAAAGTATCCATGACAATGAAAACATTTTGTATTACAAGTTTCTTTGAAAATGAATTTTAATATGCAAATGAGCTATACACTAATTGTACATGCCCAAAATCAACCCAAATAGGCTTAATTTTTTCCTTTGCTCCTACCACAATAAAACTTTACATAATAAAAGTATACTAGAAAAGTAACTTTTTTTGTATTACAAGTTTCTTTTTAAATTAATTTGAATATGCACATGAGCTCCACACTTATTGAATATCCAATCATCCTACTGCCAATGGGTGATGGCAATGCTGCTTTTAGACTGGCCTCAAACCTGAAAAACTGCCTGGCTTACCTGCCAGGGGTATAACAGGTGCCTCTCATGAATTAGATTTGTCTCTTCAAATGCCACTGCACGCAATTTGATAGCACTACAACCAATCAGAGCAATGAACAATGTGACGTATTAAGCCCCGTTCATTTAGCGAACAGTGGGATTAACTGTTAAATTTAACTTTTGCCGTGGTCGTCTGCAAAACCGAACATTCCACTTACTTGCTAATGAAAGATTTGAGTGCCGTCTTCCAAATTGTAAAGGGTCGAGGCCAAAGCCATCTCAAACTCAAACAACATATCCGCAGCCATCTTTGATGTTTACTATCACGGCTTCGACGGTGCACTGTCGTCATCCGTTTACGTCCTCCCCAGAGCACCATACATAGGGCTCTGGCCTGCCCATATCAGATAGAACCAATTGAAACGTAGCTCAGGATTTCTTGACATATTTAATGAGCTTCAATGGAGAGTGCCCAGACCAACAGGCGCAGCACATTTAATTTGCCAGCGCCTAGTGGCAGGTCTGGATTTACAGGCTAGTGCCATTCACTTTCCTATGCCAGATGTAGAATCACAGCCTGAAATGGCATGGAGAAAGAGGAGATTGTCACGCACCTTGGGACCAAGTAACTCCTTTGTCTACTTTATGCACCATATCCGTCTTATTTTTGTTGCTTTCTTTGGTTCTTGTGCCATAAACAGCTCGTGTGCATTCAGATCAGCATGATGCAACAAGAGTACTAACAAGTCTGTGTCATCACCTACTGAGACTGTGTCTTTTGTTCTGGCAGAGGCAATGGCAATTTGGACAATGAGCACATCTGCATCGTGCTTTGCATGGTTTGTGATATACCATTTTTATCTTACAAGTTTCTTTGAAAATGTATTTTAATATGCAAATGAGCTATACACTTATCAAATATAGGCTACCCAAAATATATCCGCATAGGCTTCATTTTTTCCTTTAAAGATCCAAGTGACTCCTGCAGATATTGCTGCGGTTGGTCGCATACACATTCAGTACTTTATGATTCCTCCTATACGTGAACCTATTGAGTATCAGCCACTGGCTCTGTTGCCAGCAGATAACAAAACATCACAGCTGGATGTTTTGTGGAAGACAACCCTCCTCCTTCACTCTCAAAGGCCATCATGGTCTGGTATGATGCAGATCCTGCATCTTCTAGATGAACACCCTGGAAGAGCTTCAGTAACATTCCTTCCAATGATTGATCTTGATCCCAGTGATGAATCCTGCATATACTCAACATTGAGGTTTGTGGCAACTCAAGCTCTGCAGTATGATGTGACCCCTGTTCTGACGTTCAACCAACCCCTTCTGGAAAGCCTTGACCATTATAGGTTAACTTCTAATACAAATGTTTTACTTTTCATTTAGACTTTCATTGTGTAAAGTTTTAATGTGGTAGGAGTAAAGGTTCAGATGAAGCCTATGCGGACATATTTTGGGTAGCCTATATTTGATAAGTGTATAGCTCATTTGCATATTAAAATTCATTTTCAAAGAAACTTGTAAGACAAAAAATGGTGTTTCACAAACCATGCAAAGCACGATGCAGATGTGCTCATTGTCCAAACTGCCATTGCCTCTGTCAGAACAAAAGACACAGTCTCAGTAGGTGATGACACAGACTTGTTAGTACTCTTGTTGCAAGTCTGATCTGTGGCAAGCCTGATCTGTATGGGTTCACTTTGGTGGGCCTACACTGACCTGGTTTGATCTCTGTTTTATCTAGTGCCACCCAATTTCTTCCCTAAAGATCTCTCATTACATTGGTCCATTTCATCACTCAATTTGGCCCACCTGATTATGTTTACCTGCTATTGAGCAGGTAAACATAACCCTGAGCTGCATTGGTTAAATTGTTAACCAATGCAGCTCAGGGTTCACAAACTTTTGGATATTCAATAAGTGTGGAGCTCATGTGCATATTCAAATGCATTTAAAAATAAACTTGTAATACAAAAAAAGTTACTTTTCTAGTATACTTTTACTATGTAAAGTTTTATTGTGATAGGAGTAAAGGAAAACATTAAGCCTATTTGGGTTGATTTTGGGCATGTACGATTAGTGTATAGCTCATTTGCATATTAAAATAAATTTTCAAAGAAACTTGTAATACAAACATTTTTAATTATCATGGATACTTTCATTGTGTAAAGTTTCATTTTGATAGGACTAAAGGAAAAAAATAGCCCTATTGGGATTTATTGGTGTCTCGCCTTATTGGCACACACCTTGGATTGATGAGAATTAAACATATTTCCTCAACTAGGATTTCTTATGACTTTTAGTATGTTGTTCTGGACACCTCATAGAAATGATCTGAGCTGAAAAAAATTCTTTTACAATTTGTCTGTCGTAAAATGCTATTTTGCCTGGACTATAAAGCATTATTTTTTTCTTGATACACCCCGCTGTAACCCCCACTGTAAGGCTACATGTCTGCCTAGTCCATATCCCTTATGTTCTCTTCCCATTGTGCGTGTGGAAATGCTCCTACTTTCACTATTAAACATAGCCGGGAGTTCTACTGTCGATATTTTAAATTTTGAGTCCACCAACTGTTTTAAGTGATCACCTGTCACGATCATTAAAAACATTTTCTGACCACATTTATTCCTCAAAGATGACAGTTCACCACTATATCCAGGTTTTAACCCAATCTTGGTAGTTTGAGAAATCTCCAGAGTAGTTTTCTATGTTTGATGCAGGCCAATAATTTCACCCTTCTGAAACAGAGTAACATATTTTCCACAACCACAGCATATGTCTTCTGACTTGGTTGTTTAAGAAATAAGAAGCTATTCACTGCATCAGTTAGGGTTAAATAACTTGTTGCCAACTGAAACATCTCAATCACTGCAGTTTTTGACCAATGGAGGGCTCTTAACCAATTGCCTACTGGTAAAATCCAGGTGGCGACATTTTTTTTGGCCGGGCAGTGTATATATTTTTGCCCATAATGTAGAGGAGTGTTTGTGTGGCCGGATCTTTAAGTAGGAATTGAAAGAGGCAATTGTTATTATACCTCTCTGTTGTCGGGAGCATGTTCATATTGAATACAGTAAAAGAAGGAAAACAGCTCTAAACTCCTTCATAACTATGTCTGCGAGAGCAAGCTGTGTGCTTCAGCTGTACGGCTAATCCACTCACGCTGGCATCTTTGGGCCCTTAAGCCCCTTTTTATCTGAAAGCTCTCTGATCTAATATCAGATTGTGGGGATGCTAAAATCTCTCCATTACCTCCTGAGGCTACATGTGGCTGGCAGCAAGAGAGTGCCAGCACACACTCTCTCTACAAAGTCTCTACACAACCAATCAGGGCTGTTAGTGCTCCAGTCCACTTTTATCTCTCACTCTTTCAGTCTCTTGGAGGGGGTGGGGAGGTGGTTGATTCGGACTTGTCGCGGCCTTGGCCACAGGATTAGCCTGATACAGTCTTTGGTCTGGGAGTCCAGTTGTTGCAGGTTTTTCTTTTGCAGCTCGGGCAGCCCTCAACAATGGACAAGTGAAGTGTAAGATGTATCGTTTTAAGTATAATAAAATCCCAGTGAGAGATTTCAAAACACTTTTCTTCCACTTGATCAAAAAATAAATTTCTTCACTGTTTGTGTGTGTGTGTGTGTGTGTGTGTGCTTATGTCAAAGTTATTTCTAGCAAAATAAACTTGTTGCACCACCCGGTAATGCCAGGGACATGGCATTCTACATTAAAAAACACTATCTATAGATCAGCGTGCAGCAGTTAAGTTACTGTTAAAAACATTTCACTGGCTTCACATTTATATAATTTCACTGGACAAACGTGAGTTGACTATTATTTTGGAATAGGCCTAACAGGAAGGTACAGCCGCTGACACAGCCCCCTCACAGCCGTGAAACATGAGTATGTCATGTTTGGTTGCGCCATCTCGTTGTCTCGTGACATGCTAATAGCCAATCATGTAACGAGGCATAAGTTTACACTGTGTTCCAAATTATTATGCAAATTGGAATTAAGTGTCATAAACATTTAATTTTTTGTATATAATTTAAACTCATGGATGGTATCGTGTCTCAGGGCGCTTTGGATCATTGAAATCAATTTCAGACACCTGTGATAATCAGTTTGCTAAGTAAGCCCAATCAAAGGAAATCTACTTAACAAGGACGTTCCACATTATTAAGCAGGCCACAGGTTTCAAGCACTATGGGAAAGAAAAAGGATCTCTCTGCTGCCTAAAAGCGTCAAATAGTGCAATACCTTGGACAAGGTATGAAAACATTCAATATTTCACGAAAACTTAAGTGTGATCATCGTACTGTGAAGAGATTTGTGGCTGATTCAGAGCACAGACGGGTTCGTTCGGATAAAGGTAATATGAGGAAGGTTTCTGCCAGACAAATTCATCGGAATAGGAGAGCAGCTGCTAAAATGCCATCACAAAGCAGGAGACAGGTATTTGAAGCTTGTGTTGCCTCTGGAGTCACGCAAACCTCAAGGTGTAGGATCCAGAAGTTTGCAGTTGTGCATAAACCTATTATTCGGTCACCCCTAAACAATGATCACAAGCTGAAACAGTTGCAGTGGGCTCAGGAATACATGAAGACTCATCTTCAAACAGTCTTGTTTACTGATGAGTGCCGTGCAACCCTGGATGGTCGGATGGATGGAGCAGTGGATGGTTGGTGAATGGCCACCATGTCCCAACAAGGATGCAACGTCAGACAGGAGGTGGTGGAGTCATGTTTTGGGCCGGAATCATGGGGAGAGAGCTGGTAGGCCCCCTTAGGGTCCCTGACGGTGTGAAAATGACCTCGGCAAAGTATGTAGAGTTTCTGACTGACCACTTTCTTCCGTGGTACAGAAAGACGGACCGTGCCTTCCGTAGTAAAATCATCTTCATGCTTGACAATGCACCATCTCATGCTGCAAAGAATACCTCTGTGTCATTTGCTGCTATGGGCATAAAAGGAGAGAACCTCATGGTGTGTCCCCCATCTTCCCCTGTCCTCAACCCTATTGAGAACCTTTGGAGCATCCTCAAGCAAAAGATCTATGAGGTTGGGAGGCAGTTCACATCAAAACAGCAGCTATGGGAGGCTAGTCTGGCATCCTGCAAAGATATTCAAGCAGAAACTCTCCAAGAACTCACAAGTTCAATGGATGCAAGAATTGCGAAGTTGATATCAAATAAGGGGTCCTATGTTAACATGTAACTTGGCCTGTTAAGATGTTTTTGATTAAAATAGCTTTTGATTTCACTAAACATGGTTTATGTTTAATGCTGCAAATTCAACAAATGACTGATTTTTAGTTGTTTACAACCTATAAAATGTTTTAAAACTCTGTTGTGCATAATAATTTGGAACAGTGCATTTGCAGTTTTTTATTTTTGAAAAAAATACTTTTATTATTGGGAGGTTTGTTCAATAAAATTCGAAATATACTCTAACGGTTGATGACTTGAAAATTATACTGACTGTGATTTGCATCGACTATTTAGGAAAATCTGGGAAAATCTAATTTGCCTTATAATTTGGAATGCAGTGTAGTGTGGTGCTGAAACCATTGGTCAGTTAATCAACAAGTCCGTCTACAGAAATGAGCTGTTAACTACTTTGATGAACAATTGTTGTTATCGATCAGGAAAAATGTATGTATTGCATAATTCCTTCGCAAAATGTGCTGTCTGTCCCTGTCTAAAATAATGAATTTCATATATTTAGGCTTTGGACCAAACCACTGTGACATTTTTCACTTTCCTGACTTTTCTGTAGAATGATTTATTGATCAAGTAATTGAGTCAAAACTTTTGATCCCAGTCTGTCTACTTGCAGGTCTAGTTGGCAAAATGTTTTCTTCTAATTCAAATGAAACTGGACTACATTTGTAACTAGGGCTGGGTATTCGAAATATTGCGATATTCGGCTTTATATTTGGAAGGGGCTGTTATAATTTTGTCATCCCTGTCGGCCAGGCTGCTACCAGCTTTCATTGTACCACAACACCTGGATTGGCATTCTGCAATTCGATGCAACTAGAAGTATTGCAACTACAGGAGTGAAGGTTGCAGTTCACAACCAATTTAAAATGCAATTTAAAAAATAAGGAAAATTGTTATTTGGCGCTGGAAAATGAGAGATCACGGAAATAAATATCACAATATATATAGCCGTATCCATTTCTTAGCACAGGTCCTCATTCATTATGTTTCCCTATAAGAATACCTGCTTGCCTAGTGGCTGAGTCTCATAGAAGCTGGTGGTGAAAAGATATAGTGTCTTTTCTTGTGAAGTTGCCAGGAGTGCTAAACTTCCAGCAGCATCAGGGACAACAGCAGTGACTGTTGTACTGGAAGAGGGATGATGGTCCCAGTTGGGGACATCAATAATTTTTTGCAAATGCCCAGGCAGGTTGACAAATAGGAGATGAAAATGTGGCAGAGGAGATGACACAAAAGCATGCCGTGCTGTGACTGATGTTGCTACTTAAAGCGTGCGTGTTCATAATTACGTGATTTATGGCGGTCATTGCCCGACTCACTGACACTTTTTTTTCTTCTAGTCCCTGTCCATTCTGCTCGCCACTGCCTTCATATCATTAGACCATTTATCTACACGACTCGTACTCTCTCATACTTTTAATGAGGCTTTTCTATGGATCTAGCTGCTACAGCTATACATAAAACCATACGGATCCTCTATGTGTAAAAAACTAGGATCAAATCCTTGTTTTTTTTAGATTATTTTGCCAGAATGTGTTACAATTATTGCATCCAAAGCTAGCTAGGTTTATGCTCATACTAGTTAAAGATCCTATAGTATGCTATTTTTTGTGTTCAGATTTTTATTTTGTGATTTACAAGAAACCTTAGAGCCTAAACAGAACTCTCTTTAAGACCCCCCCCCCCCCCCCTCCCCTTCTGCCCTCTGCAACCTGAGCCCCCCTAGCTTCACTGCTACACTGCATGGACATATTAGCTACACTGCAAAGTGAAAAGAGCGGACTGCAGTGCGAGCACGGGCAGATTTGAGTAGGCAGGGGAGGGCAGGGCATGGACGGGCCTGAGCGTGTAGCAGCATGACCATACATGGAAAATCCGTGTTATACACTTAACGCAATCCATGAAATCAGGTAAGTCGCGAACGGCACCCTAGTGTTGAGAGCTGTGCACAGTCACCCTAGACAGTAAGCAGGGAATACGTCTAAATGCATGTACGTCCTTATTTGACACTTTGGTATCGTTTAACATGATTATAAAACATTACAACAACATTAATAGGTCAAAAAAGACGAAAAAGCATTATAGGTGCTCTTTAAGGTGTAATTGTGGCAGTGAGGTGATAATAATGGGGGTTATATGGCTCTTCATTGCATGTTTAGTAAAGTAATTTCAATTAATATATTTTTCTAGTAGTGTGTTTCACTAGTAGTTTGCTACTTTAAGACAAGATAAAGTTTTTTTTCAGTTGTTGACAAGTTTCACAGTTAGATGCAGCTCATTCAAATACAAATGGTGAGAAAGGTATATGGAAAAGAAAATGTTTTAGTAAGTACATAACATTTCATAATATTGAGATGAGTTTGAATTTGCTGTCATTTTAGTTTTACACTGAACAATGTAAAAGTGAAAAAAAAAGTATATTAGTTTTGACGAGGTAGTGCTGGACTGCTGCTATTTAATCATGACATAAACCTATTTGTGTCAGGTCATCCATAGAAACCCTCACAATGACTGTGTGTCTGTTCCAACAAACCTTTGGTTCTCTTCTCTGTTCCTTGTAGTGGAGTTCCTGGGAAAGTTTTGTATGCGCTTCATTTAGCGGAGAATATCTCAACTGTTATAGACTAATATGACCCCAGTGAACAACGTGGGATGTGTGACAAAATCTCTATCCGGGGTGAAAGTCCTGAAAATGAACAGTAAGTGGTGAATGGGACTTTTTTTTCCCTTTATAGATATCCTCCTACTTTTTTACCAGATTAATCTTCATATTATGAGAAATTATTTTTGTATTAAACTTAGTCTAAAACATTTAATAAAATATGCAAATTAGGCAATATCTCATTCAATATGCGTACATACAGTACGTAATAGCTTGACTGTTTGTAGCCATTTTCATTATATATCAAATCAGAATGTTTACACTCTTCTATGACCTTATAATCATTGTCATTGTGAACATTGTGATCCCCTCAGAAAATATGTAACTTCAAGGGTTTATATGTACACATATTTAATGAGATATTTGCTAATTTGCATATTGTATTACATTTTTTTAGACAAATTGTAATACAAAAAGAAATTCTCTTAATATGAAGATTAATCTTGTAGAAATGTATGAGGATATATGTAAAGGAAAAAAAAGTCCCATTCACCACGTAGTGTGATACTAGTGTAACCTGTTGTGGTCATTTTCAGGCCTTTCGTCCCGGATAGAGATTTGGTCACACATCCCATGTTGTTCAATGGGGTCATATTATGCCTCATTTCCACCGAGTAGAGCGGGTCGGATCGGAGCGGTTCGGTCCGGGTAGTTTGGCTTTTCATTTGCCAAAAGTTGGGTAGGGTACGGTTTAAGCGCACCTAACCGCTCTGAGCCGCTCCCGATCTCAGTACTCCTCCGTAGGGGTACTGGCCGCCTGAAAGCGGGCCGAAACGGCGGAGCCGTCATTTGATTGGTCGAAATAATCATTTCCACCATGTGTAGTCATCTCGGCAAGAGTGAAGAGAGTCTTGTGTATTGGCGAAAATGTGAAAATGTGAGCACAGCAATGTTTATTGTGTGGTGTTTTTCCTCGTCAATAAATTAATCAGTTGGTTACACTGTGTCCCACTAGTCACGTAGCTGCCGCAGCCAGCGCTGTTCTCTCACTGTCTCTATCAGTTGCAACTTGCACCGAGCCGTCTCTGTGTGTTTTCGCCATAGATAGTAAGCTATAAATACACGCTCACAACAACACGGGGGGAATAAATAAAGAAACGGCTGGTTTGACCAAGCAAAAACGGGAGACCGCTGGCTTGTGAGCCCGGCACTGTTTATTGTGTGGTGTTTTTCCTCGTCATTAAATGAATCAGTTGGCTACCCTGTGTCCCACTGCTACGATGTCACGTAGCTGCCGCAGCCAGCGCTGTTCTCTCACTGTCTCTATCAGTTGCAACTTGCACCGAGCCGTCTCTGTGCTCACAACAACACGGGGGGAATAAATAAAGAAGCGGCTGGTTTGACCAAGCAAAAACGAGAGACCGCTGGCTTGACCACAGTTGTTCCACAGCCTGATAGTTTAACCCACATTCTGGCGGCGGCTATCGCAGTCCAGCCTAAACCCCGCCCCACCAGTAAGGGTAGGGTCCGCGGTGGAAACAACACCGAGATTCTTAAAAGTGAGCTGTCCCGCTCTGAGCCGCTCCGACCCGACCCGCTCTACTCGGTGGAAATGAGGCATTAGTCTATACCAGTTGAGATATTCTTCGCTAAATGAAGTGCATACACATCGTATCCAGGACCCCTACTAAAGGGTTTATATGTAGGCTACGCATATTTAATTAGATATTGCCTCATTTGCATATTTGATAAACATTTTTAGACAAAGAGTAATACAAAAAGTATTTCTCTTAATATGAAGAATAATCTGGTAAAAAAGTATGAGGATATCTATAAAGGAAAAAAAAGTCCCATTCACCATGTAGTGTGATACTAGTGTAACTTGTTGTGGTAACTTTCAGGACTTTCGCCCCGGATAGAGATTTTGTCACATATCCCACGTTGTTCACTGGGGTCATATTAGTCTATAACAGTTGAGATATTCCCCGCTAAATGAAGCGCATACAAAACTTTCCCAGGACCTAGACTATTGTAGACTATAGTTCACATTCATTTAAAAAGCCATCAACCATAGTTTGGAACAATGTACCCTGGCCTTCATTTTTTAACCTAGCTTTTTTTATATTGTATTGTATTGTATTTATCTTGACATTTGATTTGAAGTATATGTTTACTTGGAAGCTGATCTCTCCTGTAAATGAGACCCCGGTTTGAGGAGACCTCCAGCATAAACTCTTACAAAATACTTGCAATCTGGGCAAATCTCCATCACCTTTAGCTTGAAAAGGATAACTGTTAACAGCAACAACTAAAAGCATGTGTAGGGAGCAGGATGGTGATAGGGGACAGGAGAAGGGTGTGTGTGATGTCATGGTACAGTACCTGGCCCAGGATGCCTCCCAGCAGAGTCCACATGGCCTGGCCTTCACTGCGCAGCTCTCCATTCACATTGAGCAGCTCCTCCAGAGACTCACACAGCTGCAAGACACCAAAGGAGGAGCTACTAAATACAACATTTAAATTTTTAAGTCAAATGAGAAAACTGCTATCATTCTTACGTAATGTATGGGGCTTGAAACTCGCCAACATTTTTTTTTTAACTGGCTGAAGATGACAGGGTGAGGAAACAATAGTGGCGGGGTTCTCGGTTGCAATAAAAACAGGACTGACGATATTCTAGCCAGTGCACAGATGCGCTAACGTTGCAGGTGAATGTTTCAACCAATAGCCCAACCAGAGTAGTTGTAAAATGTAAAACTCCATATGATATGTGAGTGTTGTGCCTTGTATTGGGCTCAATGACTACTATCAGTCAAAGGCAGTCAGTCCTGCACTAGTCCGGCTAAACAGATATATACAACAAGTATCGCACTCTTCCCCTTCCCCGCTGTAGGCTACCGTTTGTCCTCCGAATGGGAGAACACAGAAAGTGCGTGTGTGTGTGTTTGATACGGTTTGATAGTATCCAGCTCATAATGTTGCTGCACACACACGTGTGCACGCATACAAGTGCACATTTTTAACAGTGTTGGTCGGCGCTTTTTATAATAGGTCCATGGTCGGCACCAAATTGCACTATTTTAAAAGGACACGTTGCTGCTTCCTGGGCCTAGGACCGCCCAAGACGATTGTGATTGGTTTAAAGAAATGAAAACAGGCCAGTCCAGCTTTCCCCCGAATCCACAAAACGACATAGTTTGGTTCCAGACTATACTACTACTAGCTGTAGTTAGGTCTAGCTGTGCGATACTAGGACTTAACTGACATTTTCAACCAAGGCCAGAGCCATGTAAGAGCAACTCAAGCAGTGCAATTAGCAACATACACTCCATTAATATCGCTTAACACCAACGGCACAAGACTGAATGCAACATTAACTCTTGTGACTTTTACTGTGCAGTTGTTTCCCTCATGTTGACAGATGGAGCAGCAGCCTCTTGGGCTCATTGTTTGAGAACAGAAAGGCATGGCCCGGATAGTTTTGGAGCACAGTGCAGCTAGAGTGAACATTGTTCATAAAACTGAGTTAACAACTGAGATAGGATAAACCTAACTAGGTACACAAATCCTCTCACAATTCTTTCAATATTTAAATAAGTTGAAGGCATATAGCACCACTGTTGATTCAGATACCATTACACTGCAAACATGTAGTTTAAAACAGGTAGTTTAACTAGCTACAGTTGTTGTGACTAACAAAACTACACTTTATGATACTACAAGAGACTGAAATATACTTACTAACTGCTGTTTATTACAGCTTTACATGCTCACTGCTTATGTTTACCAGGTAATGTTGCCTGAATTTATACCGAATCCTGATTCTCTACATTGGCCCTACCCCTTATTGGCCTGGGATAGGGCCCTAGCCCCTGCCCCTCCAAAGAGTGTCGAGGGGTAGGGGGTTGAAATCTTCCCCTGTGAATTTGGACACCACTACAAAATCGCAAGTCATCAGCAGGCAGATTAAAACATGACATTTTTAATAAGTCTGCAGTTATAATTAAAGTCAATTAACAAAAGCCGCAGCAAGGAGCCGAGGTGAAGCTCTAGAGCAGGGGTGTCCAAACTTTTTTCACTGAGGGCCACATACAGAAAAATCTACGAAGGGCCGGGCCACTTTGCAAAAATAACACATTTATCAGGACATGTAGCTGCTCTGATGTTTAGTTTCATACTGTCTTCGTAAATTGTAATCCTTCTTCACGGCAACACTTTACTTGCACATTAAAAAGATACATCCCCCCTCTTGTTAAATACCATTGATACACCCAGTGTTTTCTGCTTTTACGTCTAATGTCCAGCTTGGTGAAAATAGCCAGCTGAGTTCCCGCCCCTTCAAGGGGGGTCCGGGGGTATGCCCCCCCGGGAGATTTTTTTAAGTTTTTAAAGTGAAATGCATGAATCTGGTGCACTTTGAGAGGGAAATTAAGAGGCTAAAGCTGAAGAATTTTGTATGAAAAAAAAATGTAAACACTGTGTCAGATGAATTAGAAGCTATTGGAGAAGGACACGTGGATTTTCCATAATAATATTAATTTAAATTAAAATATTATGCAGGGTCCTCTGGGATGGCCTTGGTGCTATTTTTCTTTTATGGGACATATTTCTCTGTAATATAATGAGTGCATTTAGATTATTTAAAAATTAAAAGGGCCATATTACATTATATTTTTAAAATGTGCCAAGGGCCAATCAATCAGTTTTGACACCCCTGCACTAGTGGGTTAACTAAGAAATGCAAAAAAAAAAAAAAAAAAAAAAAATTTTTTTTTTTTTTCAAAGGGCCATATTGCATTATATTTTTAAAATCGGCCGCGGGCCAATAAAAAGCGGGCCGCGGGCCGCAGTTGGCCCGCGGGCCGTAGTTTGGACACCCCTGCTCTAGAGGGTCATTTCACGTGCCGATCAAGTACCAGCAGACGCAGCATAAAAACTACTGTCGGGACAACTTCGCTGACGGCATAAGTACTGACTATCAGGTCATAGGTTAGGGTGTGCTGAACAAAAAGATACCAAACATGGGCATGATAAACATATTTTACTGTAGTTTAGTAAGGATGAATCAAAAGTATGCGAAAACAGCCAAAATAGCCCCGGACCTTAACTGAAGAAAAACTATTTGAGGCTGTCTTTATCGGAGATTTCTTTTAGCCCATGGTCTGGATGTGGGTCTAGACAATTTCTAATTGTAGGGCCATCTAGCCTTTTGCCTAAACCCCTATATGCCAGGGAGAATTGAGACACCCTACCTCTACAAGTGAACACACACACACACACACACACACACACACACACACACACACACACACACACACACACACACACACACACACACACACACACACACACACACACACACACACACACACACACACACACACACACACACACACACACACACACACACACACACGGCAGCAGCTACCACATTTTGGTGTTCAGTATCTTCCCCAGAGACACTTTAACATGTCCGCAGAGATCCCCTATGATCCTTGTGTGTGTGTTTGCATAGTACTATGGCTCACCTTGTTGTATTCCACATGCAGTTTCTCTTGCTCACTCTCCAGCTTGTCTTTGAGGCTCTTCTGCTCGGAGATGTTGTCCTGGATCTGGATCATTCGCATGTTCCGCTCTGAATATCAATGGGACAAAAAATCAATAGAAAAGATCACAATCTATGTACAGGAGAACTCACGTGAGAGAGTGTACCGATGAAAGATAGCAGGATACTGCCAAGGTTACTGGCATGGCGTCTCACACAACTGGCATCGCCATCATTTATTTGGGGGGAAAAAGTGCCTTCACACAACAAGTTACAAACTAACATAACCACCAACAGTCCAAAATATAAAGTATGGAGATAAATGTCAAAACCCCTTTGAGCTTAGTTAAAATTACATTCACGATAACAGACCACATTTCTGCTTCTAAGATCCAAAAAGAAAATTAATAGAGATAACAAACTTCTTACTTTAACATTTTATAGATGATTTAATAACATATCTAGGCATCATTTCTGGAATTAATCATTACTTTCTTTAACACAATTAAAAAACACAGCTACCCTGTGATTAATCTGATTAAAAATTGTAATCGTTTGACAGCCCTATTTTACTTTTTTTTTTAATAAAAACAATAAATGTGTAGAAGTTTGCTCACCCAGATAGTAGTTAACAAAGTCTGCGGTGAGTGCGGGCTGCTTGTGTTTCCTGCGTCCGTCCAGGCTAGCGTTAGCATCCGATGTGTCTACGGGGAAGATGTCCGTGCTGATGCCCATCAGCTCGGCCTTCCTCATCAGCTTCCTGATGGCGGAGGCGCTGGAGGTGAGCGGTCGGGGCAGCTTCTCCCGGGGAACCCAGGCCTGAGGACGAGTGTTCCTCGACAGCTCTGCTTTGGCCCTGTACTGCTGCAGGCGTGTGGTGATCCGGGCCTGCAAACAGACACACACACATACTAACTAAATCACATACTTTTTCTTTTTACTAAACTACATACTAAAGTACAGAAGAGTTTTAGGGCCACAGGAGGGAAAAAAGGAAGATTTTTTTTTCATTATGTCGAAGAAATGTCAAGAATAAAGACGAATACTCCAAAATGCTATTAAGGCCAAGACACACCAGTCCAACTACCCGAAAATGGAGACTGCCGATTCAGGGAGCTCCAGTCTTCCCGTCGCGGCCGAAAAAGTGCAAAGAACACACCAAACCGACTGCTGACTTTCCGTACGCTCTACGCTTGCACGGGACGTAATGTCTCCATAACAGCAGGCGGCGCTAATCTGTATTGTGGCCCGAAAAAATACGGGAGCCGGAAATGATGGGACGGCTCTCTAGACCATAAACATAGATAGAAATACGTATTTATATTTATGGACCATAAAGAGCACCATTTTTAGCAGAGAGTGTCGAGCATGGTGTCGAGCAGTCAACAAGGGTTGATGCATGTGAGTACTCGCTGAACGAAACAAACAAACACATTAAAACAATGGCTAACTGTTGTTAGCTGTTTGTGCTACCCGCCTCACTTCCGGGCTTCACTGATTCGCTAGCCCTCCACAAATCAAATTGCTCCAACTGAAAGACTGCCCGCTCAAAAGAAGCCCGACGACATCTACGACGACCGATTTCACGGCACACACCAAACAGATTCGTGTCCCCGCCCCCTCCCGACTCTACGACGGCGATTATCGGGCCGGTGTGTCCTGGCCATTAGAGTTAGTTGGGCATTTATGTATTTTCAGCATACTACAATTGACGTGCCTGTATTGGGACATCCTTAATCTTTTTCTGGCATACTAAATAGTAGGGAAGTATGTGATTTGGAACGCAGGGCAGTTTTTTTTGTTTACATACCAGTTTACAGAGCCTGGGCTGTGTATAAACACCAGATTAATTTTTTCCAGCGCACAGTATGGACGGGAAGCAGATTTTTGAGGAGATGATATGACACTCAATGAAGCATCAACTAACATTCCTGCTTACCGCAACCTTTAACCTGGTACAGCTATTCATCATCATCTTTCATTAACCAAAATGTGACCGAGGTAATGAACAAAATGAAACAAATAAATTAATTAATTACAGATCTTGAGAATGTGTCATTATTATTGACAGCTTAAAACAGTTTTTTTTTAAACTCATTTTAACCAGATTTGTGATTACTAATTGAAACTAAAAGACCTAGAATTCACTACTCCTCTAAAGTAGGAGCAAATGTCCCAACACTGGAATATGCTGCTTATCCTCTTCTCCTCTTCCAACATCAAATAGTCAGATAAAACACACATGTACATGTTAGGCAATAGTTGTGATGTAAGTGATCTCATGAAGTACCTTTACCTGAGCCTCCGGGGTGAGCTGTTTCTCTCTCTCCTGCACAGAGACCTTGCAGTAAGACTGTAAGGCCAGATAGTTCTTCCTCTTCCACTTCCTGTCAAAGCGGTCCGCGTGCTGTTTGCAGTACGCAAAGAACGGATCAGCAATGTCCTGCCCAAACAGAAAACACATGCATGCATTAAAGGGGAAGTAAGCGATTTATTTATGTTAATATAAGTGTTAAATCGCTCTTTATTCCTACAGTGATCACTTATATAGTTTGAGCGGTTCATAAAGCCGATCTCTCAGTCACTCGCTCCGCATGTAATCGGCAAATAAACTTTTCGGGGATCCCACTACTGATTGCATTTGCAGAGTGAAAAATGGGTGAATGTTTATGCGCCTACAATGGCGGATCAGGTAAAATCCTTCCCAATGTCTGTTTTGATGGTTTTCATCATGTTTTATCACACTTATGGATCTGAGATGATGCTAGATAACTCGCTGCTTGAAGACTGCAGTGCATTAATGTGGTGACGTGGGGACGAGGGAGGGGTCTGCCAACTGCAGTCACTGACGTTAGCTAAACTGACCATTCCGCTTACTGAACCTTTAGCCAATATTGTATCATATTGTATGAAATGTAAAGCCCACTGAGACAAATGTATTTGTGATTTTGGGCTATACAAATAAAACTAATTTGATTTGATTTTAAATGAAGGAACATTTTAGATACAAAAAAACAAGAACAAGGTCCGAAAGATGTTTCTTTCTGCCGCCCTTAAAATGAGTTTAAAATCCCTTAGTGGGATCAAGCTGGACAGCTTCAAGCTGGACAGAAACTGCCCAGAAGGATGGACAGTGCTAATTGATAGTTCTTGTCAGAGAAACACAAGTTATTCTGTAAAATAAAGATGTGGGGAGCCACAGTTATCTATAGATTATTTATACTGATTAGTATTCAAAACTGATTAACATCACACAATGACATACGTTGCACTTTAGATTGTGGTAATGTGACTTATGGAAGTGGAATACATTATGGATTTTATAAGATGGTGTGTGTTACTCTGTAGAGGCATTGACATAAATCTTTCTTTGACTCCTTTATTTAAAGATATCTTGCAAGCAACTCAGATAACAAGATGTAAGGAAAAAGAGTGAAATGTTAGAAAACACAACATAAAGTTTTTTTATACCGGTGTGATGGCTAGGTCACATTAGCATTTGAAATAGAACAGACTGATAGTTAACAAATAGCTTGGTGAGCTACTTGACTGACTTGTGCTTGCATGCTCTTGGCAATTCAGCTTGCAACATCAAAGACATGTATATATATTTGCAATGCTTTGCAGGTCTTCATAGAGGACACAGTGGAGCCTGTTTGCATCATGCGGTCAGCGTGGTGGTGACCCAACACACATAAGAGCGGAGCCTCATTATGCTGGTAGATTCTATTTCCTTCTATTTTTGTCTGCTGCTCTTCTTGAGGCTTCTTCCAGGAGGTTTTTTAGGGACTTTTTCCTAAATTGAATCAAGGGGTTTAATGAGCAGATCACCTTTAACGTTCTTAGTGAGGACAACACAGATAAGCTGTGGAGCAAAGCTGGTCTTTCCTTGTGTTTGGTGATTTGTTGTTTAAATTATTTTGAGTATTGCTTCTATTTAGTTTGTCATTTAAAAAGTTGTGGTTTGATATATCGTTAGCCTCATGGCATAATTGCCTAAATCATATTTACTCTACTTTTACTCTACATCGACTCTATTCTACAACTACTCTAACGTACTTTATAACCCTTAAAATATGAGTTCGGCAATTATGCTATTAGGCTAACGAAAAGTAGATGTAGAGTAGATGTAGATGTAGAGTAAAAGTAGAGTAGAGTAAATATGATTTAGGCAATTATGCTATGAGGCTAACGAAATGTAGCTTTGTCCTTACCTCCTCTGCTGCAGCCTCAGACAGAAGGCCCTCTCTCTGTGCACAAGTCACATGGAAGTATGAGCGACACATCCCCGCATCACAGCTGATGCACACACCGGTCCTGGCAAAACGCGCGTCCTCACAGAAACTGCACTCCTAAAGGGACACAATACAACCAGGACACTGAGAGCTGTCCCTGCAACGCATACAAAGTTAACACCGTCAACACATAGGGTTGCAGTCCTATACATGTGCCATTAAGTGCTTCCAATGGTGAACTAAAACTATCATCCAGTTATATGACCTATACAATTGCCAAACGGTGAAAGTCCAGGGGTTGTAGGCAATGCTTTAAAGAAGGCAAAGCTCCTAAGAAGCTACAATTTTGTACAAGGTCACTGCAACCTCACATATGTTAGGTCACAGGAACATTTGACCTCCAAATTCTATTCAGAAGTCCAAGTTTAAGTTTGTGCTAAATTTACGCTCGTGGCGCAGTGGTCAGGGCGTCGTCCCCCGGGCCCAGGCCCCACAGCAGACCCGGGTTTGAATCTCGCCCCGGGTCAGTTCTCTGCATGTCTTCCCCTCTCTGCCCCACTACAACTCTGTGTCTCCATACCTATATAACAAAAGCAAAAAATGCTCCAAAAAATAACATTTACATTTTTATTTTTTTTAAATGACAAAAATCCCTCAAAGCGTTTTTAAATGATTGTGACCTCCAATCTGGTGATCACAATATTTCAACAACGCTTTGAGGGATTTTTGTCCATGAAAATCCCTCAACGCATTCTTGAGATATTGACCTTTGACCTCCACAATCTATTCAGTCCATCTTTGAGTCAGTTGAGTACAAAGTTTGAAAAAAATCCCCTCGAAGCGTTCATGAGATATTGCAGTCACACGATAGGCCCGGACCGAAAAAACATAATGCCTCCGGGCTTCAGCTATCGCCGGTGCAGAGGCATAAAAACATGCATTTTCTACTATGAGTCAGTGAAGGTATCAACTTTAGCTGTACAGCACAATGTGTTAGGTGAAAACAGGCTGGATAAAAGTGTTCAATGTGTGGCTCTGTTCTAGGTGTGTACAGTATAAACAGTATAAGAAGTAAAGCGGTAGGACTTTGTGCTTCAGTATGGATTTTGAAAACTGATTTCATATTTATGAAAATTATGATAAAAAAAAGTGTTTCAATTGAATTGGGATCATGTAATGTAACACACTCATTTTGATTGAAAATATGTAATTCATTCTTTTTAACAATATTTTGATTAAAAAAATTGCTTGACCCAGTGTCTCCAAATTATTCCAGAAGTAGTACTAAACAGCTCACATAGGACACAGTTGATAAAGCCTCTTAATTTTCCTCTCAAAGTGAACCAGATGGATGCATTCTAGTTTAAAAGGTACCAAATTCTCTTCAGGGGGGTCAGGCCCCCAGACCACCCCTAGAGCACACAGTTCCCCAAAAGTCGGTGGGAAACACTGGGTGTCCATCTCTTACTCGTTGTCTGACAGTTGATCTCATTCTTCAAAACAAAAATTTAAATTTTAAATAAATGTATGAACGGTTTCAAGCGTTAGTAGTGGAAGTGAGCAGCCTTAATGCCCTTGTTCTAGTGGACAATTCACAACATAACTTACTTGACAAAAACAAATGTAATTGGATATACATTTCAGGACACACCAACAAACATTAACCAACCATTCAAGTAAAAAGAGTACTTGCCTTGGCGCCGTATTTTGAATAATTCATCTCGGTGAGCGTCACAGGTCGTAGTTTATCAATGTCTCCGAATGCCACCCCGGGAACATAGAGCGCACACACCACATGCACCCATCTGAAAACGTAAGGGAGAACATTTTATTGGCTGATAAACTTGTAACTGATATACAATGTAAAAAATCATGACCTGCATATGTTCTCAAAATAGAATGTATATTTTGAAAAGGTGACATTTAAAATGTAGTGATTTCAAGGAACGCCATCCAATTCATAAAATATCTATGGCTGTGGTTTGTTTTTTGGCATTTGGCGTAGTGAATTACTGCAGACAATAAGAAAACGTAATGTCATGAAATTGGCTGTCAGTGAGTTTTCGCTCAGAAGACACTTCAAAAAGAAAATGGATTCATAGATTTATGTAGCCCCAGACTCTGGGCTACAGTTTGGGGTGTGACACAATTTCAAATGCGGACTTTAGGGGGAAGAGAATCCAAAGTCCAATATAAAGATATCCATCTCTAGCAAGCAACAGCTTCACAGTTTGTTTAATTTGCTGTGTTTTTCATGCTCTAGTGAAGTAGTAAATTCGGGTGCAGCAGCCTGGCTGAGGAGCGCTATCAGCGATAACGTGGCTGAAGTTTCCACGCTTCACAGAACACGCTCCTCTCTCTCTCTCTCTCTCTCCTTTTTCTTCTCTTCTCCTCCCTCCCTCTATCCATCCCTCTGCCACTTCTTTCTCTCTCTCGCCTCCTTAATCCAACTCGCTCTTCTTTCCACTACTGCATATGTAGCATTTAGATAGGATGTGCATTGCCTACAGCATTTTAAGCAGCTACGGTCATTAACTAAGGCTTGATTTGTTTTCCCATGGTAAATGGTCAGTGTGCTTGCTAACTGTGTCCCACCTCCCAGCGTCGGTCTCTTTGAAGATGCCGTCCTGGTTGGGACAGAGCTCACAGCTGGGAGTCACGCCGTTCTTACAGGCGTCACAGAACCAGGGCTCTGTGGAGTTCTCCGAGGCCGAGCTCATGATGGAGTCACTCTCACCGTCCACGCCGTAACAGCCTGCAAAACACACAAAGTACAGTTAAGTTAAGTTACTTTATTAGTCAATGGTTGGTTACATTGAAATTTGTCTTTTCGCATGGATGCAGTCCTTCAAGCTCATGGAAGTCATACAAGATATTAAATATGGATCTCACAGCACCACTACTTAATTCACTGATGTTATGCAACATCTTTTTGTATTTGAAGTAAATTATTTGTTCAATTTTCACATTACTCTCTGTAGGCGACAAGACTTTTGTCCTTCCAAAATCTGACCTTTCTGTGTTCATTAAATGATCAATAGTTCCGCAGTGAAGCAAATTTATTTTAGTATATTAAACATAATTTGGGAGGGTTTTAGCTTTTATATGAGCCATTTTTTAAAACCAATGGATTAATTAAAAGTCAGTTTATAAGCTGTTGTTTCTACAAAATTGATAAGTGACAAGACTTTTGTCCGGGACTGTACAGCAACCTGGAGCAGTTTGGGGTTAAGGGTCTTGCTCAAAAACAAAAAGGTAGAAATGGTGGGCACCGTAGACGTAATACCAGCCTCTGCTAGCTATACAACTAACACCCTCCTGTCCGGTGCCAGGGATCGAACCAGTGACCTCATGGTTACTGGTCGGCCACCTTTCCTCTAGGCCATCCTACCACCCCAAGGCCATCTTACCACCCCAAGGTCATCCTACCAACCCACGGCAATATTAACTGCACTGTTCATGAAAGATATGTGAAGTTCAGTACTAATAAAAAAATCTTATCAATAAAAACATTTATATTCAATTTAGGCACAATGAAAACACAATTTGCGATTGTGTCATTGAAAGGGCTAGCTATGATTTAGTTTCTTTCAAAAGTTGTGGGACTTAAAACAAATTGGGTCAGATGTTAAAGCAGGAGAGGCTGAGATGTCCTGACTTTATGAGAATGGATAATTTTTTTTTAAACCTTTATTTATACAGGTAAATCACATTGAGACCAGAGACTCTTTTCAAGGGAGACCATTTACACGTTACCATTCACAAACACATTCATACACCGATAGCAAGCTAACTATCTACATTCACACGAGGCAAGGTGGGTGAAGTGTCTTGAGATCCTAGCCTTAGAAAAGGCAAAAAGAGTGTTTTATGGTCTTACTGTCTTACCCTACATTTTCACGTGTGCCATCATAGATGGTAAAAAGTACCGTTAGGATTAACAGGACAGCAGGGTCAAGGGAAGACTGAGGAAAGACTGAGCGAAGAAAAACTGAATTAATTATATTATAATAGCGATTTTATAATGATAGAACCCCTGTTCCGAATGAGTGAAGTATTTCTTTAAGTACTCTTTACAAGTTTTGTACTTGTCATCAGTTAGACATTGAAAACAGACATATGAAAAGTAAAAGAAAAGAAAGGAGTCACATAAAGAAGCTTCAGGGGAGTGTCTGCACTCTGGAAAAGATATATTTTGAAAGTGTACGTTCAGTGTTTGGGTGTGAGAGGTCTAGTCGCATCTACGCCAGGGGCACTTGGTGAACATTTCAACAACGCAATAAAATGAAGTATTACATCAGAATGTTGTATGGTTATAGTTAGCATTCCTGTACCTAGGAAAAAGGGGAACAAAAGGTTACATCTAACAATATAACACATAACCATGTGGTTTGTCTTTGAAACACTGGGTACTAAGTAGAAAGCGAAAAGTAAAAAACAGACTTGGTCTAATCTGTTCCACAACTGTCCACTGTGACATGCAGCACTACAAATTGAACATTTGATTAATAAAAAATCTAATACAAATCAAGACGAAGCCAAGCAAAAAAATCATTTAAATGTTGTCCTCTTAATTTTCTGAGGTTGGCCTTAACAATTACTCGTCTGCTGTGGTTTCTATGGCAGCTATTCCACCAGGCAAGACGTGCTCTTCACTACCAATGAGAGGAGCAATCAGTACTGTGGGCCTCCGTCGGGCAGATAACGCTCTAACTCCTAATTCAGTCAACCAGCCTCCGGGCGCTTTGAGCAATACGAAAAAGGACTCACCACATATCAGAAAGTCAACGTTTCTGCATGCCCGTCACTAGTGTGCCACACTGGCTGGGGAGAGGAGCAGCTCTGACAAAAGCAGACCCCACTTGTTTATTGCATGTCCTTTTCTGATTGGTAGACCATTTGCTGTGTGTCGTGGCGATTCACTAATATTAAACTCTGATCTTCAGAGGCTGAGTTGTGTATAGCTTTGGTTGTTAGAGGCCAATGCTTTCTCCTGGAAGTCAAACTCAAAAGGCAGGATACACCAATCAGGCTTCTGATTATTCCAATGGGGGCAATTAATTCGCAACTGGACTTCTTCCTGACCTTCAAAAAGAGAAGTATTACTCTAACTAGCAGACTAGGAACATATATATACCGCTATCTCCATTTTCCTCCACAGTATGTGTGGGAAGGGCAGTCCTGCTAGCTCCACTCCACGTTTATTTCCTTAAAGCAGCTACGAGTAACATTTAAATATCTTTAAAACAGCCTCATGTTTCCTCTGATAGTCATGAATTACCTTTAACAGCAAACGAGACCATCAGTGCAAAGAAATACGTTTTTATATAGTTTTTGTTACTGCATTTGGTCTGGTCGCACACCCAGTCCGATTTTCGGTTTGCGCATGCAGGCTCTATGGTCACATATTCTTATTGGTCGCAGATTTCACTGTGGCGCAGCAACGCGATTTGAGAAGCCTATCCCTCCAGGGGCCTCATTTATAACAGTGTGCGTAGAAACCATCCTAAAACATTGCGTCCGCAGAAAGCCAAAAATGTGCTGCGCAAAAAAAAATTCTGATTTATAAAACTGTGTGGCGCACAGTTTCACGCAATCTTCCCTTTATAAATACCCACCTGCGGTGAATTGTGCGCAGACGATCTCCACCCCGTGTCCTCCCACTTCACCTCCCAATTTCATCCCACATTCTACCATACATGGCAAATGCTAAATAGCTCCTGAATATGATGACGCACTTAATAAGCACGGAATTTTGACTGACATGAGGAAAAAAGGGAGGCAACCGGCCGCAAAGAAAGCAACTGTGAAGGAAGAAAGCCCGTGATGTGCATGTGCTGCAGAAACTGGCACACACACACCCGCGTGCGCTTATCACAGATCATGATTGGCACAGTCGTTGTAGTCTTTGTAAAGCAGTTTCGCCCAACTTTGTACTGTATGCAATATCACGTAGCGTAGGCCTGTAGTAGCCTACTATATGTAGGCCTATATAAAATATGGTGTGACAAGTGAAATAATGCCTATAGTCTATTCGAGAGAATTGTTTATCTCCCGTGAGATCAACACATTTCCAACAACGTCAGATTATAGTTTAATCTTCCAGAGGGGGAATTGTTATGGGAAAGAGATGCGTGTAATGATTTGCTAAATTCATAACATGATTTTATCTAACAAAATATACAATTTAATTAATATCTGTTGGGCTTAACTTTGTACAAAACTACTTTTTACTCACCTCTTAAAATTTGCTCTCCCGCTGGCCACTCACGGAAACACCTCCCGACGTATAGGATATTATTATAGAGTAGCGCTAAAAGATTCAATTTATAAAATAACCAAAACATGTAGACCTAGGCTACTTGATAAGTAATTCAACCTGCATCACAACTGCATGCCATAGACTACAGTAGCCATATATTCGCAACTATAGGTAAGCTTATACATTTTCTGGCGTGTCAGTGAGGATACATCTTGACAATTTATTTCGTTATTGGGTTCCTTTTCTGGCTGCAGCCTTGAGATAACATGTAATGTGACAACCAACCCCCCCAAAAAAGTGACGACCAACCCCAACTTGAATTTCTTGCTAGCATCAAGGCCAACAACCATCTGACAACTAATTAGCTTGCTAAGACTATGTAGATGACCTCTGATCCCAATTCTGAATATTTACATACCAAAATTTCACAGACAGCGCCTTCTGGTTCCGAGATATAACGATTGTGACAACCAACCCGTGTGACATATTACCCTGTTCTCCCCTAAGGGGCTTCATCATCACTGATTAGGCTTTGAAGCGTGGAACTGGGGGTGTTGTGAACGGCCAGCGAGCGGGTTTTAACCGACTTATGGCTTGAACAGTGGCACAAATCTTCTGTGTTCCTTCTTGAACTGAGATACAAAGCTCAGACCGTTTAAGCCATGGGTTGGCTGGCTAATATGAGCTAAGCTGACAAAAAGTGATGACTGTAGGATAGCTTCATAATCCCCTAAGGAAAGATTATCCTTGTCAGAAATGACGAGCTTGGCAGGAAAAAAAAGGGGGAACCAAACGGTCCCAAGAGGGTGAAGCTACACAGTGCCGATGGGTTGAGAGAATCAGAATTTCCATGGGAGATACACCGCTGTGTGTTGTCACTTTGACAAGAAAAATTACGCAGATCTTGGTTAATGTGTTGCGTTCTTCCTCTTTATTTAATTTATTAACAGGCTACATTGTGTTGGTGTAGCTACGATGTCACGATAGTTACGTAGCTGTCGCTGCCAGAGCATTTATCATTTCTCAGTGCCAGTGCTGTTCAAAGGTTTTACACGTGGCTTCCACCGCCCAGCATTAACCCCACCTACCAGGTAAAGTTAGTGGAAACGCAAGCCAGATCTAGGGTTACCGTTCCGTACCATACCAAATGGAACTATTCTGCTCAGTGGAAAAGAGGCGTAAGTGTGGATGCATCCAGCAATTTAAAAATTAATCCTGCGTGTATGAAGACATAAAATAATAGTTACTCAGAAAGGCTTGTCTACAGGTTGATTTTCCATAGGATGATGAAAAAAAAACAATCTCATTGAACCAAACATATATTACTATGAATAGGATATCGATGGCTCAAAGCTTGGGAGCAGTCTTCTACTTATCATCTATTTATAGCCATTTTCAAACCCAATATCACAAATGGGTGACACAATCAAATAAAATATGAAGAAATGATTGTAGAAACATGATGAACGCAGATGCTTCTACAATGGTCACTGATGAGTATGGAAATGATTTGTGAATCATTTGCTGTGGCTAGATCTCAACCCCACTGAACACATGTTGGGGAGATCAGGGCGCAATGTGTGAGATATGACTATCCATGACCATCACCCTGGGTTAAAAGAGAAGTAAGTGATATTTTTTGTTAATACAAGTGTTGAATCACTCTATATTCAAACAGCAATCACTTAAACAGTATGCACAGTTCATATCACAGGTCTCCCAGTCATTCAGCTTGGCAGTTATTGCTAGATCGATTTTGATTATCCTGCTGGTTTTATCCAATTAGGAGACAGAGCGCTATAAAGAGGCGGGTCTCTGTGCCTGTGAACTATAACTCGCTACTCTCCATCGCTGCACTATCTGATGAAGACAACTGTGTGTTAATGTGGTGGTGACGTAGGGACGAGGGAGGGGACTGCTAACTGCAGCCACTGACAGGAAGTTAGCTAACAGGACCAAATCACTTATTTCTCCTTTAACTATACGCTCACATTTTAATCTAAAATTCCACCAGACTTTTACATCACTGATTCAAAGAACACTGAGAGGCTGAGCATGCTGTAGTTGTATTGTTAACATTTGCCTTCCCTACCGTAACCATGATGGATAAAGGAAAACTAGTAACTGTCTATGATAAATAATAAAAAAGGTACCTGGATGTAAAAACTACTCAATAGAAAAGCAGTAGAGCTTAAAGCATGAATATGAAACAGGGCCTTTGGCATTTACAGTCAAAGGCAAAAAGAAAATAAGTTGTGGTCTGGCATTGATGTCTGCCTGTATGACTGGCAAGAGTGTGATAATCAAAAGGCAGTCTGGTAGAAACAGGCCTGCTCTTGTGATCTGTGTAGATGCCTTGCTCTGAGGGCTTTTGATCTCCCACCCAGGTCTTGTCTGTCTATCTTTCATGTTCAGCCTGTCTTCTTGTGTGTAAGGGAGTGATGGTGTCCGGGCACAACGCAGTGAACAAAGAGATACTGACAAGCTCATCTCTCTTTCCTAACTCAAAGTCCTTTTCGGTTTGACCGTGTCTTACTCTTAACCTTACAGGTCACATATTATGCTAAATGCACTTTTTAAATGTGTTCCAACATATCCATGGGTCCACGGTGTGCCTAGAGACTGCCAAAATATAAAAAAAATAACAATCTCTCCTTTTCTCACTCTCCCCCATTCTGAAACCCCCACCCCTCCCCCCCAATATACTCCGTTCAGAATTCTCGCGGTTATGACGTCATAAACTGCACAGCCACATCCCCATATTTTCTTTATATGTCCATGCTTCCCCCCCACATTAGCAGTAGTCTATGATAACCCCACCCCCCATTTCTTATTGGTCCACGGCCCCGAGATCCTCTGGAAAATTTTCCGAGCGACAGCCATGTTGCTTTCCCCGCTAAGCGACAAGATGCCCATAGTACAGCCTGAATGTTACATACACCAACACAGAATGCTTTTGCTCATACTCCACTAATGTATCTTAACCACAGCAGTCTATGCCTCGTTTTTAATAACACAACGGATAGGAAGCTACTTGTGGGTTTTTTCAAACAGTGAAACTGAAAGAAATGTTTTTATTGGTATTTTTGCCTGACTGGTGTATAGCTATTTAGCTTTGGGACAAGCATTCAGCTTTTGCTCATAAAAACATAATTCTATTACCCACACCAGTCTGGAAATGCCTCGTTTTTAACAGGACAAAGGATTGGAACTTAATAGTGTGGAAGTCAACTTTGAAGATATTTTTTTCACTGATTTTAGTGGTATTTTTAGTTTATTTTATCGTCTGAGTCTTATTTTTAGCGTTAGCGCCCATGTAGCTTCGGTTGTAGCACCAAGTTTTGCTCATAACACGCTGTTTATATTCCCCACAGCAGTCTGAAAATGACTCGTTTTTAACATGACAAAGGATGGGAAGATATTCCTGTAGAAATCAAACTTTGAAGCTACTGTTTTCACTGGTTTTAATCATGTCAGGTCATGTCAAACTGTTCTCAAAGTATGGCTTAGCTCCGGCCGGGTAAACACTGTGTTCGCAGTCACGCAGTGTCTCTCTAGTATCGCGAGAGCACGGCAGAGACGGTGGGAGAGCCCCATGGACATATAAAGAAAGCCCGGCAGAGAGGTGGGAGGGGCCAGCCAGATCGCACAAATATAGGTCATCCTGAGACCAGAGGACAATCAGGGTATAGAGGCTTGCTACAATAAATGATCTGAACGGGTTTTTCAGCAAACAAAAAAATAAGTTTTAGGGACTACTTAGACCATATAAAATTGACAGCAAAGTGCATAATATGTGAGCTTTAAAAAAGGCTCTTTGTGATCTGACTAAAATGGATTGTTGTGTTATGAGTACATCTTTGGAAACCATCTCCAGCATTAGAACTAGGACTTATCCAACTCGCAGGTACGCAAACAAGCAAATAAAGCTTTCGGCATACTGGTTATTTACTGTAGGGTGGGATTATTTGATCCATTATTTACCTCCAGTATTTTTCTGTTTATGCATTTATCATTTATCAATTGAATGTTAAACAAAGCATCAATACAATGCATGCCAAGTGTTATATACTTCTGGTAGTTAAACATGCTCTAGGAAAATAAACAACATTATAAGTTTACCCAGATAATTAACTTAGATAGAAATGCCTCCCAGTACCTGAGCACATAACTGTTTATTACAGTCTACCCAAGCATTATCCCATCATGCTCCAAAAATTATCAATTAAAATTAATCATGGATAAAATATTGCTTTATCGCCAACTGTGCTTACAGGAGAAAAGGGCTTACTTTTAGTGTGAGGTCAAAGTAGCCTACCTCAGCATGTGGGGTTTCTTCATAATGAGCAGAAGATAGCAATAATCCAGCACAGCTCTCCTCAAAATAAATAGTACTAGCAACACCTTACATCACAGTGTGCAATTTAAATATGTCTGGCTTAGACATGAACGACATGAATGAAAAAATGGGAGAAAATGTGCCTCCAAATCCAGTGCGTGGCGGCAAAGTTAAGACAACTTTTTTCTCAGCAGATTTTGGATTTTATTTTATTTTTTTAAATATATTTTTTTGTGTTTTCACCATTATTTTATAGTTAAATTGGCTACCAGGAGCTTTCTGTTTCATGTTGATTCTAGGGGCACGTTTGGACAAACCTTTGATTTAGTACCGTTTAATATACAGAGGATGTTTTGGTCAGCCTGCCGTAAATCGTTTTTTCAAAGTTCCCGGGGAAAAATCAGACCTGAGAAAAGGCATTAATAATAACTATATATAAATATAATTGTGTTAACTGATGGTCTTGTTTGCTTTTACAGGTAATATATGATCATCAGAGGAATAATGAGACTGTTTCATAAACATTTAAACGTTCCTTGTAGGAGGTTTAATGGCAGAGTAGAGATGGGGAGAGAGAGGGCCGGAGTCAAACCCAGGTCGGCTGCGGCAAGGACTTAATGATGCAAACCCTACCCAGTGAACCCCTGTGAATCTCCCATTTTAAAACATGAATATGTCCCATCATAGGGCACACAGCTGTTGTTATTACCTTGCTCTTGTATTGATCAATTCAGACGTTGTCACGACCATGGTATAGTTATTTAGCCAGCCGGCTGTCTGTCCCACTCTTAACCAGATGCTGGCTGTGATGCAATATTGTTTGTTTGCCCACTGGGAAGAGTGCAAAAATAAGAGATTTAGCTGTTGCTATGTTTGCTCGGGTGATTCACATAGGTCCCAACAAAAAATTGCTAAAACCTAAACCTAGATTGGTTAATGTGGGGGGAAAAAATCAATGCAAGGGTTGTTTTTGAAATGTAGCAGGCTAAAGCTAGGCTAACCAGGTCTAAACTAAGGAACATGAACAGAAATTCTGAGAAGAAGTGCTCCGCAGCAATTCTCAAGGATGAGAGCATATATCATGACCAAAAAAATTGCTGAGCTATTCAGTTAAGCATCCAATAGCACAATAGATCTATTCATTTTGAGCACAAGTACACAGGAACTCCAAACTTATGGCCAGAAATAAGATCCATATTTTACTTTTACTACCAGAAAGAAAGGAACACCATCAGAGTCCTTGGAGAAGAATTGACCACAAGTGCTGCCGCTGCCACCTCTCTCTCAAGCCGCCACTGCAAAGCACTCTGTCTCCCTTCTCTGTCTTTTCACAGTGTGTGTGTGTGTGTGTGTGTGTGTGTGTGTGTGTGTTAAAAGGCAGTATGCAAGTTAAACTAAGATGATCACTGTAAACTGTGGACGGTGCAGTGCAGGTTGTGAGACATTACGTGTACCACTTACAGTATGTGAACATGGTAGCGGATTATGTAACCCAATGCATGTATACTTTTAGTACATATTCAGTGCTCAGTTGTATTAGTATTATTAATATCACTATATAATATAAAATATTACAGGAAAGAAAATAGTAAAAAAGTAAAGCAAGAAGAAATAAATGAAGTGGAAATTAATGGTGTCACATTGATCCTCCCTGCATGGTCAGCCTTAGCTATGGATGTGTGGGTGAGGATTCCCACAGTTATTGATCTGGTTTCCAAGCAGTCAGACTCACTCAGCTGTAAACACTGACACAGGAGCTTTAGTCCCTGGTTTACGCAGTTCCTGATGGAATGATAGAACAACACAAAATACCCCAATTTTTACATATTACCTGACAATGTTTACATGTGTAAATGTACATACCTGCCAACAAAATAAACACCACTATGACAACGAAATGCCGATCATTTCTACCAATCAAATTGATGAGGATGTTTATAATGGAAGAAAAAAACTATCTAGATGCCTCGGCTGTTGTTATATTAAGTACTGCACATGAGGACTAATGCTGTCTGAATGGCCTGTCTTGTTGCGATACATACTGATTCCCAATTGGCTATTCCAAAGGTAACTGTAGGGCAAAGGTTATCATTAACACTACAACAATGACATTTCTTTAATGAACTAATCTGTCTTTGTCACACTGTTGACTGTCCTAAGAACCATAGAAACAATTTACAACAGGATATTTCCCATTACAATATGGAGAATATGGCAGCATTCAGTAATGTTTTGATGCTGTAATTGGGTTAAGATGATTAAATGTCCGAGGGGATTTGTATTAAAAGGTGGTCTGTGGAGTTTTTCTCGTAAACAAAATAAGATCAGTATGTTGATTAACAAACATATTGATTGGATTTTCTTCCTGATAAAATATTTGCAGACCAATTCTTTAAATATTTTAATTCCTGCATGGTTGATATCCATATTATGGATGTCATTGTATCCATACAATGTGTTATAATCTGCCTTTACTCTAATGGCGACCAACACGCTGACACTGACAGCCCTTTTTTTTTTTTTTTTTTTTTTTAAACAGGTAGGGGAGAGTGGCCTAAGTTGTGCAACTTTTCACTCAAAGTGACTTTAAAGTAAGGCCTTGACAGTAAAGTCTCCAACTCAAATATGTACATATATCTCAGGGTGTTGTGCATCCCTGGCAATAAAAACTTTGGATCTGGAATAAACTGTTGAAGAAATATAGCTTTCGGAAAAAAAGTTGTCTTGATGTGGTGTAAGTTGTGCGGTTGGAGAGAATACCATGGGGTGAATTGTGCCATTGCTATATATCTCATAAACTGTAATGCAAGACAAATACATTAGACAATTACTTATTTAAGGTTTATTTAAAGTAAATAAAGTAAATAGTTGACAAAGATTGAAGGACAATTTTCTTAAACAAGGCCTAGCAGATCTAATGGTTTTACCTGCAAAGCTCACAATGACAAAGTCACCATCGTCATCTTTCTGGCCATCTGAACTCTCATCAGTGGTGTCGTTAAGTGGAATTGAGATGTCACTCTCTTCTGAGCTACTGTAGACAATCACTTTCTTTTGGTGACCAGCGTATACAGCCATGCCACTGGCACAACTCTCAGAAATGTACTTTGCACTAGTTGCTCCGTGCTTGTGGAACCAACTGCCACCTGACAAATGTGATTCCCCTACATTTCTGCCTTTAAATCAAGGCTCAAAACCCATATGAACACCCTGGTGTTTCCTCCCCATTAACTATCTTACCTCTGCACTACTATCTGTGTTTATGTGGATGTATGGGCTTTACGTCTTTTATTTTGGTTATTGTTATTTTACCTTCATTGTTTACCTACTGAATGCACTATGTACAGCACTTTGGACAGGGCAAACTGTCATAAATGTGCTTTTATAAATACATTTTACTTACTTACTTACTTACAGGCCCTTACTTACTTACTTACTTACTTACTTACTTACAGGCCCTTTGGCACAAATCACCCCATCCCCAGAATTTTGGATAATAAGCATGATGCAGCAGTTTAGGGCTGACATTGTGCTAACTGTATAGACTCAAAATGTAGCATACCAAAGCACTAAAACATGTGTGAAATGTTTTCAAACTTGTCTATAATTGTTCAGACACAATAATCAAATAACCTTGATCATGGAAATTTTACTTTGAAAGGCAAAACACAGTTTTTTTAGTTTAAATGTGCTTATATCTTATTCCTTGTGTCTCCCTTCTTTACAGGATGAGTCAAATGGATGTCTCTTCTTAAATATGTGGTCACATTTCCAATTTCTTCCACGGTTTTCTAGAAACAAGGGGTGGAACAACTTCCAAAATGCACAACTTAGGCCACTCTCCCCTATATCCCATTGAGACCGAAGACTCTTTTGCAAGGGAGACCTGTTTTCCTTTCCCACGTTACCATTCTCACACACATTCATACACCGATAGCAGGCTGACTATCGACATTCACTCGAGGCAAGGTGGCTTAAGTGTCTTGCCCAAGGACACAACAACTATGACACAAGTGTCAGGGCGGGGATCGAACCTCCAACCCTTTGATCATTGGCCAACCCGCTCTAACAACTGAGCCACAGTCGCCCCTTATCTACAGCCATCTACATTGGAGTGACTGTGCTGCTTACCTTCGTGCACGGTTACCCCACAGTTGTCACACTGGATGATCTCGTCTGCGTCCTCGCTGTTGTCTCCCAGACACACACAGCAGATGAGGATGTGTTGAGCACTCCAGGCCTGGGTCCGGTCCAGCAAGGCATCCTGGGAAACAGAGTCACAGTAAAGCTGCTTCTCCCTCTGATCTGACCACAGATCCACTAACTGGCAACGTAGTAAATCCTATATACAATGCTCACAGACACTGTGCTAAGTCCATCACAACAAAAGGCAGCAATTCTCATGGAATCACCCCTGATACCATCTAAACCTGTTATTGGATTATCTGATGACTTTGTGACTCATATTGTTGTTTGGAATTACGGAGCGCTATACACAGTAACCACTGTGCAGGCCGAATGCCTAATTCATCTATTAGGTATCTGGCACAGAGTAGTTGAGAAGATTGTGAGTTCATGAACACAATTCATTGTGTTTCAACACATTTAGAACTTTTTGTTGAAGTGTTGTTAAAGTTTTGACATGCTGTAATAAATAACATCAATGGGTGACTGCAGTACATAGCACTATGAAATACAAGCTTCACATTAAAATAGACTTAAAATGAAGATAGATAAGACATGGACTTTTATTTGCTTTCGTGGCATAATTTGCCACAAAGCCTCTGAGCACACAGTGGACTGGAATAGATCCTGAAATTCTCCTTTGAACTCAATCGAGCAATTGATTTTAAATGGGGAATCGTTTTTAATGGAGAATCAAATCGTGACACCCGATATTCGGAATCAGATGGAATCGTGGGATTCCATTAGGGCTGCCTCGAATTTCCGAGTATTCGTTTGTTAAATTAGTAGTTTTAAATTTTTTTTTGCAAAGGTAGCTCAAACTGCAGTATATTTTGTCAGCAAATAATATTTGGATACACAAGTTATAAAACAATTGTAAAATACAAATTAGACGTTCATTTAAAATATATTATCGAATTATTTGAACTTTGACCTAGTTGGCCGCTCCTTTCAAAACGCAACCTAAACTAAAAGCGGCACCAAGCGCAGGAGGGAGAGAGAGATGGAGGAAGAATAGATTGTGTTCCTAATAACTCTATAGGCTACCACAACATTAGCGCGATTTCGGAAGGAAAGGTAATGCTTGGCGTAATGCTAACGTTAGCTTAGCTCAGCTGTTTGTTTACATTCAGCGCTGCTATTGCCCATCATCAACCGTGACTTGCTTGCATCATGGGAATAGGCAGTCAATAATGGATATAATATGGACACAAAAGACTATCAATATTGGATCTTTGTATGGATTTATAAATCGCCGAAAAGATGCACATTCCTGGATGAATTGATAAGCTCCTGTATGGGTTACGATGGCGCAGAGGACAGCTGATTTGGAACGGAACAACAGCTGTTCGCTTCCACAGGGAAAAAGTAAGGAACTCCGACTTTACTACCGTTCTAAAGTTATTAAAGCATCAACAAACTACGCAGCTTGCTGTCTCGGCTCACATACTCGGTTTCAGTGAGTACATTGGCATTATTAATGTTGATTTGATGGTGTGTGTTTTTCTGGAACGAATATCCGAATATTCGCTCGGAAAAACCAACGAATATTCGAAGCCTGAAAAATGGCATTCGGGCCACCCCTAGATTCCATAGATTCACACCCCTAACGCTGTAGTAAAAAAAACAACCTTCATTTAAAGGAATACTTCACCCATACGGAACTGGCATTCCATTAGGGCTGCAACTAACGATTATTTTGATAATCGGTTATTTTGATAATCGACTAATCTGACGATTATTTTCTCGATTAATCGATTACTGTTTTGGTCCGTAAAATGTCAGAAAATGGTGAAAAATGTTGATCAATTTTCCAAAGCCCATGTTGACGTCCTCAAATGTATTGTTATGTCCAAAACACACAGATATTTCAGTTTACTGTCATAATAGGATTAAAGAAACCAGAAAATATTCACATTTGAGAAGCTGAAATCAGAGAATTTGAAAAATGTTTATTAAAAAATTACTCGAAACGATTATCAAAATAGTCGGCGATTATTTTAATAATCGATTAATAATCGATTTGTCGATTAATCATTGCAGCTCTACATTCTATGATTATAAAATCTTTATTATAATATAATGAATGAGGTTTTTCTTCACTTATGGCGCTTTTCCACCGCAAATGTAGCTCGACTCGACTCAACTCGACTCAACTTGGTTTGGTAGCAGCACGGGTCGTTTTCCACCGCAAATAGTACCTGCTGAACGTGGGCGGGGTCGTCGTAAGGGGCTGAAAGCCTACTCCGGAGCAAAGTAGCAGAGCAGAAATTGCGAGCAGTTGCTGCACTATTAAAGCTACTACGAGTAAGTCGGCACGTTGGCGACACCTTTGAACAAAAGCGGTAGTATTATTACGACGCCAGCTGTCGTGAAGCTGTTTGCTTGCTCGTGCAGGGCTACAAGATTCAAATAATCAGGAAGCAATATGGTGCGTGTCCGTGTGTGGACTCTTTTCGGCTCGGTGAGAGTGGTGGTGACACAGCATCTACTAATGCCAGTAAGTGCTAAACACACCTGATTGCAATGAGTTGATGCATTGTCACCTCTCACGGAGCTGAACGAGTCTTTAGTAGGCTACCGCTCATTCATTTAGGAGTAAACACTGCAGTCTAGGTTCACTCCGTGAAATTGTGTAGGCCTATACGTTGCTTGGCAACGCCCTCCCACCCGCCTATCACTCTCCCTTTTTTGCTTTTCTTCATTGCATTTTCTTTTTTTGCTTTGATGGTTCAGCCTCGTTATCAATTATGACGACAAATAACTGTCTCAAACAAGGCTCCCGCTCCCCTTCTAGGGTGACCAGATCGCATTTCCATTACTTTTCACACGTCCCGCAAATTGAGACGTTGTCCCGCATTGTTATTGAAAGTGAGCCCCCCTTTTTAAATGCGTGTTTTATAATCTGGTAGCCTATATATCCGATAGCTGTGTGGAGACAGCAGTCTGTGAGTGTGCAGGGGTTGACACTAAGGTTTCAAAAGCACTTGCCCATAGGGCAAGTACAGGTAATGTTTTACTTTCCCGAATGTCGTGTTCACTTGCCCAAAAAAACTATATATATAGGCTAATTAAATTATACATTTTAGCGAACCGTATCTCTTAAATGCAAACACAGCTTACTAGTCTCATCCTGACCACATACAACCAACAACAATTCATATAAGCCTAGATATCATGACATCACACTACACCAAGTGCTTGGTCCTGCTGCAGCATCGTAAAAGGGCCTCTTTTTGCCATGCTCCTGGCCTGGTTTTGGGGGTCTCAGAAAACTCAGTCTAGCTCAGAGTCAAGCTGAAGGTAAGCTTCCACACAAAAGTGTTCCGAAAAACGTAACTTATTTTACTTATTTAAAACGGTCACATTGTGCGAAAAAGTGATAGTCTGCCATAAAATTATTAAAGTCCACCATGTTAAAGCTATTGCACAGTTATACTGTAAGTAGGGAGGGGGATCATTCATTTCTATTCATATTGATACCATTATAAAGACTCCACAATCCAAATCTTTATCGATACTTTTCTATTATTTTGTTAAAAGAGAACTGGTATTATTGCTTTAATTGCTTATAAGATTAGAAGAGCTAGGATAGGACTTTAAACAGGTCATAATTCCATATTTAGGCCTACTAATAATTTTATATTGCTGGGGAAACAAGTTTTTCACCCAAACTGTATTATTCACCCTTCTCACGAAAAACTTAAATTTATTTTTTTCTTGATGTTACATTTGAACACATCATGATGTCATTTTATTGACCTGTGCCTAATAATAATTTTACTGAGCCGACCTGAACACATCACATTTGAACGGTTTGCGATTTTTTTTTAAAGCCAACTAGTTCTTATCCTGCAGATTTTAATATGGATTTAAAAACTATCACATTTTTTAACTGCGGGACTTGCTACACAGTCTCTCGTTTGCGTTTGTTGATCACCGCTGCTTTGAATGAATGATGAGACGGTGCCGAGCCCGTCTGCAGCATGGTCTGCAGCGGCAGCGACTCAGCGGACAGATTTTTTTATTTTTTATGGAGACAGAGTTGAAGCGGGTTGAAGGAGTTTCTTCAAGACAGTCGAAGGTACAACACTTGTACAGTCTATGATGCAGACCACTGATGGAATAATTCGCCAAAGTAGGCCTAATTAGTTGAAGATGACCCGACTCGATATTTAAAATTACATCATGTGACCTACTGGACTCCATAGCGGTATCGATAAGCTCAAACGTTATTGATTTCTGGGGTTTGAATATAGCGGAACCAGGTCCGTAGCCTAATATAGCCGGCTTTCGGAACGTAGACAGCGAAACTGCGCGCAAACAGGCTGTTGTGTGTGTGTGTGTGAGAGGGAGAGAGAGAGAGCGAGAGAGTGTGATGCTGCTGGCTGCCGCGCGCAGCTGCTCAATAGTAAATATAGCCGATCTATTTTGTGTGAGTTAGCGGGGAAACAATTGTTTTGCGGACTCTAAAACACATGAATAAATAGCTTAGACTACTGACAACTCATCTAAAATCCACTTGCCCGGTCGGGCAACCAAAAAGCAATATCAACTTGCCCGAACATTATTTTCACTTGCCCCGGGCAAGCGGGCAAGCGTTAGTGTCAACCACTGGTGTGCGTCTCTCCGTTTGTCTCTGTGTGTGTGTATCGCACTGTCGGGGGGCTGCTGGGCTCATTGGGCTCTGTGAAGGTGCTGCCTGCTTCAGCATTTCCTTTCTGTTACTTCAAAATAAAAGCCAACTCACGTTTGTCAAGTGAAATGCTTATGTGAAGCCAGTGAAATGCTTTTAATGTGAAGCCGCAGCCTTAACTCTATTTGTTTAACAGTAGCTAACTTAACTGCTGCGCGCTGATCTAAAGATAGTGTTTTTTAATATAGAAAGCCGTGTCTCTGGCATTACCGGTGGTGACACGAGTTTATTTTGCTAAAGAAAACGGCACTTTGTCCCGCACAAACGTAGTCTTTGTCCCACATCTGGTGAATTGGGATCTGGTCTCCCTATCCCCTTCCCTCACCTGGAGCCATAGGCTTCTCAAATCGCGTTCCTGCGCCACACTGAAATCTGCGACCAATGCGGATATGTGACCATAGAGCATGCACGCGTGAACCGAAAATCGGACTGGGTGTACGACCAGATCAAATGCAGTAATAAAAACTATATAAAAACGTCTTTCTTTGCACTGATGTACTTGTTTGCTGTTAAAGGTAATTTATGATTATGAGAGGAAACATGAGGCTGTTTAAAAGATATTTAAAAGTTACTCGTTGCCGCTTTAACTGAACCAACCGCCAAAAACACGGATGAAAAATGTTTAAGAAATACCCCCCTTGTATCTGTTTGCTAAAAGAAGTAGAAGAATATTGCTACGGGCCATTAAAAGGGATGGTTGTTGTCCCGATGTGTGACTCTGCCACACAGTCAGCTGTAGGGATGCGTCACGTACATCCCTATGCACGTAAACACGGGCATGATAAAGTTGACTGTTTAGTGCTTGTTTCAGGATACGTGTTTTCAAATGCAAGCCGTGTCTCAGCCTGAATATTTTATTGAGGTAATCAGTTCAGTCCGAGGCTTGTAATGTAATCGCTCGCTATCATGTCTGTCCCAGCTGGCTACTATTAGCCTAGCTGCTAGCTGCCCTACATGTCTCCTCTCGTATGATAAGTAACTTCCCCAACAACCAACACTGGGTGAGCTTAGCGAATATATGGAAAATAAATTCAGAACTGTGATGCAAATCAAATGAAAGAGAGCCAGAGAAGGCTGCACGCGGCGTAAATACACTCAAAAGTCCCGGAGAGTACTTGGGGAGAATAAACAACAGAATGAAGCCGGTAGTCTCTGGCCACTGATTGGCCAGACAATAGTCTCTGGCCAATCAGTGGCCGGCCGTCTGCCGACGTCACCTTTTAGCATCGGCTCAGCTCGCTTGGAACCTAGAGCGAGGCGATACCAAAAAAGAAGCCGCTACGTGGTACCAGGTACCATGAAATTGCGGTGGAAAAGCCAAAAATGCGAGTTGAGTCGAGTCGAGTCGAGCTGATACCATGCGGTGGAAAAGCGCCATTAGTCTTCCCTTAGTCTTCCCTTGGCCCAGCTGTCCTGTTAATCCTAACCCTACATTTTCCCATGTGTGATGTCACACATGGGAAAATGTAGGGTTAGACAGTGAGACCATAAAACACTCTTTCTGCCTTTTGTCAGGCTAGGATGAACCGATTTCTAAAAATGTTGCACATTTATACTACATAGGATCTAAGACAGTACACCTTCATATTTCCACCGGTAAAGTAGGTCTACAAGTCTAAGGAGTTGCACTCACTTCATTGCCCTTTCCCTGGGACATGCTGTCGTTGGTCAGCTCGTCATCAAAGCTGGCGGTGTTCTTGGCTTTCTTCTTGGGCTTCTTCACCTCTTCGCTGTCACTGCTACTGTTGTTGTTGTTGTTGTTGTTTCCATCACTGTCGTCCTTGTCGTCGTCATCATCATCGTCATCATCATCTTCATCCTCCTCTTCCTCTTCATTCTCCTCCTCGCTGCCACTGCCTCCCTCCTCTCCCTCCGTGCCTTTCACAGAGCCAGCTTTGCTCTTCTTCTTGCCGGCCGTAGGCCTCCAGTCGTTGTCGTCCTCGCTGTCGTAGTCGTCCATGTCGTTGAGCTCCTCCATGGTGGTGAAGTCCAGCAGCGGGCGGTTTCTGCGGAAGTTCCATTTCTTGGGTTCGGACTGGGACTCCTCGCTGCCCGGCCCGGAGGTGGGGGGTGTGGATTCGGTGCCGGGCGCTGCTGCGGGGTCAGACTCGGGTTCTGGCTCGGGCTCTGGTGTCTTCTTGGTCTTGCGTCTGCTCTTGGGTGCGGTGCCAGTAGCGGCGGTAGTGGTAGTGTCTTTGGTGGAGCTGTCAGAGGAGGCGGCCTGCTGTTTGGCCTTCTCCTCGTCCTCTGTCACATTGTCCTCGGCGTTAGCCAGGTCTTTGGCCTCCTCTTCGTCTATGCCGTCATCTGCGGAGCCGG
The DNA here is from genome assembly GCF_949987685.1 of Ammodytes marinus. Lineage (NCBI taxonomy): Eukaryota > Metazoa > Chordata > Actinopteri > Uranoscopiformes > Ammodytidae > Ammodytes > Ammodytes marinus. Next base: position 25,661,322 of record NC_137221.1, read on the forward strand.
CTTTGTCATCGGAGTCACTGTCCGACCCCCCCGCACCGCTGGCTTTGGACCCTTCCTCGTCGCTGGCGTTCCCAGTGCCGTCGGATCCTACGGCAACAACCAAACATGACACAGTCAAAAGAGCTGACCCCAATATATGGAGGGAACTTCCGGCCCAAGACGTTTGTCCACCTATTTTTCACATTCACACACACTCATTTTCAACAGGGTATAGCAGGGGAATGCTCAGCAGCCAGGTTCAAAAGTACAGCAAAGAAGGAATGGGCTTTTGATGGGCTTTACTTTAGCTGATGTTGACCCATTAACCCCACGCCCAGATGGATCAGCCTAATGCCCATTTCTGTATGATCAGCTCAGGTTATCTCTAGAAGACATTGGAGAACCATGACATTGGACTATGATGGTGCAACGGAAACAAGACTTTTGAAGATGTCCCTTAAGGCCTTGGGAAATCCTGATGTGCAGCATACGACAGTAAACCAGCAAGAAATCCTGCTTTTGTGAATCTCCTCTTTCCATTGTTTAGCTAGCATGTAAAATGTTGTACGTTCAATGCTAACTGGGCTTTACATAGACCGTGCTTACCGGAGGCATCTCCCACTTCAAAGTCACTGTCATCGGAGCTGTCGTAATCCAGGACATCCAAGAGAGAGGCGGCGAGTGGCTTGACCTGCCGGCGTTTCAAACTGCGGTCCACTACAAGAGGAACCAAGCACAAGACACAAGTGTGAGTAGACTGTGATGTCCATACCGCAGGGAAACACATTGGAGTGCAGTGACAAGCAGTACAACAAAACTATTTAAAAAAAAACTACTCATATGAAGCAGGTTAATTAGAGGAATCTTGTCAGTCTTTACCATATGAAACCTGTAATCAAAGTGTTGCTTGGATGATTGCTCCCACTCATTGACAATTAGATCCAGGCTCAACGCATTGGGATTAATGATGTCGATAATATAAAATACACTGTCAAAAAGGAGTTTCATCAAAAGACTGCAGTTTGCTATCCTATTTAAATATGTTCATGGTGTATTATCTAAAGCTTGAATAATGTCTAAATGTAGACTTAAGTATTAGTTTTGGGACATCATGTTTAGTGATGATTGATTTTACATTATGTTATAATGATGATTAAAAGACTGCAGTGCAAGTTGCTTTACAGTGATGATGCCTTTGTAAAGCAGTTATCATTAAATGAACCGGAAGTAGAACTTATCAAACAATAGTGTCTCTGAGAAGAACCTTTCTATTGCAGACATGGAAGTGTCAGTACAATTGTTAAGGCCTGACCTAGCTGAAGCTATTTCCAAGCACCAACCTCTAGATCCAGTGGCTGTATTTCTCCCAAGGGGCTAACGGCAGTCATGGCTTTTGCTTTATTGTTCAGTGTGTGGGGATTTAACCATTGATTGTACCCTCTTTGCGCTACAAATATACATCTTACACAACCTAACTGTATCATGCTTTATATTATATTGCCCCAGTCACATTTTTTTCTTTGTGAAAGTGAGGGTGGCCTACGCACAAACTGCTTTAACAAGAGTTAGATCCAGGTCACTTCGGGCGCACTCGCACTAGGCAAGTTTGCCTGTTCCGTGCTGCAGGAAGATTCAGCACGATTCCCCCCCTCCCCACTTCCCCCGCTGGCCCAGTGGTCACACTGCTCGTGGCCTGGGCACGATTGCACCTTGCCTACGTCACCGTGCGCGTTTAGGATTTGGAGCGTAGTCTACTTGTAGGCTATACGACTGTTTGTGAATATTTTCATCCGGACAAATTTGCATCATATATTCCACTTCCACATTAGAGCAACGAGAATCCTTAAAGAGGACCTATTATACTACTTTTCTGGTCTTAATTTCTTGTTTTACACTGCTATAGAGCAACCTGACACGAATCACATCACAAAAAACTATGTAGATTTTCGGGAAGCTCTTTCTCTTATTTTGGCGATCCAGCACGTCCTGTCAACACTTGAGTGTGTGTGCATCGGCCATCTCCGCTCCCTCCGCCTGTGCTTCGGCAATCTCCGCTCCCCTCCCCCCTCCTGCAAACCCCACTCCGTTGTGATTGGTTACCTTCCTTCCGGAACACTTTCAGTGGCGGGAAGCGCGAGCATGGACCTATAAGGGCGCGAGACAGACGCGAACAGGGAAGTGACAGCATTACCATACATGGAAACATCCGCGTGGTGACTTCACGAAGTTACATGTGACGTCACGAAGTTACAAAGGGTAGACCGCTTTGAACACGTGACTTCTCGACTGGCTAGAATAGTGTTTAGTGCTCTGCACAGACACCCCAGACGGTCAGCAGGAATACGTCGAAATGCATGTAAGTCATTATTTGATAATTTAGTATGGTTAAGCATGACTATAAATCATCATAACAACGTTTATAGGTCATAAAAGTCAAAAAGCATCATAGGTCCTCTTTAAGCTATTGTTTTTTTTAAAAATGTAGCCTTGACGTAATAGGTTGCGGTGGACAGTCTCATATTTGTGCAGCACGCTGTTTATTATTAATATAACGGCCCGTCATCAGACCATACGTACCGGATGGTTTTATACACATCGATCGCTCCATCAAGTAATCCAAGTCAGAACTTTTTGTCTGGGCAGAGATCGTTTTTTTTAAGTGTCTTTATAAAGTTTCTTGTTAAACCTTAGTGTAGGCTACTGTTTCCTTATCACCGGGCCGCGGAGTCCCGCTGTGTGTTGTTCTATGGTGTTGTTTTGGGTTCTATGGTGTTGTTTTGGGCAGTATTATGACAGCTGACGGGAGGAAAAAGAAAAAAATCATCTGACGAACGTGAGAAAACACGAAAACCTTTTTGCTTTGCTTTCTGCGCTCACCTATTTAGCTCTCTCCTTCTTTTATTAGCCCACACCTAGGCCTACACACACGTTAATTCTCACATTTTATGTAGTTACAAGTCCAAGTGGTGGGCAATTCTGGTGCCGACTAGAAAGGCAGCGGACGTTAACGGACTATGCATCCTTAATAAATTCACCCAGGAACGCCGTTTGTGCGCTTGCTTGTGCGCGTGTCATCTCATTAGCATCTGTACTTTGGCCACGGCACACCTCTCCCAAGTGTGCCGTGGCCATGGGGCTGTTCCGTGCTGGAATACGGATGGCGTGGTCACACTAGCCAAACGTTCTAGACTTTAGTATGCAAATGAGCTCGGGCACAGGGCCGCGGCCCTAGTGTGAGTGGCCCCTTCTATTTTGCATCGTCTCAGGAGACCGCTGCTGTGCAATCATTATGTTCATATTTATTCTTTCACTATGATTCTTTATTTGATTTTAACCCTGTGAAGCACCTTGAGTGGCCCTGTGCCTGAAATGTGCTTTATAAATAAAATTGCCTTGCCTTGCCTATGATAGATAGGAAGCAGGTGAACAGCTGGTTTGCAGTAGCAGATCTTAGATCAGTTGTTGTTAGATGTGGGTTACACTGCTGAGACTTTCACCAAGCCATTAGCACGGGGATGTTTTGCATTCAGTGATCAATTAATCATAAACAATTCAACCATGTTGTTGGAGTAGAATTAGAAGTAATGCATTTTATTTTTAGTATTCAGTGTTTGCAGTGTCTGCATAGGCTTATTACTGGCTGGGGTCTTGAAATCAGAGCAGAAAGACATTAACACTGTATATCAAAGCATTTGTTTAACTATTCGCAAGTGATATTGTCATTGCAATATTGAACCATTTTTTTTTTTTACATATTCCAGGTTTTCCTGATATCATGCAACCCTAATCAGCATCACCCTACTGTTTCCCTCTTGAGCTTTTTCATCACAATATGCTCAGTTTAGTCTGCTGTCAAAACCTCATTGTAAGCTAAAGAATACGCCACATAGCAGCCCAAAGTTGGCATAACCTACTATTGTCTGCATTGGTCCTTGTTTTGTTTTGTTAGCGCCGAGCGGTAAAGTTTGTTTACATTTAGCAAATCTTTATACAGAAAACAGTGATTAAAGTAAGCAGTGTTCGAAAATGAGACAAAAGTTTAATGGGATTCAGCCAGACAGCTGTATTCATGTGTAGGTGATGCTGAGAATGGGACCAAAATGAGAACCATGAACGCTCCTCACATGCGCAATGGGTTAGCAAACAGTTAGCAAACAAAGAGCAGTTCGGCAGCTAGCACAACGCTCAACAAACCCTGTCTCTTTTGGCCAATAGTGAAACACACAGACTTTAACCTTTAAATATCGGCGTACATTCCGTGAAATAACCTCTCGTTTACTGCAGTTGTGCCTCCCACTTCACATGAATGTGTCAACTGCCAAGCAAGGTAGCTCATTGTGACTAGCATTAGCTGCAGCTCTTCACGTCAAATGACTGACGGCTTAGACATGCAGCTCCTTCCTTTAGTCCGCTCAACACACACTTTGCTTGGACTGTCAACAACAGTCCGGGCGAAGTGTCGCACTGAGCTTAAAACGTATTCGCATTAGCTTAATAAGCAGCACCGAGTGCTAGTCACAAAGCATAGCTGGCCTAGCTTAGCCGGCTAGCTGCTAATTAGCAGTACTTCCAGCCGGTCGAAATTGTTTTATTCGGTGAGGCAGAAAACCACAACGGAAAAAAATCGTTCGGAATCTTTAAGGAATATGATAAAGTGGAAAGCAGCACTCACTCTGTAGTTCGTTTTTACAACAAGGAACAAGACAGGTCTCCCTTTAGCAGCATGTTAATGTGGACAATGGAGAGCAGCTGTGACGTACACACTGGATGTTGTTGCCATGGGGACAGTTAGGATTGAATATACAGGATGTTTAGTGGGAGGCAGGGGCTGGCCTGGTAGGGGGGCAAAGCATCCAATTTGGATCGCCGTCATTTTTGCTTTTTAATTTAATTAAAAACATAGATGATCAATAAATAGGGTATAAGTAAGTCACCTACACCTTTCTGTATTGCCATAGATGTCTAGTTAAGTTTATTAGTGAATCCACTGGGCTATTAGGACATGTTTATGTCATTTTTTGCACATTAGCATAGCCTAGGCTTCTTTATTTTAGCCTATAAATTAAATGCTGCAAACTTATGGTAGGCTATAAACATTTTGGAACCACATAGGCTATGTAGGCATACATTAGAACAAAAGTCCAGTCTGTACTCTGTAGCCTATCAGACAGAGAGCTGAACCTAGAACAGTCCAAGCTGCAATTGAGGCCAATTAGTCTTACACCTCACATCATTGCTGCATCCCCAAAGCAAAATCTTTTCAAGGTCTAATTTACAAGCAAAAAGAAACATTGAAAACAAATATTTGCTGCACCATAAAGAGTTTCAGGGCTCCTTGTCATAGATTCCCCATGTGTGTGCAAATCTTCCTGAGGGCCCTTTGGAGCTTTCCCCAAAATACATTCCCTCATGGTGTTTTGATGATGTCAGTGAATGGTCTGCTTAAAGGTGAAGTAAGCGATTTATTTATGTTAATATAGTAAGTGTTAAATCTGATCTCTCAGTCACCTGCTCTGCATGTAATCGTCAAATAAACTTTTTGGGGATCCCACTGCTGATAACCAATCAGAAGAGAGAACGCTACAAACCGGCACCCGTCTCACTGCCGGTGCACGCGCAGAGCGACAGATGGGTGAATGTGTATGCACCTACAATGGCGGAGCAGTTAAAAATCCTTCCCAATGTCTGTTTTGATGGTTTTTATTATATTGTATCACACTTATGGATCTGAGATGATGCTAGATAACGTGCTGCTTGAAGACCGCAGTGCATTAATGTGGTGACGTGGGGACGAGGGAGGGGACTGCTAACTGCAGTCAATGACAGGAAGTTAGCTAAACTGACCATTCCGCTTTCTGAACCTTTAATGAGAAGAATAGACTATGATACCTCTGAAACCCCACACATTGCCAGGATCCAGATGTGCATGTCAACAAAATTAGTGATTGTGAAGGCCCTGGAAAGGCTTAATAGCCTTACAGCTAGGCTATATAACAAAACGTCCTATACCCTGGGTATGGGACGTTTTTTAAAGGTAGAGTCAGCGATTCTGGAGGAAGCTTGTTTATCAAAATCACTTTTTGTCAAAATCAGTGAATCATGTCCTCTACTACCTATCCATACTGTGTGTGTGCTTAAAATTAACCCAGTGTTAAAGCCACTACGAGTAACTTTGTGCATTGGCGGCCCCTTTGGACAAAAGCAGTAGTATTTTTACGACGCTGTCGTGAAGCTGTTTTCTAGCTTGTGCCGGGCGTGCGAGATTCAAATTATCAGGAAGCAATATAGTGCATGTCCGTGTGTTGAAAGTGTGAGTGCGCGGACTCTTTTCGGCTCTGTGAGAGTGGTTAGTGACACAGCATCAACTAATGCATTGGCATATTTTTATTTACAAAGCCTTGACCGGGAAGCTTCCTCGTTATTTAACAGAAATGTTGCAAATTTCAGATGGGCTTTATCAGACCCGCTCCACTGACATGCTCATGCTTTATGTCCCACAAGCCCGGTCTGAGCTGGGAAAGACAGCTTTTAGCTTCAGTGCCCCCGACTCCTGGAACAACTTACAGCAACAAATTAAACTAAATACCTACCTTCATATCCTTTAATCAATTTAAACAAACTATCTTAAATCTGCCAAACTCTACCTGTAACTGTTTTAATTAGGCTATATTGTACTTTCACCCATTTAATTTCATTTTAATTGCTGCCACTCTTCACCACTATGTAAATGTTTCAATTGTTTTTTTGCTTTTTGTTTTTTCTTCTCTTCACCTGTTGTTGTGTATTTGATGTATTTGCATTGAATATTGTGTATGCATTGTTGTTTTTCCTTGGAATTTGTTTGAACTCGACATCATTGTAAATGAGGGTCACCCCTCAATTGGTCTCTCGAGGATAAATAAAAGTTAAATAAAAATGAAAATGAAATGAAATGCCAGTCAGTGCTACACACACCTGATTGCAATGAGTTGTTGCAGTGTCACCTAACTCTCACGGAGCTGAAAGATTACGTGTCCTCACAGAAAGCGAATGAACGAGAGACGGCAGTTAGTATGGATCACGATGAGGTAATGTGTTTATGTTGTTGTAAATAATGACTATTTCAGATGAATAATGGTCATCTGATGATAGAGACAGTGCATGAAATAGGCCACGCCCATGGCCACGCCCATCGTGGGGGAAAACATTGAACAGCGTTCCATTCACTTTGTATTGAAGGAGACCTGTCTTCTGCAAACACACGTAATTAAAACTTAATCAAACATCCATTTTACAAAAAAAACTTCACTTTCTTGAAAGCCACGACTCTTGTCTGTCTATACGAGCTGTTTTTGTGAAAAATAATTGAGTAATTTTCAATATTGAGGTGTTTTTGTCCGGTCGGACCCATCGTGGGGGAAACCGTTGAACACCGTTACATTCACTTTGTATTGAAGGAGACCCGTCTTCTGCAAACAAACTTAATTAAAACTTATTCAAACATCCATTTTACAAAAAACTTTACTTTCTTTAAAGCCACGAGTCACGACTCTTGTCTGTCCATACGAGCTGTTTTGTGAAAAATAACTGAGTAATTTTCAATATTGAGGTGTTTTTTCCCGTCCGTGAGGGTTAGCCTACAGCAGAAGGCTAACATTAGCCTAGCATACAGCATACATTAGTTAAGAGTTTTGTCTCGATATTGAAAATTACTCAATACTTTTTCACAAAAACAGCTTGTATAGACAGACAAGAGTCGTGGCTTTAAAGAAAGTAACGTGTATTTGTGAAAGGCATGTCGTATTACGTTTTTATTAAGTTTGTTTGCCGAATACGGGTGTCATTCAATATAAAGTGGATGGAGCGCTGTGTATTGTTTTCCCCCACGATGGGCGTGGCCTCAGATTATGACGCGTTATGCACTGTCTCTATGCTGGTGAGGCAAAGTAAACTTTGTTTTAGTAGGCTACCGCTCATTCATTTAGGAGTAAACACTGCAGTCTAGTTCACTCCCGTGAAATTGTGTATACGTTGCTTGGCAACGCCCTTCCTGTCTACCACTCTCCCTCGCTCTCCCTTTTAGCTTTTCTTCATTGCATTTTCTTTTTTTTCTTTGATGGTTCAGCCCCGGTATCAGTCATTATGACGACAAATAACTGTCTCAAACAAGGCTCCCGCTGCCCTTCCTTCACCTGGGGGGTAAGGCTTCTCAAATCGCGTTGCTGCGCCACACTGCAATCTGCGACCAATATGAATATGTGATCATAGAGCATGCACGAGCGAACCGAAAATCGGACTGGGTGTGCGACCAGACCAAAAGCAGTAATAAAAACTAGGCTACATAAAAACGTATGTCTTTGCACTGATGGTCTCGTTTGCTGTTAAAGGTAATTTATGATTATCAGAGGAAACATGAGGCTGTTAAAAAGATATTTAAATGTTACTCGTAGCTGCTTTAATACACAGCCTAGGGCTCTGTAAACTGGCATGTTGCTATAGCTACAGTGGCCCTACATATCGTTTGTTTGCATACCAGTTTACAGAGCCAAGCTGAGTATAAACACGGGATGTTATTTCAGCGCACACCCAGTATGGACATCGGATCGTGAGGAGATATGAACTGATTTTGACAACAAAGTCTCCAGAATCGCTGACTTTTCTTATACATTTTCCCTTCTACGTATATTGCATGGTTGAAAGGAGCCTGGGACTCAAAAATGTCATGCCAATGACTGCTGCTGTAATTGTTGTGCATATGAAAAATAAACAACAGAGAAAAGCAGTATATATAATAACATTGATAAGAACACACAACTAAATAAAAAGCTTTAGATTGCCTCTATTAAACCAAGAGTGTGGAACATCATGTAGAGTTAAGGTAAATGTTCTCGACTGTGTTTAAACAAACATTTAGATGAAATTACATTGTAATGAATTTTAAACATTGCGATGAGAAACATTCATTACAATGTAATTTTTTTTTTAATCCTGTTAAAATGTTTGGAACATCTTGGAACCAACATTGGTTCATATTAGTTTCTCTTGAGTGCTGAAAAAAAAATAACACATTCCTATTTTATTGTTACGCAATTACTTTTTTTTCAGATTTTCTTCTGGATCTGTGAAGAAATGGGAAAGTAAAAGGGTTAAAGTTGCATTTAAAAAAAAAACTTTCTTGGGCTCATACTCAAAATGAGCTCTTTTCCCTTATATTGTCCTCCTTTTGACTTTGCCAGTTTAGCAAATAATAAGAGACGATTAAAATAAATGAGCCAGATTGATCCTGATGTATGGTAAGGAGGAAGACTGATGGGGCATGCAAGCAAAAGGGATGATTACAACTGTCCTTGCTTGATGACAAATGGCCCCTATGTTGTGCTGGAGAGAGGTTTTTTTTTGTTGTTGTTTTTTTTATCAGCGTGCATCACAACACTTTGGGGATATCACAGTAGCCATCATTGTCATCATCACTATCAGCATTTTCATCATTTTCTCTCCAGCCCCGGCTTTGATCAAAAGAGAGGGCCCGTGATGCGGCCAGATAGTGTTGGATGGGACTATGACAAGTAGCGGCTCTGAAATTGCACAGATCAATGTGATAATGTTTAGTGAGGCAATGTGTAAATGTAACAAAATTGTATTCACTGAATTGCAACTTTTTTTCCCCCCACAAGCAGATCCCAGTTTGAATCCGCAGTCCTCTGAGCAGTTCAAATGGAAATAGAGCAGTGAAGTAAAGGCTACACTTGTAAACATTAGGTGAGATGAGACATTTAAATTACGCACAATAGGTTTTGACCTCCACTGGGCCTTGTATGCATCAACTATGTGAACAAGCATCATGCTGAGTGGGCATGTGGATATCAATAAATACATAGATACTTTACAGTAGCAAAGACATATCATAGTGAGACCAGCCTGATCTAGGACCAGCTTCACATTTATTTTTTTCTCCTGCAGATCAATCTGGACTTTCTCCAATCTCAGTGGGGTGAAACCTCCCACGTCCGTTAGTGGAAGGCGGCCCTAGTGTGCACTGTGCACTTATACGTGTAGAAAAATGAATAGGGATGCACCGATTGCAAATCAAACAAAGAGTCTAACCTGCCGATAGGCCTTCCAATTGTTTTTCTTTTATTGAAAACCAAACTTTAAAATGATTAAAGTTCACGAAGCTTTTAAATTAAGTTTTAAAAGTATTGCAAATGACAAGCTTTCTGTCCTCTATGTTCACCGTTTAGAACAGACATGTGGCTAATGACTGGTGCACTGCCGGGCTGTGTAGCGCTAGGACGACTTTCCTGTTCCTTTCTGCTTCAAAATAAAAGTCAGCTCACGTTCGGCCCGTTAAATGCTTTTAATATGAAGCCGCAGACGTAGAACATTTTCTGTTTTCATAAGCAGTAACTTTACTGCACATTTTTATTTAATGCAGAAAGCTGTGTCCCGTTTATTACCAGTCTTAAAACACAGCCCAGGCTCTGTAAATGGGCACATTGTTAGCTACAGTGGCGGGCCCCCTTTGTTTGAATACCCTGTTTAAATACTAGTTTAAAGAGACTGTGTATTAAAATATAAATCCATAATCGCTGACTCCACCTTTAAAAGAGTGGAAGCAAGGGGCATACAGCTAGCCAGGCTTTTTTAAATAACCCTAATAACACTCATTCTAAGGCTTTCTGGTAAACATGTGGTATCTTGTTTATCCAGCCACATGCAGAAAGAGAAATGTTAATACAGCAATGTGTGGTTTAAGGAGGTTGTATGTCTGTCCTGGGAGGCTAGGGTTGAGTAGTGTTGTTGGAAGTGCAGCGACATTTTCAATGGAAGAAGTTAAAGCTGAATCGAAAGTGTAACCAAATGTTGGCAATGTACATCTCATCAATATACATCATAATCTAGCTCTTATTAGGAAACCATTTCATGAAGGTTCTTGAATAGAACTGAAGTTTCATGGATTCAAATCTCTTGTTAAATTCTGCGTATGATTAGAAATACTCCCATTCACAGCTCTGTCACACATCTGTTTGACTGCTGATTGGTTGATTGAACATGCTGTTGCTCTCCTCCTGTCCCTGAACACAGCAGACCAGAGAAACATTAAGACATATGGGAAACTACTGCAACGGAGCAGAACCTTTAAAATAAAGGTCTTAGTCACCAAATGACAGAAAAACGCATTAATGAGTAACACTGGACTGTGTGCAGGTTCATCAACACTTATATTCACACCTTTTCCAGCAAGAAAAAAAGCTAGCGCTAGCGATAGCCAGGAGAGCAGCGACGTCGGGCGACGTACACAGACGTTAGAAGTGACGTCATGACTTGGCGCTATCCAGAAAAACAAACCAGTTCTTAATAGGTTCTCAAGTCGAACCAGCTGTGAACCAGCTCTAGCACCGGCCCATAAATTTAACCTGTTCCCGTTGGTGGAAAAAGGGGTAAATGGGGTTGGTAGTTTGGTAGTCTGGCGGAAGGGGTTTCGCCAGCGTCTATGAGCGCTGGCGTCGGCTACCTACGCTGGCGTCGGCTACCCCCTCCCCTTCCTGTTGCATGGCGTTCCCGTATTGAGCTCCCCCTCAAACTAGGAAACAAAACACACACACACAGGGTGTGAGAAGTCACATTACTGTAGACAGAAATAAAATGTGGCGATACTTCGGGATAATAATAGCGGCGGCGGGCATTGTAGGCGGCGGTCCGGGACGCAGCCGAGCTTAGCCTAGCCTAGCTGTCCCACGTCATTGTACAACTTCCCCCGGGCAGAAATACCCTCATTAACTCTGGAAAATGAAGCGTGGGGGTTTGGATTGAGCAGCGGCCCTTATAACCAGCTAGATTAAGAGCCGCCGTTCCCTTTCTTTGGTGATTTACAGGACAACGGGCCGCCGATGATAATGTTACCAGAGATAACACCGTGACTAGTTAATTCCCGTTAAATTATCCCGTGAGCTCCTCGGGGGCTAAAGTGTATGGTGTCTTGACATGCTGGTTAGAAAGCAACACACTATGTTTATTCCTTTTGTCTTTAATAGTTGCACGGACACCGCTGCTGCTTCCCGGGCTCAGCCCCGCCCTAGATGATTGTGATTGGTTTAAAGAAATAAAAACAGGCCAGCCCAGTTTCCCCCCGAATAGACGGCTCTAAACGGAGTGCTTCCAGACCATACTACTTGCATAGTTTGGTCTGGCTTTGCGAGACTAGTAGTTTGGTAAAACTGACCAGTAACAAAACTTTAGTTGCTTTTATTGAATAGATCGATGTTTTACCTTTTTCTTTTAAAATGTCACTTTTTTAAAGAAACCAAAATCATATATGTATATACACTTGAACCATTCCTTTAATAATGTCTAAAGCTTGATGGGCCTGATCATTTTTCACTCAACCACGCAACCTAAAGCCCTTTTGTCTGTGTTTGTCCATACGGTGCAGAGGGGATCACATTGATACTGTGTGTACCTGGATGTCATTTCACTGGAAATCTCAATGCTCCAAAATCTAGCTCATGTTGTGCTTTTCCTCCCTGCTCTAGTCATTCCCTGCTATATTTACAAAGGTCTCAGCAGCACCATAACAGAATAGCACTGTTAGTAGGCAGTTCTCAGATAAACAGTTATTGTAACCCAACACCCAGCATCTTTGACTTGGGCAACCGTGGCTCAGATGGTTAAGCGGCTTGGCCAATGATCGATCCCCGCTCTGCCACCAGTGTCATGGTTGTTGTGTCCTTGGGCAAGACACTTCACCCACCTTGCCTCGTGTGAATGTGTATGACTGCTGTATGTTTGAGGTGGTGGTCGGAGGGGCCGTAGGCGCTGGCAGCCACGCTTCCATCAGTCTGCCCCAGGGCAGCTGTGGCTACTATCGTAGTTTACCACCACCGGTATGACTGTGTGTGAATGGAACCTGGAACCCTGTAAAGCGTCTTTGAGTGCCTATATAAATCCAATCCATTATCTTTCTATTAAATCATATTTGTTGGAAGAACTCCCCTTTTTTCAACCCTGTTTAATAGAACATCCTGTAAATGTATCATGTGCAGCGTGGACCAGAAGTTAATTTACCGTATAGAACCCACATCTGTGCCCTGCTCTACCTGTTTTGATGTAGATGTAAATGGGCTGTGTTTGAGGGGCTAGGGGGGGAAACATGATTTTTTTTTCCATACAATCTTCTGGGCGCAACAGATGGATTTTACCCTCCAGGAAGAGCTGAATGAAGAAAAGGAACATTCGATATGTAATTACCTTTTCCAAAGAACGTTGTCACGGTGTTGCCGGGGAATTCAATATGCACCCATGACACCGGCGCTGTAAACGAGAAGGAAATAAATGTTTGTTGGGTTTTGTGGGAGGAGGGAGAGGGCTGTTCATCATGAGAAGTAAGATCCAACCCCTTCGTCTGATACATAGAGATGTCTCACTATGCCAACCAGTTCCTATCCGAAGTACAAACACACACACACACACACACACACACACACACACACACACACACACACACACACACACACACACACACACACGCACACACACACACACACACACACACACAGGCTATACACTTTCACCCACAAGCTACGTCTCCGTGCGCTATTTGTAATGCCTGAGTGAGTCTCTTGTCGCCATATATATATTTTTTTTATTCTTATTAACTGCATGGGCGCAATTTATTTTCCTCTCAGGCGATGGAGGTGGTTGGGGAGTGAGGGGCAACTCTGGTCGGAGCTGATAAGCTGCTGCTCACACACACGCACGCACGCACACACACACACACACACACACACATTCACACACACACGCACACACACACACACACACACACACACACACACACACACACACACACACACACACACACACACACAGGCCCTGCTGCTGCTAGAGGGACCAGATATACCAAGAAGACAATGTCCACGAGGTCACACACTTACATGTGAATAAAAAAAAATAACATGCATGCGGACACATACACACTCATTCCTGTATACCTATTATTGTGAGGACATGGACTACATTTCCATAACACAACCTCTTACCTCTGAGGGTTAGATACACTATTGCTGTGTTTTTCAAACTGGGTCTCAGCAGCTGCAGTGCAGAGATTTTGGAAATGGACTCCTTTGTTTATGGCTGTATGACTTTGAAATAGCATATGAGGTACAACAAATAAGGGAAATGATTATTATAAGGATAAAAGGTTTATGGGAAGGAATACAACATGGCATATTTGGCCAAACAGAATGAAAGGGTAATTTTTGATCCTATTTGTCCAAAGTTATGTTGTAATAATAATCTGCATTCTTCAGACATGGCTGTTGTTACTGGTCGAGGTGGACATTTTTCTTCATTTTCCTGTGCAGAAGCAGCTTTGATACAAGGCTTCTCCTGTAGTTTCAACTGTGTAATAAAACATATTGTACTGTTGCCTAAAAACATGTAGTACTCTTATTTCCAAAATACAAAGGATGTGAATTTTCTGCGTGTACCAAAGTGTGTTCTGCATTTATACAGTAGAAGAACATATTTTGGATACAGCCTTTTGTCATTTTATAAAACAAACAAAAATACTCCATACAGGTCTTAAAATGCATTTTGGCATGTTTTTAAAAACTAAATGTATCATGAATCAGGCAATTAATAACATGAACAAATGTGTATTTAATAACCTTCAGAATAGATCTAAGAATGATTATGGAAAGTTTAGTTTGGTTCAGAGTATTGAGAAAACAAAAACATATGTATGTTGAGATAATGTCCGTTAAGGATGGTTGTATCGGAGAAATATACAGACGCAAACAAACAAGAATTAGTCAAATAAACACCTACATGTACGTTTTGGACCTTTGATTTATACTAGATTAAAAGAAGATATGTTATAGAAGCAAATAACCAAATATCTTAAAGTTTAACAGTACTTGGAAAAAAATTATGTTTTTTCCCTTCTGTGTCTGAACAGATTGCCCTTAATGGTTTAATTGGCGTTAATTGTTCCCAGAGGAGGCATCCTAAAGACCTTAGTAAATCCTTGACTTCTCCTCAAGTACCACTATGTAATGTTATCGATCACATTTGCTGCTCATACTTAAGTGAAATAAGGTACCCCATTATTACACATAACGTACAATCATGGACACTAACATACAATGCATGCATATCACTTCTATTACGTGGAATAATTAACATTTTTGATTTTGGTTTGGGAGTGATGATGATTGCCTTACATGTTCATGTGAGCTCCTTGGACTGGAGTTAAATCCGAAATAAAGTCATATTATTCAGTGGTGCTTGTCTGTGTATGATACCAGGAGAAGGCCGGAAACGGCAATGGAACGATAAGGGAAGAAAAAGTACATCTCGCAGTGCACAGTCAGGAGCACAGAAGACGTCTATAAAGTGAAAGAAGTACTACACTCGCACAATATGACAGCCAATCCATCAGAGGGGGATGGGTGGAGGCGGTGTCTAAAGCGCCAAGTAGAGAGAGAGAGTGTGCCGGCAAGTTTTATAAATAGTTGCAGGCTTTTAAAGGGGAAATTGAAAGTTGTCAGACACATGTCATCTGCATTTTTCTTTTTTTTTTCCTTTTTTGAGACGCTCCAATAGAGCGTCTTTTGAACATGAGTGAAACGTTGTAACATACAAAGTGGCAGAGCTGGAGAGAGCCTGTCTGGGAAAAAGGATTGGATGTCCATGCTTGCACTGAGAGGAGTCACTGACATACTCACACAGCCCCACAGTAACAGTGTCAAGCTCCCAGGGCTTAATGCATTGAGTTTTCCATGACATCTATTAACCCTGCTTGTACTTATGCTGCTGTGTATGTGTTTGTGAGATTGAGTATGTGTGTACACGCCACTTTGTTCAGTGAAATTCTATCTTTAGAAGATGAGGGGGCTGGGTGGGGGGGGGGGGCAGTTTGAGATTGGGACCTTAGCGCTCCCAGTTTAGGGTCGGGTGAATTGCACAAACAAATTTCCCCGTTGATAAATTAACTTTGATCCTTAAAATCCCAGAGAAGTTATGATGCCGTTAACTCTCAACAAAAAGAGAGCAGGTTGTAACTAAGGTTATGTCTGGTGCCAATAAAGTTTATAAGAACAGGACAACCGCCTCCTCAGTACAAGGTTGACTTGGAGAAGGAAACACAGCATTACAATTATATCACGATCAAAACAATGAAAAATATATGGCTTGAATTTAATGACAGCGGGGTCTGTCTTTTTGCACTGAAGTTCAGTTCATATCACAACAGTCTCAATACAAAAGTTTTAGACGGCATACATGACGCCATTTGTATTTACTGCAGCCATAGGCGTAGATGGAGGTGAATGCAGTGGATATTTCCCCCTCAATATTTAGAAGAGGTAAACGTATCCCCCTCAAAACAATATGAAAAACCCTTCTCAATCTATCTATTGACTGTGTCCTAGTCCTTAACATACACATTTTATTACGTATAATGGAGAAATTTATCGTCACCGTCTGGGAAACCTGTTTAGATTTAGCAACTATTGATTATTTATAATGACATTTGTTAACCTTAAAATGGAGGTTTCTTGGTTATTATTTGTTTTCTATGTCTGCCCCCTGGATTGATTTCCGTAGTACAAGCCGAACAAATATTGATCTCAAAATATATGAACAAGATACTACTTGTGAATGCATAGCGCACAGGGAGGCCCTCCATATCTTCAATAGGAATCTCAATGGCTGTGAAAGAGCACACACTATTATCAAATATGTGAGACTCACACTGTTTTAAACTTGCTGTATTCTTGAAAGTGACGGTGAAAGTCAACAGCTTTTTTCTTCAAGTTGATACAATTATTATTGCTTTGACATACAGAACATGTGATGTGTGATGACCCGATTGGTTAATCAATTGAAGTGAGTGTGTGTGTGTGTGTGTGTGTGTGTGTATGTTCGTGTGAATGTTTATGCCCCATGCATATAAAGTGAAACTATGTTATTATATGTTAACTTCTGTTATTACAGAAGGATATTTTCCAATGTTGTTACAGTTTTTCTCAGTTGCTTTGGTGCTTTTCTCAGATCAGAATGAAAATTCTCATAACTATTAGTTCAACCTCCGCAACATTTAGTCATTTGAGCACATCATAGTAGCAATTTCTCCTTCCTCTGAACAAATTGCAAATGCTTTCGGACATGTATCAGTTGCTTTCATACAATTCTCTGCTGTTTTATAGCATTGTCATTTGCTTATGTCATGTCAGTCAAAATTAACTATACTTATGGATGCTGAATAGTCGCTCCCAATAAAACTAATAGTCTTCATTTCATTGCTTGAGTCATTACATACAACTAGTTGAACTAGTTATCAAAT
Source organism: Ammodytes marinus (assembly GCF_949987685.1). Taxonomy (NCBI): domain Eukaryota; kingdom Metazoa; phylum Chordata; class Actinopteri; order Uranoscopiformes; family Ammodytidae; genus Ammodytes; species Ammodytes marinus. Next base: position 25,678,627 of record NC_137221.1, read on the forward strand.
TCTGTCAAGCAAATTGTATACCTTTCTTTATCATTTTTTCCTGGAAATGTCTCCTGAACAATTGCTCTCAGGTGGACTTCAGTTTTCACTCACGAGGAGGTGTGTGAAGTATTAATTGTAACCAATGACTTTCCTCGCTGCATTGCAAGGGATAATATCCATTGTGATGTAGATGACAATATGTGGCCAGACAGACAGGAACATCTGGATGTGCCAGAATGATTTACCTATATATGTTCAGTTACAATATGTCCTGTTATATTGTTCACATTTGTGCACAGCTCTACCAAAAGGGTGTTTTTTTATGTTTGTTCTAAATAAGTGACTGAAGTGCATTTTTCATTTGCACAATGCTGTAGAATTGCAAAGAGCATATACAGTAAAAATGTGAAACATACGTATTCAGTGTCTTGTACTCACTCCCCTAACTACAGCAATGTGTAACTTTACTGTAGTTTTCAAATGGCTGTACAAGTAGTGTATAGTGCTGTCTTGAGCATGTTCAGGTAGTGTCACCGAGTTCTGACCTTTTTTTTGCATTGGAAAACACTGAGAGAATAAACTGTCATAATGAAAACATGACACAGCCATTTGGCTATCTTGTTCATAAACGATGGTGTCAAGACTTCTCATTTTGATGACACTGGCAGTTTCATTGACATGAATACTTGCTTTTGAGGAATAGACTATCCATTTTGAGCAAGAGACGTACTTTTGCAGGTTATCCACTAGGTTTTGCAGGTTGCACTAATTGTTTTGAGAAATGCACTAACTGCTGTGCAAATGTTAATAGTGATGTGTGAACAGCACCAAAGCGACTGAGAAAAACTGTAATTGGCTGATTTATGAAACATTTTCTTCTGAAAACCATGCCGAAAACTGCAGACATAGTTTTAAATTTCTTTAATAAATGAAAAAAAGGCTGTATCCAAAATCTGTTCTATCAAAACTTTGGCCTCTTCTATGGCTTTATCCAACATCTAAATTCTTGTTTTTTAAAGAGACAAATGCTCTGTATGCATCATTAAATATTGCCAAATGTTCATATGTACTCAAACATTTCTGAAATAACTGTAATACAAGATTTTCTTTTCTTTTTTAATGCAAATAATCAACTGGCAACGTTTCATGATGTTATATGTTAAACATTTTACCCTATTCACCTGCAGTGACAGTGCCTTAAAGGGATAGTTTTTAAGTCTACCTCTAGAGAGGTGCTCATTCTGTTTCTTGATTATTTGACTGGACTTACTTTAAGAGCATTTAAAGGAATACTTAACTTCACCCATACAGAACCGGCGTTCTATCATTATTAAATCGCTATTATAATACAATGAATGAGGTTTTTCTTCCCTCAGTCTTCCCTTGGCTCAGCTGTCCTGTTAATCCTAACCCTACATTTTCCCATGTGTGTTGTCACGCATGGGAAAATGTAGGGTTAGACAGGGAGACCATAAAACACTCTTTCTGCCTTTTCTCAGGCTAGGATGAACTGATTTCTAAAATGTTTGCACATTTATACTACATTGTTCAATACACCTTCAGATTTCCGGTCTTTAACATTACTATTAATAATGCAAATTGTTCTATTCATTGGTAACCCAATAGTGGAAGAAGAGGAGGACTTGGAGCCCTGTGCCCGGACCATGGGTGTCCCCGAGTCCTATATTTAACAACCACTGTACACACTAACATCTTTTGGCCTCTAGACTGATCAAATTGCAATATCCGATGTATTCGAGTGAGAGTTGAAAATTACACTTTTTTAAAACATAATTTGCTTTGTAAGTCTACCAAGTAACCTTTGAAATCAAATCAAATCAAATCAAATCAAATCAAATCAAATCAAATCAAATCAAATCAAATCAAATCAAATCAAATCAAATCAAATCAGTTTTATGTGTATAGCCCAATATCACAAATAGACATTTGTCTCCGTGGACTTAACATTCCATACAGTATGACACCCTGCCCTTACACCCTTAGCTCGGATGAGAAAAAACTCTTTATATCTGGATTAAAAAAATTGCGAAATCGGCCACTCACTGCCAGCGGGAGCAGTAACACAATTCACTTTATCCAGATGTAGAATGAACTGTAAAAGGCTATAGGTCTATTGCAAGATAAATACAGAACATGGTGTCACATGATTCACGCCATACGATGGGGGGGGGGACACACACACACACACACAAATATTCCAATTTAAATGCAAAATCTGGAGGTGGAGCGAGGCTGTAGATCAACACAAGACATTCTGGTATTTTGCCTTAGGATTCATAAATAACATCCCATGCAATTACTCCTCTTCAAATGAGGTTTTAAAGCGTGCATGTCACGGATGCGTCCTTATAGTAATGTTTTTATTTCCTAAAGCTTGTGTTATTCTTGCTCTGGGTGTAATTGCTTCTGTCCCGCGGCTCATCAGGCTGACTGATATCTGTGCTAGGACACTTTTTCAAGATCTCATGCTCTCCATGCATGTGCCTCCTGCACTGCCTTCTTCCTCTTAAATCTGACTTCTTCTAAAGCCACCACCGTCTAGTTTTATCATCTGCTGCATTTCATTAAGGCCAAGCTAATGGGTTGGGGGGTCGTTTAAATGTGTACAGTATGTTTGTGAATCTCATACGTTCCTTTTTAAATGACTCCTGCCTCTTTGCATCACAATAACCTAAATAAACAGTCGGTAAGTGATCATTTGGGATATGATTTAAAAATGAAATTCAACTACATGAGTCTATATATATGTACAAAATGGAATTATGACATTTCCTAACTCATAATAAATTGTTTTGCCAACTACTGTTTGAAGGAAACATCATTTCCTCCTGGATTAAGTTCATAGTTTCACTATAGATAGGGATTATGTTGTACTGCAGCACACAGTCGGGAACAAAGGCGGTAATTGTTTTTTTCCTGTTTTCCATGAAGCCATGTTAAAGATGCTTACACACAACTTGGCTTTTGGTTAAGGCCAAATGAGGCATGACTTCCAGAATCTTATCAGTTCATTCTTAACAGAGTGGACAATTGTTCAAAGTTTGAAGTAAATCCCCCAAACTGTTAATGAGATAGGCCTACTGTGTTCACAATAATGGCAGACACGTACAGACGGGAGCGTGTCTGTGTTCCCACATTTCTAAATAATCTAACTATATAATAGAGAATAGTATGTCTGTGTGTGTGTTTGTGTCACTCCTATTTTAACCTCTTCCTGTCCCCTTACCCTAACCCTGACCACCCAGCTGTGATGCCTGAGCCCTAATGGTGGTTGGTGTTTTGTGCCCCCAAAGGAGCCTTCAAGGCAGCGCTGGTCAAGGTTAGAATTAGGGATAAGGTTAAGGGATAGGGCCTTCCAAGCCGCCGTGCTGCCTTGAAGGCTGTGTTGGGGGCACAAATCACCATCGAGGGAGCCTAATCTCCAATTTCAGGAGCATAGGGCTATGGGACCATAGGGATGACCCCGAATGCAAAAGGCACAATACTGATGAAAAAGCCACATTCACATTAAGTGCTGTGGCTTGTGCAGTTGTGTTGACCCTTCTGGGCCACCATATTTAAGACCCCTGCTAAACATCGGCTGTGTCTATAGCTGTATCCCGTTACAGAGACCGCCTCCTTGGTAGGACGCGGTCTCGCGGTCTATGAAGGCTATAGCCTATGAAGGCCGATTCGAAGGCCGAACGAGCGTTGTTAAACGGGACGGTCTCCGCAGGTCTCCGTTTACGAGCATTTCCGGTTTGCGTAACAAGCCGTTACCTTGCGTGACGACACGCCGCTCCTGTGCTGCCTAGCAACCCTGATAGCTGCCAACGGAAACAGCCTTGTCAGCAGAGGAAAAAAGAAAAAGAAGTTGCCTACCTGACGAAAAGAAAAAAAAGTACAAGAAAAAAAGAAAGGAAGATAAAAGTTAAGAAGATGGAGCAACACGTTGCTGTTCTGTTATTTTTTATTTCATTGTATGCCATCTCTGAAAAAAACGCAATGAATCATGGGATATGTTGGGCTGCGAAGGATACATCTGATGCAGCCTTCAAAACCGTGAAACGAAGGCTGCATTTCTCGGCCGCATATGAGGAGCCTTGCAAGGAGCCTTGCAAATGGAACAACCTTTGCACGCCGCTATGACACAATCGGTCTTCAAATGCAGCCTTCGTAGACCGCAACCCCTGTATTGAGAGTCACCCTATGCCTCTGTCAGAGCTGTTGTTCTCTGATGTAAGATGCTCAGCTTCATCCTGTGGGATTAGCACTGGTAATTCACTGTCTTGGCAGGAGCTGGCTTTGGTTTGTGGCACAGCGGCTGTGATGCCACACTGCTTTGGTTGTGGGAGGGGGGGCCACCAGTGGAGGTACAGGCTTTCCATGGCCCCTTGGCAAATACAACTAAAGCTACTTCTGCTACTACTCCAAGTCCAAAAGCAGTCTGATGTTTTAATGATGGAGTCCTCATTCTACAAGGTCATACAAAGGACACACGGTGACTTTTTTACATTTTAAATCTGATACTTGTTTGGGCCATAAAAATATAGAAAATATATGAAAATTATATTCCTGCCATTGTGAAGAAGGTTTGGAAAGACATATTTTCAGTATAGCCAGGACGGTTACCCTCACTGATCCATAACTGTCACTAGCCCCTTTTACACAGAGATTGCGGCATATTGACGGAACAACAGTGTGCCAATATGCCGGCTCTGCTTGGTTCTGTGTTATTTACACAGAACCAAGCAAAGCCGGCATTCTGGCGCATCAGTCTGCCAATTTATACAGCGTTACACATTCCGGAATGAAAGAGGGGTGCCTGAAAGCAGCGTCAGGTGTGACGTCTATATTTAGCGCCGCACCGGTCAGCTGCATGTAAACAACACTGGCCGGTGTATTGAGGGCAGACGCGCCGGTGCTTGCAGTCTTTTACTGACCCCGTGATGTGCCGGTTGATCTCGCCCTCGCGCTCACACACACACAGTGTGGGAAGTCACGTTACTGTAGACTGAAATAATGTGTGGAGATAAACTCAGGCTGCCGGATAATAATAGCGGCAGCGATCCGGACAGGCCTGCCCAGACAAATGACTTGGCCCCTGAAAAGGTCCAGTCATTGGGCCCCCTTTACTCATACTGAACTTGTATCAATGCATGATACGCTAATTCCTACATAAACACATACTCGTACACAGGGCCGGTTCTAGACAGTTAGATTAGGGAGGGCTACTGGAAATAATAGTGGGCAGAGATACCGAAGATGTGAGCGCAGAGCGCGAGTGGATTTTTTTGCCTTTGCAAGATCTCTGCGCCTGCTTTTTGGCACATTTACTGTAATGCATGCTTTTAGACACATCAATGCAGTTAACCATGATAGCACTGCTACCAGAAGCTTTCCACATCATTATACCAATCATCTGCCACCTTTTCTAATTTTCTTAGAAAATAATAGATAAAATATGCAGAATAATTTGCAGAACACCCTCAAAAATTTATGAAATATCACAATATCTCTGAATTGAAAATCCACTTCTGCTGGCAGGAATACTGATATTAGGGAATTTTCCGGGGGTCTAAAGTGCCCTATTTTTCCTTTCTTTTCTGGTACCCTGATTTATGTCCAGGTCCTGGCATCACTGAGCTGGCTAGGTTAGCTTGCTCATCATCAATACGCAGCTAATGCTTGTTTGGTTGACCTTCTGCATGCGACGGTTTTGAGGGAAAAAAACGACCCATGATATTTTTAGTTTTTCAATATAAAATGTGACATATATTACCCAAGTAACAATGAATGAAATGTTTTATTTGTTTATAGAAACATCTCTTGCGAATATAGCGTTCATAGTAAAGGTTGGCTTAGTTACGTCATTTGCAAAAAAAATAAAAAATAATAAAACAAAATCTTTCTGGGCCCCCCCTGGTGGCTGGGCCCTAGAAAGCTATTCCACTTTCTACTCCTTATGGACACAGCCTAGCTTAGCTTAGCCTAGCTAAACTCTGAAAAATGAAGCGTGGGGGTTCGGATTGAGCAGCGGACCTTATAATCAGACAGATTAACCACTGTTCCTTTTCTTTGGTGATTTTTACGGGACATCGTGCTGCCGTGATTCATGTTAAACATTTACCTTGCTCCTTATAAGATATTGCTAAACTATCTATTGTCCTTCAACTGCTTACATGGTCGCATGTTTAGAATGTAGGATATGGAACGTCACACTGTTCCGCATCAACAAGCAGCCGCATTTATACAGAGAGGCGGAACAGATTGTGTCGGCAATTTTACTACCCCCTCCGAGGTAGTAAAATTCCCGGAACAATCTGTTGCGCCTTTCCTCCCCCGTACCGCAACGGTCGCATTTATACAGCAGGGCCAACGGCCGAAATGCCGGCATTTTCCCGGCTTTCACTGGCTGTGTAAAAGGGGCTATTGTGAACAGTTGTCATTGCAAAGGCTTTCTACTGAATAAATTGTTCCAGTGAACACCACTGTCAGTAATGGCACGTGCCTGGCTGCTTAGTCTTTTAAATTACATTTTCCAGACACAGATATCCCAAAACATCAACAAATAGTTGCTTAACGCCAATTATAGTTGCTGACTTTTTCTGAGTCTGCTGTTTGAAGCTGGACGGATACAGTGAGTTAACTAGAGATTAATCACAGAAAACCGCTGGAAACAAGGTTAGTGGTGGAATAAAAAACTAGGAGATCAAAACAGTAAGACACCTTTCACAGAACTCATCAATCTTGGCTGAATCTGATATAATTATACACTGTTTAATTAAAAATAATACTTAATAATTATCTTTATAGTTGATGATTAGATTATTAATTGCCGCTTTCAGGAAATGAATTGCCACAGTCTATACAGAGCCTCACAATGTAGTTTAGGTTCAACATACAGAACGCGAGGTATTGTTTATTGAACCCCTTTATATGCATTTAATATCCAGTTGCTTCTGGCCATACATGTCTGTAACTATAATATTTACACATTATAATGTAATCATTGGTACATTATATAACAACCTTTGTTGGTAAGCAGACAGTAGTGTGTTGGCTAATTGAAATGTAATGTAATGATGTTCATTTATTGAATCACTGTTCAGAAGCAGCCAGTTCAGGACATTCAATAGAGCCTCTTCTCTATTACAAACAACGCCTCATTCAGTATCGTGATTGCTCTTTTGATGGAATGGAGGAACACTTTTCGTAAGTGTGTCAGTCATTCACTCTTACAAACTATATTGTGTTATATGCACAAATGGCGTAGACTGCATGTTTCAATGCGGCCAGATACGACTCATTCATATCACACACACACCTTCAGCCCTCTCTCCAACACACTGTGTCAAAGTGCGCCCCGGCTACGCTCATATTCATTTCCTCCTGATTATGTCTTTCTCGTTGTGTCTGTGATTATTACTCCCAGACAGCTAGTGCACTGGGCCCCTGCTCATTTCAGAAACACATCATAAACAATTTACACGTCATTAGTTTTGTTTTGATCATATTTGTTTGACACAAATGTCTCCCTGCATGGTGGGTGCTGGGGTTATTTAACCCAGTTAGAGGCCCAGGGTGTAATATGTTGCATTTTGTGTGATTAATTGTCGTAGCTCTGAGCAGAACTTTAAATGGGACTAAATAAGAGAGGAAAATGTGTACACGGGCTATATGTGTGTTCATTTCGTTGTGTCAATTTAACGGTGTAGTCAGCGATTCTGGAGGATGCTTGTTGTCAAAATTGTTTTTTTTATCAAAATCTGTGAATATCTCCTCTCGCTCCGCTACCTGTCCATGCAGTGTGTTTACGAAAGAGGTTTTGACCTCAAGCTTTCTCTCCAGTCACTGACAGCGGCAACATTGAGGCTGGCGAGTCGCTGGAAGTTGATTCCCAGTTTGGGCCATGCCATGACTAACCTTCACCTGCACATCACTGCTCTTTCTCCGACCCAATTCGGAATATCCATCCCTGCCCAGTCTCTGATGATCTCTCGTGATACCGTGAATCCGTGATATTTTTGCCTAAAGTTATCATACCTTCAGAATATCATACTGGCCCATGCCTAGGTGTATGAATGGTTTATTAATCCATACCAGCATGAGAATCAGCTGTGTCTCATCACACACTAATGCAGGTGATTTAACGTATTAAATCCTTTATCCAACTGTAAATAGACTGCAGTTGAATGTGCATACTGTACCAGTGCCAGGAGGATAAAAGGGCACATGGTGTGTTATGTGTGTGTTTGTGTGTGTGTGTGCGCGTGCGTTTATGTGTTTGTGTGTGCGTGCGTGTGTGTTTGTGTTGTGTGAACGGTCATGATGTCCTGCAGAGGGCAGTAAAACTAACAGCAAACACAGACGCTGATGTAATCCGGAGCAAATACACAGCAAGCTCCCATCATATTAATGTGCAAAAACATGCAAAAAGAGCATTGCCTCTCATTGAATATCCACAAAGTGTCTTTCTCCCTGTGATTTGCCGCCATACACCTTAGAGGCATTGACAAAATACTTTCACTATCAGCTTCTTATCATACCATTACCATCTAACGGCGAAGGGACCCTACACAAAACACACACAATATTCTGCCAAAGTTTCAACTGTTAACTGTAAGCCATTTCAAGTGACACATTTTTGTATTTACTTTTGACAAATGATGGGCTGCTCGTTCATTGTCAAACAAATGTGATTTAACTACCTATTGAAGGTTTTGAATGTTACAGTTTTTGTCGATTGCTTACACACATGTTGCAGACTTTGGCCCAATGTGTCAAAACTTAACACACAGGATAGGACAAAGCACAGGGAGATAATCTTCTCATTTATACGGCAAAATTAAACTCTTGAAATAAAACCTAACAATCCCATTTCAAAACTGTTTTTAGCATCAAAACAATACACACATGCACTTTTGAATTACTCTTTCCTAGCAGCAACAACACAAAGATGTGCTTTATGCAAAACACAGCTGTATTCAGTACTTTGGATGTTTTTTTACTTTAAAAGTCTCATACAGATTTTTTTTGTGAAAGATTGATCCACTACAGTTGATCTAGACACATGAAAACAAAATGTAGACGCTTCAGATTATTTAATTTTTTTCGCCATTTCAGGTTTTTGCAAAAGTAAAAAAAATAAAACACACAAAGACACACAAGAAATGGTACCACTAGAATGTTCTACAAAACATAGTGTTGTAGGGGACTGATTGGAAGACATTTAGGCTATGGATCCTGTCTCCTGTTGGCATCTGGCCACATCACCTCATCCACGTCACAGGCAATGTCCTCCCTTGCCAAGCAACGGGGGAAATATCGCCTTGAATCCAACCTCTTGAAGAATTTTTTGGAAAGATTGATCCACTGTATTTTCAATTAGACACATGAAAAAAATATAGAAAATCTTCTGAAAAAAAGTGTATATTGCAATTTCATGGTTTTGGCCAACAAAATAAAAAACACAACGAATAGGTGGATTATGAATCCTTTGGATACCGCCTCCTGTTTGCCACATTGCCTCATCCACATCACATGCAATGTCATCCTTTGAGAACCAACAGCGAAAATATTCCTGATATCCAGTCTAAATTACCTAATTATGGAGCTATTGTGTAGTTGGGCTGGACTCTCATGCCCAGGCTCCTATATTGATAGGCCATGATCTATAACATGGTCCACTATAGTGACCCTGTCTCCGTCTGTTGCCTTCTTTGTCCTTGTCCTCCTGCCGCTCTCTCTTGTCCTCTTCCCCTGACTCTTACTGTCTCACAAAGAAGCTGAGCTCACCTGAAGTCTATTTGTAGTGCTAAGGCTCACAACGATTTGTATTCAATTAGTTTTATTTTGTATATTTCATGTGTGTGAGTCTGTGTGATTTTCCAAATGTGGTTGTGTTTTGTATTTTACATAGACGTGTTTTCCCAATGATTGCAGGAGATTTCATTTTTGAACAATGTGTCTTATGTACAACACTGTGTGTGGTGTTTTGCAAGAAGTGTTTTGGAGAATTTCAAACACAGTGCAAAGCATATTTTGTGTCTGTGGGGTTGGTGCTTGTGTTTTGGGCATGGTCACCAAAGTTAGAGGTTGTGATGCTTTGGGCCTAGCAACCACTATTAGTGTGTAAGCATTAGGCAAAAACTGTAACAGCAAACGACACCATCAGTGCAAAGAAAGACGTTTTTATATAGTTTTTATTACTGCGTTTTTCGGTTTGCTCGTGCAGGCTCTATGGTCACATATTCGTATTGGTCGCAGATTTCAGTGTGGCGCTGCAACACGATTTGAGAAGCCTATCCCTCCAGGTGAGGGAAGGGGAGCGGGAGCCTTGTTTGAGACAGTTATTTGTCGTCATAATGACTGATAACGGGGCTGAACCATCAAAGAAAAAAAAGAGAATGCAATGAAGAAAAGCTAAAAGGGAGAGTGATATAGGCTACGGGCGGGACGAGGGCATTTTATACAATTTCACGAGAGCGAAACTAGACTGCAGTGTTTACTCCTAAATGAATGAGCGGTTGGTACTAACACAAAGTTTGCTTTGCTTCACCATCATCAGATAACCATTATCTGAAATAGTCATTATTTACATCAACAACACAAACACATTACCTCATCGTGATCCATACTAACTGCCGTCTCTCGTTCATTCGCTTTCTGTGAGGACACGTAATCTTTCAGCTCCGTGAGAGAGAGTAGTTAGGTGACGCTGCTGCATCAACTCATTGCAATCAGGTGTGTGTAGCACTGACTGGCATTAGTTGATGCAGTGTCAAAACCACTCTCACGGAGCCGAAAAGAGTCCTCACACTTTCAACACACGGACATGCACTATATTGCGCCCTTCTCAGTTCACACTTGCACGCCTAGCACAAGTTAGAAAACAGCTTTGCGACAGCGGGCGTCGTAAAAATACTACCGCTTTTGTCCAAAGGGGACGCCAACGTGCCATGTTACTTGTAGTGGCTTTAATATTGTAGAAAGACTTGAGACGGTGGTGGATGACGACTTATATAGTAACTAGCTTCTTGTCCTTGAAGGCCACCAAAGCTTCTGTAAATTCTCCCAAAGAGAGGGGATAGCAAGGGAGCGCTGACATCTAGAACTTTCACTACTAGATGTGACACCAATTCACACCTTTTATATAATTAATATTTAATAATCTTCTCTGTATGTGGCCCAACATAAAAAGGCAACTGTGTGTAAAGTGGAGTTAAAATTTGAACACAATCTTGTATATTCAGATTCTAACATTGAAGAGGGTGAAAGTGGTCATATAATGCCAGATGCTGCTGACAAAACAACATTGTGCTACACTCATGTCATTTTCTCTGAAAGGTATGGGAAACATTCTCATGGTTTGCCACTCGCGAGACAGCTCTAGATAGTGGCTGGCAGTGTTATTATTAATAAGCTGTGTAATTGGCACAGTGAATGAACAGTTATCTGGGCCTTGAGGTACAGTTGAGATGGTTGGTGTGACAGTAAAAAAATAATGTTCATGATCAAAGCCGCAGCAGCTGATCAAATCAATAATGGAAATATTATATTAAGCCGCTACCAGTTTAACAAGCAGTCACAGTGCTGTCTATTGTTAATGCCTGCTCATTAGCCTCCCTAAATCAAACTAATTCATTATTATGTTCAGGAGCTGCAGCTGTTGTTTTCAATGTTAATGTTCATCTGTAAAAATACTCTCTTATGAACGGTGAGTTGACTTAAAGCTACGCATGTTAAAGAAAAACTGTGGTTTATTTATGCTTGTTTTGGTTGCTTTGGTCATAACATTTATTACCCTCATCCTACCAACCTATTTTACATACATGGACTACCAGTGGCGGACTCAGCCCCCCCCCCCTCAATGGTTGAAAAAGCACGCTAAGGTGCCCTCAAGAGTGGTGAAACGATAATGCCTTATTGACTGCCCTTTTTATGTGCAAAACATGATTGGTTGCCCGTCTAAGGTGGCCCTTCATACAATAAATTATGATGATGTGCCCTCTAGAACAAGAAAATTCAATGACGTGCCCTTATAGTGCTCTTCTGCCCATCTGGTACCCTTCTAGTGCCCTTCTAGTGCCCTTCTAGTGCCCTTCTTGTGCCCTTCTGGTGCCCTTCTAGTGCCCTTCTAGTGCCCTTCTAGTGCCCTTCTGGTACCCTTCTAGTACCCTTCTGGTGCCCTTCTGGTGCCCTTCTAGTGCCCTTCTGCCCGTCTGGTGTCTCCATGGTTGAAAAAGTGTTGCTAAAGTGCCCTCTATGGTGGTGAAAACGAGAGAAAGTGCCTTATTGGCTGCCCTTTACACGTGAACAAAAATTATTGAGTGCCCTAGGTTGCCCCTCCATACAATAGGCCTACATGATGAAGATGTGCCCTCTGGAGAATATGGCAAACCGATTAAAACATGTTGTGGTACGCTAATGAAGTGCAGACGTTCCTCTCTTTGGTAGCCGACGAATGGGAAATGCGAAAGAGGCGGTGCTTTCATGTGGCGTCGCTATGACAACACTGCCGTGCAAAGGCAAAAGACCGTAACTTAATTTTTTTCAAAAATGAGTTTTTGTCATTTTTGGAACACTGGCCATCAGTTTTATCATGTGAACTAATATCTTGAGTCAATTCTGTTGTTTTCTTATCAAAATAAGATGCTGTTTTTGCCGTAACTTCCAAAAGCAGAGGGAAAGCCAAGGCAGAAGACCGTAACATCAGTTGCGGTCCTTTGGCTTTGTTTTTGCGTCGCTATGGAACGTTCGGATTAAGTTACGGCTGAGTTACGGCGCTCTGCCTTTGTTTTACTTCTTTATATGTCCATGGTTTTACAAAGCACCACAGTGGAGTTACTGTTTACAGTGCTGGAGTTACGGTGATTTGCCTGTGTATTGCATGTAATTGAAGCACTTCTGCGCTTCCACATTAAAAGCATTTCACTGCCATCACATTAGCATTTCACTGGACAAACGTGAGTTGGCTTTTATTTTGAAGTCACAGGAAGGTAAACACTGAAGCGGGCAGCACCTTCAGAGCCCACTGAGCTCGGCATCGCTCCAGTAGCAACTAGCAAGACTGCTGTCTCCCCACAGCTATCGGATAAATGCCATATTATAAAACACGCATTTAAAAATGCGGCTCACTATCAATAACAATGTGGGACAACGTCTCAAAAGTAATGGAAATGCGTGACTGTCCCGCACAAAGCGGGACATCTGGTCACCCTACTTCTGTCACACACATTAACTTCAATAAAGTAAGTAGGCTAATAAGCTGCCTGCCAATGACAGTCCAGTCCACTCACTGACTGAAAACAACGCGAGCGAGATGGCGATGCCTCAAGACACACCTCCCTGGCTCGGAGAAAACATAGCCTGAACGATAAACCAATCCAGCAGATCCTAGATCGCAGCTTACCTTTTCTTGAAATCTGGTCAAAATCCATGGCAAAAAAATATCCACTGAGGAGAAAAATCCATTGTCTAAATCCATAAAGAGTTATCAGTATTATTAGCCCATTCGCTGGCTTGTATATTTTCCGGTGCGGTGCCATAAAGTGATCAGCTGTCATAAAGTGATTTCGGTCTCACGGCCACTTTTAAACATCTATGTAGCCTAGTCTAAAAGTAGCCTATGTCTTCATACAAGAACGCAAATTTGCTCGTGCTATCTCTGGATGTTCAGGGTATGAAGTGGGGCCTAACCAAACACCAATGTGTTTGTGAAAGTGTGCATTACAAAAAGTTTTTCCATAATTATAAAGAGTATTATAAAGAATAGTTGTGGGAAGAATTAAGTCCCTGATATCCGGACTACCCCCCCCCCCCCTCTCTCTCTCTCTCTCTCTCAATTCAATTCAATTCAAATTCGCTTTATTGGCATGAAAGTTTAAAATAGAAAAACAATGTTGCCAAAGCAAAGTATCAGTAAGATACAATAAGTCCAATAAATCAGACAAAACAATATACATTATGAAAATTATATACATTATGAACATTATATTACGTGTGTGTGTGTGTGTGTGTGTGTGTGTGTGTGTGTGTGTGTGTGTGTGCCTCAATCATTCACTGTCCCTCAGGTTGTGGCATGTTAATATATACTGGGCAGCAAGATGTGCCCGGTCTCCTTCTCCGAGGAGTATTTTTAATTTTGAGAGGTCGTTCAGCTCTTTGAAATCTGGTACTAAAGAGCTGAACCTGTTCAAATATAATTGTCTTATGTCATTTAATTTTGTACATTTTAGGAGAAAGTGCATCTCTGTCTCAACCTCACCTGTCGAACAGTGACCACATTTTCTGTTTTCTTTTGGTTGCCATGATTCTTTGTGTCTTCCTGTTTCAATTGCCAGTTTGTGGTCACTGAGCCTGTACTTGGTTAGGATCTGTCTCTGCTTTCTATCTCTGACAGTAGAGAGATATTCTGCTAATTCATAATTTCTTTTAAGGGCGAGATAACATTCCAATCTACTTTGGCTTTTAGTTGTTTCTTCCCAATGGTCCAGGTTTATTTACATTGTGCTATAATTTGCTTCTCTCTTTTCTCTCTCTCTCTCTCTCTCTCTCTCATACATTTTACTGACATCCAACCTTTCAAATGTAAGAAATATAGGTGGATACTTTAAAGTGTTATTTTATCTCAAATAAGTACAACCATATTTTTTTTCTTTTTCAAAAATGAACAATGTTAGCCTTAAAAGTCTCATTATTATTATTTTTTTAATATTCAATTTGTGTAGTATTATGCCTAACAAGACAACACTCACTTAATGCTATCATTGTTATCACAGGAAATGTTGATATAGAGTGACACAAATCCAAATTGTCAATAGAATAGAAGTTAAGGTATTTTGCCTTTGTATGACCCATTATTGTTTTGCAGATAATACAAAGGCAGAGTACAGTAACTTCTGAAAAAGGGTCAAAGTTCAAGTTAAAATCTTAGATTTTTGGGGGATAAATAACTTCCTTTTCATACAATAACATGCCAAATTTTCAAGTATCTACCTACAACTGATTTGGCAGGACAACAAAATAACTTTGAACTCATTTTTCTCAGTTCTACACTCTGTTGAGTTAAGGTCTTTTGCCTTTGTAGGGCAGAACAGCTATCGAGTGGTACTTAATTCTCCACTGGATAACGAAGCAAAAAGCGGATTAAGAGTATGTCAGTACCCATAGTGGAAAAGCGCAATTAGATGCCAAGTTATTTTTTGAGCGTTCAAGTTCCGGTCCTCATTCAAGTGTAGGTTATGTCATGCAAGAGAGACGATAACAGTCAGCTATCACCTCAACATGAAGGAAAACTTCCTTAAATGTTTCCGTAGCTGACTGTCAGCGGTCAAAGACTGTATGGTAGTGGCACATTGAATTTTCTCCAGTTTAATTTTAACTTAAATGTTAGTAAGGATGAAAGCAGCAAGGCATCCTCCCTTCTTTGGCTAAAATGTAAAAGTGCACAATGATGTGAACAACTCATTTTGGTGTTTATAAAGTCGCAAGAATCACGTCAGTACTATAGCTGCAAATAAACTAAACTACAAAGTGCCACACGTAAGTACTACATGGAGATGTAACAAGTGCCCCAAACGGGGCTTGGTAAGGTTAGGGGATAGGAACTTCCAGGCAGCGCTTGGAAAGGTTAGGGGATAGGAACTTCCAGGCAGCGCTGCCTTTAAGGCTCCGTTGGGGGAACAAAACACCATCGAGTTAAACAAGCCACTGTGTGCGCTGGTTGGGCACCATGTCGTCCAGAATGTGCTCTTTTTATTTTTTTGCCCCTGCCCTTCAAACAGTCTGAGTCCGCCACTGTGGACTACCAACTGGGTCCCCATGGTGACCCCAGGCTTACCATAAGGGCACTGATTAAGGCATGTCATTGAATTTTCTTGTTCTAGAGGGCACATCATCATAATTTATTGTATGAAGGGGGCACCCTAGAGGGCACCCAATCATGTTTTGCACGTGAAAAGGGCAGTCGATGAGGCATTTCCTCACGTTTTCACCACTCTTGAGGGCACCTTAGCGCGCTTTTTCAACCTTTGAGGCACGAGGGGGGGTGGTCGCGTACCACAACATGTTTTACTCGGTTTGCCATATTCTTGCTCCAGAGGGCACATCATCATCATTTAGGCCTATTGTATGGAGGGGCAACCTAGGGCACTCAATCATTTTTGTTCACGTCTAAAAGGATGCCAATAAGGCACTTTCTCTCATTTTCACCACCATAGAGGGCACTTTAACAACACTTTTTCAACCATGGGGGCACCAGACGGGCAGAAGGGCACCAGAAGGGTACTAGAAGGGAACCAGAAGGGTACTAGAAGGGCACTAGAAAGGCACTAGAAGGGCACCAGAAGGACACTGGAAGGGCACCAGAAGGGCACTAGAAGGGTGCTAGAAGGGTACCAGAAGGGCACTAGAAGGGCACTAGAAGGGCACTAGAAGGGTGCTAGAAGGGTACCAGAAGGACACTAGAAGGGTACTAGAAGGGCACTAGAAGGGTACCAGACGGGCAGAAGGGCACTATAAGGGCACTGATTAAGGCACGTCATTGAATTTTCTTGTTCTAGAGGGCATATCATCATAATTTATTGTATGAAGGGGCACCCTAGAGGGCACCCAATCATATTTTGCACATAAAAAGGGCAGTCAATAAGGCATTTCCTCTCGTTTTCACCACTCTTGAGGGCACCTCAGCGTGCTTTTTCAACCATTGAGGCACGAGGGGGCCTGAGTCCGCCACTGAGCTATGTCATTATTGTAACACGAGAACAAAACAAAGCTTTTATCCCTGGTTTCAATCCACTTAATACCTTTTTTACCCTTGTTTTAATCTGGTTCCATTTAGGTTGAAGTTATTCAAGTAAAAAGTATTTGTATCATATTTATATGCTGAGATGATAGAAAGTCATTTTGATCCCAATATAGCATAATAAATAACCCGCCATCGTTTATACTTCCAAATGGTTTTTTTTTATCCAGAAGTAGAGAACGACCCTAGTCTCCATATGAGCCCCTGTCAGTATAAAGACTGAATAAATGTTAATTAAATCAAGATTTCCAATTTGTTTATATTGTAAAATTAAATGTGTTTAGATGTGGTTCACGCTATGCTCAGTTCATACTGGCATCTGACAGGGGGAGCAAACATGTGATTGAGAGCTCCATTTTGCTTCTATAACTATGTATTCTTTCATTAGGTGAGTCAATCTAGGGAAAAAAAGGGCTTAACCCCAAAAAAATTGATACAAAAGGTTTTTCAATGGATTCCAGTAGTATTTGGTGTGCTGAATAACATACTAAAAGTCTACCAAAATCTACCCCCCAGAAAGCCCTCATTTCCAAGATGGCGGCCGAAATGGCGGCCGAAATGGCGGCGGGGAGCTTGAAATGGCTATATCTCAAATTGAAAAAATGTTGCAAAGGAATTTCAACTGATTTTGGTACCTCTGGACATGCTTACAAACATACTAAAAATCTAGGAAAATACACCTTCCGGAAAGGCTTCATTTTCAAGATGGCGTCCAAAATGGTGGCTGGCCAAGCTTAAAATGGCTATATATCTCAATAGAAAAATATTATTCAAATGATTTTTCACTTGATTCTGGTACCTGCAAATATGCTTATGACCATACTAACAATCTAGGAAAATATACCTCCCAGAAAGGCTTCATTTTCATAATGGTGTCCAAAATGGCGGCCGGGAGCGTAGAATGGCTATATCTCAAATGGAAAATGTTACAAAAGAATGTTTCAACTGATTCTGGTACCTCTATACATTAAGAAAGTGCGACAAATCTAGGTAAATATAACTGCTAGAAAGGCGTCATTTTCAAAATGACTGCCTGATGGTATAGGGGAGGGCTGGGCGATTAATTGAAATTCAATTTCGATTACGATTTTGGCGTCCCTCGATCATGAAAACAAGATAATCGTAATAAATTGATTATTGTGTCGCACGCCGTGTCTTGTGTGGTAAATGCAGCGAACCCTTCTGTGCCCCCACCCAAACACTTTCGCTTTCAGCGATTGCAATGCAATGGTTTATTCAGCATAAAGTTAAAGTACTCGCCCAAGACTGATGTTAAATCGAAACACAAAAGCCTTGCGTGAGCGAAATAGCGAGTTGCCAGTTGAAACTCCGTGACGGTGGGTAACGGTGTCATTCACAGTGACACCTCGCCAGTGTGAGCCGCCGCACAGAAAAGCCCTGTGGCTTTACGGCTAAAATGAACCGGGGATATCCTGCCCGTTAACGTTGTTGATGTGGAAGGCTTCAGCTCAGATCTTGTCATCGAGACGACATTGATGAGGTCATTGAAGACGCATGGAAGTGGAATGACTGACAATCAGAGAGCCCTTTGGACCATGTCAAAGTGCATAACATCACAGTACAACACCGCAATGCAGGAGTTCACAAACCAGACATACACAACATCAGAACAGCACAAGGACTCAACAGAGGCAAGGATGAAAAGGGATGCTGCTGACCTGGAGAAGATCACTTCAAAACTTGCTATATGGTCACCTTTCTCTCCAGACTCTTCTTTAAGGAATGTTGTTACAGGTGTTGTTGCTGAGGACGGAGTGAACGTGCATGATTATGACTCTGTTGGACGCAATATCATGCACAAAATGATTGGACAGCCTGCATTCACGTTCTCATTTAGTAGAAAGGATAAAGCCATAACCCTTGGACAAAAATCGTCTATCAAGGTTGCTCCTGATCGAACAATTGATTTTGCACTTCTTTTTCAACGTTTCCTGATTGTCTCCCAAACTGGAGAGCTATCATTGGAGGAGGTTATGCGTTACGAACTCAGTCCTTTCCCTCCTGCCCTCTTTGAAGCTGGAAACATCTTCCGCAAGGCTGATAAACCACAACTTGCGCACGCAATCTGTGATCATGCAAGTGATGCAATCCTAGATTCTGTACCAGAAACAGATCATTATGTTCTTGATGGAGGTTCACTCCTTCACCGAATACCATGGAAGCACGGACAAAGCTATAGTAAAATTGTGCAGTCATATGCAGACTTCACCATCCAACATTATGGCTCAGCTACAACCATTGTGTTCGATGGCTATGGGGATGGGCCATCCATTAAAGACAACACACATCAAAGAAGAGGAAACAATATTCATCCCATTGTCAACTTCACTGCTGAGACAGAGTTCTCAGGTAAGAAGGAGGAGTTCATGTCAAGAGATCTGAATAAACAAAGGCTGATCCAAATGATAAGCGATGAACTGAAAGAAAGGGGTTGCACTGTGGTCAATTCAATTGGAGATGCTGATGTAGACATCGTAAGGGCCGCAGTGGAATCATCTCTTCTTCACACCACTACGCTGATTGGAGAAGATACAGATCTCCTTGTCTTACTACTTCACTATGCACAGAGAGATAGTAAGGGCGTATATTTCAGATCAGACAAGTCAAAAGCTGATGGCAGTTTTAAAGTGTATGCCGTAAACGTGTATGCCGTAAACGTGTTCTCAGTTGATGTTCATCCATGCTCTCACTGGCTGTGACACAACTTCTCGGATCTTCGGGGTTTGCAAAAAGACTGCTTTCCAGAAGCTTGTAAAAGGGGATCCCGTCCTTCGATCTTGTGCCAATGCATTCATTGTCCCAAACCAGACCACAGAGGTGATTGATGACCTTGGGTGCCAAGTAATGGCTGTCCTCTTTGGTGGAAAGTGCACAGATTCCCTTGCAGCAATGCGATATAACATTTTCAGCAAGAAGGTTGTCTCAGCTTCATCAACTGTAACGCCTGAACGTCTGCCACCAACTGAATCGTAGAGCGTACTACCAGGTCATGGTCTGGATGGGAACAGAAGATGGTATGGATGCCCTGAACTGGGGGTGGAGCCTGCAGGACAATAGATTTGTCCCACTCATGTCAACAACGAATGTTGCTCCAGACAGTCTCTTGAAGGTCATTCATTGTAACTGTACCACTGCCTGCAAGACACTCCGCTGTTCTTGCAGAAAATATGGACTACCTTGTACTACTGTCTGTGGACCATGTCAACTTAAGGAATGTGACAATCCACTTAACAAGTTTCTTCCAGAGGAGCCCGAAGATGATGATGAATAAAGACCACAATAAGTGTGGCATTTATGTTATTCAACAACAACACCACCTTTCTAGTTTGAATAGTAACCAATTTGAACCATTTAACCAATGTAAGCTTACAGGCAGTCATTTTGAAAATGATGCCTTTCTAGCAGTTATATTTACCTAGATTTGTCGCACTTTATTAATGTATAGAGGTACCAGAATCAGTTGACATTCTTTTGTAACATTTTCCATTTGAGATATAGCCATTCTACGCTCCCGGCCGCCATTTTGGACGCCATTATGAAAATGAAGCCTTTCTGGGAGGTATATTTTCCTAGATTGTTAGTATGTTCATAAGCATATTTTGCAGGTACCAGAATCAAGTTAAAAATCATTCGAATAATCTTTTTCTATTGAGATATATAGCCATTTTAAGCTTGGCCGGCCACCATTTTGGACGCCATCTTGAAAATGAAGCCTTTCCGGAAGGTGTATTTTCCTAGATTTTTAGTATGTTTGTAAGCATGTCCAGAGGTACCAAAATCAGTTGAAAATTCCTTTGCAACAGTTTTTCAATTTGAGATATAGCCATTTCAAGCTCCCTGCCGCCATTTCGGCCGCCATCTTGGAAATGAGGGCTTTCTGGGGGGTAGATTTTGGTAGACTTTTAGTATGTTATTCAGCACACCAAATACTACTGGAATCCATTGAAAAACCTTTTGTATCAATTTTTTTGGGGTTAAGCCCTTTTTTTTCCTAGATTGACTCACCTACATACTAGTATGAATCAAAAGGTAAAAAAGTTTACATTAAGGTGTTTATTTGACTAAACCTTCCCATTATTGCACTATTCTGAAGGTTATTACCCAAGGATTCTTATGTTGTTCATTTTGTTCTTAAAAACATGCTGAAAATGCAATGTTTATGTAAAAACCGTGGACTCTTAAGATTTTGTAAAAAAATGATCTGGCTATATCCAACATTTAGATTTTCTTTCAGTTTTTAAAGAGATGAAAATGTACGCAGAATTAGTGAGAAGAACAATTGAAATGTTCTTTCATGGAAATTCCCCACTAAATAGCCCCATAATTAGTACCAAATTACATAGTTCTTTCATGAAACTATTAGAAAATGACTGGCCTGTTAAGTGTTATTTCATTTTCTATTGGCACTCAAAGAACTTGATTGGAAACACCAGAAACTTGATAACAGAACAGATAAAACTGAATTTTACAAGTGCACCTTGCCGCTACAATCACACCCATGCTGCCAATCACTGTTACAGTCCTCCACTACACCACAGATCTTAAGAAATAATGAATCAAAGAGTTGGCTGTCAGGACTGTACTAAACCACTCCTGATAAAGCCTAGCAGACAGGGAACCAATCACAACATCCCTCTCTCTATTACTATAGCAACTGATAAAAACACCGTAATGTACATGTGGATTAGTAGAGACACATTCCATTATACATAAGTCAGACATGTTAAATGTTATTTCATGGTGGCTTTAAGATTATTATTATTTTTTTTAATATATTTTAATGATTTTATGATGATTTTATGCTCTGTAAGGTGACCTTGGGTGTCATGAGAGGCACCTCTGAATTAAATGTATTATTATTAGTATTATTATTATTATTATTATTATTATTATTATTATTATTATTATTATTATTATTATTATTATTATTATTATTATTATTATTAATATTATTATTATTATTATTATTATTATTATTATATACAGTATGTCATTATTCAATGACGAAAAATAAAGAGCATCTTATAGCTGGGGTGGAGGATTTGGGGAGAAAATAGCAGTTGGGATAGAGATTTGAATCCAAATACTTCAACCGCTCCACTTGTTCTCTTTGGTCCCTCCCCTATGGTCCCTCCCTGACACGCTCTACACCAACAAAGTCGTGCCAAAGTGAATGGACAGTCCCAACAGACAATAAGAACAGAGAATCGGAGCCTCGCTCTGATTGGTCAAAGTGTACAGCTCATGTTAATTTTGACCAATCAGAAATCACATACCCCAGCTTTAAGCAATATACTGTAACTTTTATTATAATTTTTTCACATGGACTACTCCTCATGATCCGTACCTGTCTGTACTGTGTGTGCGCTGAATACAATCCACTGTGAATACACAGCCTAGACTCTGTAAACAGGCACGTTGCTATAGCTACGGGGGGCCCCTTCTGTTAACAATGTTTACATAACAGTTAACAGAGCCTGGGCTGAGTATAAGCACTGGATGTTTTTTTTAGCACACACACACACAGTACAGACAGGTAGCAGATCGTGAAGAGATATAATCTTATACTGATTTGGGAAAACAATTTGACCACAAGTGTTCTTCAGAATCACTGACTCCACCTTTAAACAATATAAAACACATTCAAAACGTAATCAAATGATCACACCATATACGCACGTGCCGTTTCCCACACTGTATTAATCCTGGCCAAATTTTTGTCACTCGCTCTAACTGTATAAACAGCTTTAGAAGGGACCGTTCTGTGATTTGCAGAGGGGAGGCTGTAGCCCAAACTGATAGCACAGAAGCTAAATGAAGCTGCCAGTGGCTGGGCTTTTCACATTGAGGGATTATGCAGGAGTCTCCAGATGTACCTGACTGCCATGTAGCATTACCATGCACCCAGCAGCATTCCACCAGGTTCACACACTGCTGCATGGAGGACACACTGCAGTTTAGAAAAGAAAAACCAGGAAGTGGCCGTGACACTCATGTATGTATTTGATTCTAAAATGACATAACTTGTAAAAATAAAGAGCACAACATAACGTTGTAAATGGTAAATGGACTCCACTCCGCTTTTCCCTGGTTTTTTACAGACTCAAAGCGCTTTGTACATTGTTTTGTACACATTCACCCAATCACACACACATTCATACAAAGATAGCAGCAGCTACCACACGGTGCAAGCTAACTATCGGGAGCAATTCGGGGTTCAATGTCTTGCTTCGACATGTAAATAAACAAGTTATCTGGCTTCGGCTCAAGAAAAGGCCACAGAAACCATTCTGATACAGCCCTCTATTTTTTTTTACATGTAGTAAGCTGTCTTTATAAAACAGAAAACACAAGGTATTATAATAGCCCTTCATATGCTATCTGACAATTTATATAATTATGATCATTTGTCAGACAGATGGGAATCAATTGTATCTGGCTTATGTTGGCTGCACTTACCTGTTTGAATGAGTATTCCAATGATGAACATCGTTTGATGTTGTACAGTCTGGCTTGCAGAAATTTTCAGCAGTTCATTTTCTCTCTTTACATGTGAAATAGAGATGAGTTTGACTGCGCTGTCATTCAATCATGACAATCACATACCGGGAGCTTTTTTGACTCGTCGTATATGATTCCCAGTTTGTATTGAATACTTGAAAGAAACAGAAACAGTGAATTATGTCATGTTATATTTCAACAGCTAACATTCAAACTTCTGTTGTATTTTATTAGGATCTTTATTACTTCGGTTTGTATTGTATTGTATTTGATATGTTGCAGAGTGGCCCATAATAATTGTTAATTGGGTCTCACAAATCATTTTATAGATTTATAGGGAGAAGATACAGTACATGAGGATTAGGTTAGATACTTGTATAGTGTATGATGTCAGTGGTTAACACAACCTTTTACAGAGTACAATCAAATATAATAGCATCACCTGAATGTTTAGCATCAACTCTTTATCTCTGTGGACATGCCTGAGCCCTGAACCATGCATGTTGATGTTGGTCCGATGCTCCTCTGAATGAATGCAGACCGCAGCAACCAGCCACCACTATCAGCAGACTATCAGTTATTACTTCAAAGCTGTGGTGGTGGGGGCTGCAGGTCTCTGCTCTAGTGTCTGATTTAGGGAGATCAACTCCCAAACAGCCCACAGTCAATTACCAGGCTTAGCTTAGGATATGAGCTAAAGTAGCTAAGATAGGCACCAACCAACGTATACGGGGCAAAAAGAAGGGCTGAGAGAGAGAGAGAGAGAAACCTTGGAGGCCATTTCAATACTTTCCTCCAATTTATCTCCCTCGTCTCTCCTCCCCCTGCCTCCCTCCCTCAAAATGCCCCCCAGGTACAGGACAGACTTCCACTGAGCAGTTTGATTTGAATAATTCCTTCCTGTTATATAAATATATATCAACCAAAATCGGGGGAGATCAGAGAAAGGGGATTATGCCTGAGTGGTAATTTATCTCCAGCTGCTGTTTTTTTTATTTCTTCACTGGTTGTGCGTGAACAGAATCATAGTGAGCAGTGAGCAAACACTGAGGTCACTAGCACACTTAACCAGGTACCTTTACCAAGCAAACTTCTACTGTAATAATTCATTTAATAAAACAATCTTGTATATCATTAATGAATTAAAGGATAATATTGTACCGCTATAAATCTGATGGTACTCTGTCTGTAGTGTCTGCTGGATGTTTAAATAAAAAAGGTCTGCTAACACGTATGCTAGCTGTATAATGTGACACTAGGGATCTCCCCCAACTAAGAATATACAAAGTCGAATCTGATTGGTGGAATCTTAGCTGTGGTCGACCCTATCGACGAATAATTTTTTTTTTCATTCCAAATTCTCATTTCCGACATTGGCGCCTAGGTGATACTATGTTAATGTTTTTGTTTGCATTTTTTCTTAGCTGGCTCCAATCTCCGTGTTACTGGGCCATTAAAGCCGTGTTCTGACCTAAATCTACGTCCGTAAGGGGGAGGCAGCCTACACTAACGTTTAACAATAAACTTTATAAAAAACACACTCAAAATAATGATCTCTGCCCATACCAAAAGCTCTGACTTGGATAGCTTGACAGATCGATCGATGATGTGTAATCCTGCTTGGGCACGCTACAGGGAAACTTTGCCTAGAGTAAGTGCGCCCTTAAGTCTTGTGAATTTAGACAGACAACCAATAGATCTGAAGGATTTTATAGCTTGATATAGGTTCAATCACTGCTGTGATACATCAACATGATAGATGTTAAATATACTGAATGACAGACGTTTGAGGAGAAAAGCGAAAATATTTATCTAAACAAACAAGATGATGAGCACGTTGAAAGTGACGGATGGCTCATATCAGAGCAAACTAAGGTTTTTGCCGGTCACTTCTCATTAAATTCTTTGAAGCAATTTCACCCAGAGTCTCTGACTTGCTGAGTGGGAAAAGGAGCAGTGTACTGTTCAACATCATCAAAGCTTGGATTTATCTGGGAGGGTCAGATTGATCTATTAGATGCCCTCTGTTGACATCACATCCACCATGTCCTGTGCTTATGCTTGCTAAACGCACCACTCTCCACTGAAGCTTTCTGCTGAAATAAGCAGCAACAGGGGCTCCTCGGGGTGGGACAACCTTCGCTGCATCGTGCCTGGATCATCCATAACCATGGAAATGTGGCTGCGGCACTGATAAACATTCCCTCCTACAGTGGAAAATAAAATAAAAATGCAAACAATTCGTGTTTCTTTGGGCACTGGGTAATACATTCTGTCAATCAGCCTCGTCAGAAACGCTGCAGCCCCAAGATGGAATTCTATTTGATTTTCAAACTGGCCATTGATTGCGAAAGGGAATGGCACCCCCCATGAGACCGAAAAACACAGTAATGCAATTACTGTAGTACCGTACTCGTATGTTCTTCAGGCAATTAATTCCTTTTGATCTGGGCCCCCTTCCCTATTAGGGATGATTAATCACAGAGTAGCCTACTTGTGTCTTGGGGTTCGCTCTCATACTTTTAACCAGTGACACAGCACACAGTAATATCTACTCTTTCAGGTTACGTGGCACATCTTTTCTTTTTCTCTTTTAATCAATGGCTTTCATTCAAAGCATTGATACATTTGTCAGGTGTGAAAGCAAGAAAACAGACACTTGTACATATAGGACCAAAGGGTCCCTGCCCCCTGCCCCCAGAGTCCAAAAGTGCCCTTTCTCAAAGAAACCACAGTTCTTATGTGACTGAATTATTCTAAACAACTGAACACTCAGTAGGCCTGTATGTTTACATGCACTCAGTCAAGCTACGGTTATAGCTGGACTAGGACGTTGAGTTGGACTACTATCCTTGTCCCAATATACTTGCACGGGAGGGGAATGGATTTATTGACCGAAGTATGTCCTCCTCCGCTACGATAGGTGGCAATCTAATCATAATCATCATGATAACTGGCTGAATTTTCAACCAAATTTCAAGCTGTTTGTTTGTAGCCTAGTACTAACCCTCTTGGAAACTAGTTAGCGTGCTTCCAACAATTAGCGAACAGCAATCTGGTACAATGTTGAGCCATGATATGGATGACTTTGTATCTCTGTACATTGCTTCAATGTAGCTGTGTTTTGAGACAGGTCCGGTTTCAGAAGGACGAACACAATTAACCGAGTTTCTCTAACGTCATATAAACGTACTGAGTGACTACAGTAGTGAAAACATGTCAAACATGTGGGTTACTGGTGAGATAATGTGTTTCAGTAGAATGCAATCAGGTCCCCTGTAATAAACAAATTACGATTATGGATGGCAGTGGTGTGATAACATCAGGGTTGGAAAAATATGGAATAGTGTGTGTTGGTGGGGTTAGTGCCCCAACTTTGTTGCTTGAGCTCCTGACCCCCAAATATGTCTGTGCACAGCCCTGCGAGACTCATTTCTAATTTAGCTCAGAAATATTTTCTCTGGCAAATTGTCTATTTTCTATACATTTATATTAGGCAATAGACCAGCTAGAGTTAGAAAGCAAAATCATGACACAATTGGGGATAAAATACACATGTATTCATATCCCCCTCTGATAACTGGCTGGGCGGACCTGATGTGGGTAAGAGATTGTGCAAGCTTTCGGAGGCAGTACCCCACCCACCCCCGCCCTCCCCCCCCCCTCTCGCCCACCACTGGTCTGTTCCAAATGGAAGGCATGGGGGGTGGGGAGGAGAGGCAGGAGGGAGGGAGAGTGCAGAGAAGAGGAAGTTATCACCAAATTGCCATATCTACAAAGCTCTCCCTGCACGCCACAGATTTCCTCCTCTTTAATCTGACACATACAGCCTCATGCCTGCTAAAACCCTGCAAGGCGTCGCTGTGAAGCTCAGCATCCCGGGCAGAAAGAACACGCCAGCCAAGAGAGAGAGAGAAATAGAGAGAGAGAGACACAGAAACATGGAAAGATAGTGTGTGTGTGTGTGTGTGTGTGTGTGTGTGTGTGTGTGTGTGTGTGTGTGTGTGTGTGTGTGTGTGTGTGTGTGAGAGAGAAAGGGAAAGAGCGAGACCATTTTATTTGTTCTTCGGAGCAAACATGCCGCCCGGCTCTATGAAGGGGAGTTAAATCGTGGAGGTTAATTGAAAAATGAGATAAACAAAGGCTGTGAGCAAAAAGCAAAGAGGAAAAAGATTGTGGCTGGCAGCGCAGGCGGGCCCACCACCACTGAACCTCCTTCAGACTGTGCAACCCTGATAAAACAAATCACAGTTAATTGTCTTGCAATTTCTTCCACTTAATTTCAGTGCAATTAGAGAAGAAAAAAAGAATGCGAGAAACTGTCTTTGTCTTTTCATTGCTATTCATGTACTGTACCTCCCATAGAAAATAAGTGGATCTTTCTGTAGACAAGCTTTCATTCTGTTGTGAAGTCATGATCGGCAAATATGTTCCATAGTCCCCCCCCCCCCCAGAATACGACCATTATGTCCTAAAACAATCTCCTTTTGAGCTCTTACATTTTTTGCAACGTGGTTAGCAGTGAGTATTCAGTCCTAACGAATGAAGTTCAGCTCATTTGGTGACTAATAACTCCCCGGTGAATAAATGAGGCAGCAGTGTATAGGGAGCCACAGTGCTCGTACATCACACTTTATACTGTAGCAATGTGTTTGAGAGGATCAAACGCAGTCCATTTGGTTGACGGAAACCTATCCGAGAGTAAGAGGCAATTGAAATGTCAGACCACTTAAAGGTGAGCGAGTGACCTGTTAATTCATAGCAGTAAAAAATTTCTGCATGGATGAGTTGTGAGCAAGTTTTTTCTAAATAACAATATGAAGCATGTGCGAGGGAGCGTATAGCCACACAACCACATTAAATTTGCATCTATAATGTGATGAATGATTGTGGTCAATATAGAGAACTCAAGTGAGACTGAGATCTTACTTGTTCTGTCGCAGAAGTAAGAAATCCTCATTCAAAACCTCATTTCCAGTTGTAATAATGCAAGTTACTGAGAACATGACAACAGTATTTTATGCACTTTGTATAAATAAGGATGGTCATTTTTAAAAAGGGGACAGTGTGTAAAGGGAGTTTTGTTTTTTCAGAACAGACTTGGTATAAATGGAATATACTATTCATAAGTATGTTTTATTCGTGTATAATCACTTGAAAATGAAAATTGTTTTCATTTCGGGTCTTGCCCAAGGCCACCTCCCAGGTGAACGTGCCTGAAACACCTCCCTATGGAGGCGCCCAGGGGGCATCTTAAACCAGATGCACGAACAACCTCAATTGGCTCTTTTCCATGCCCAAAGTTCCTCACAAATGACTGAGCTTCTAACCCTATCTCTAAAGGAGACGCCAACCACATTCCTGACAAAAAAATATTTTGTCCGCTTGTACCCATGATCTGGTTCTTTCGGTGTTACCCGGCCTTCATGACCACAGTAGAGGGTAGGATCGACCAGAAGAGCGAGAGCTTTGCCTTCTGGCTCAGCTCGTACCTTCAGTCACTAACAAGACCCCAAGAACAAGTACTTTATCTCCTTCACTTGGGGTATGGACTATTTCCCAGCCTGGAGTAGACTATCCATCGCTTTCTTGCTGAGAACCATGGCCTCAGATTTAGTGCTGCTGATCCTCATCCCAGACTCTTCACACTCAGCTGCGAACCTATCCAGTGAGAGCAGAAGATCACAGACCAATGATGCCATCAGAACCACATCATCCGCAAAAGCAGTGATGCCCAGCCCACTGAACAGCAGCCCCTCCCATGATGTCCTGTCCATGATTTCACATACAGGATTGGTGCCTAAGTGCATCCCTGGCAGAGGCCAACCCCAATAGGAAATGAGTCAGACCTACTACAGAGAACCTGGACACAGCTCTCGCTTTGAGCGTACAGAAATTGGATGGCCCTGAGAAAGGGAACCCCTCACCCCAATACTCCCGCAGTCCCACCTCACAGTATCTCTTAGGGGACCCAGTCAAACACTTTCTCCAGATCTACAAATCACATGTAGACAGGATGGGCATACTCCCAAGCCCCCCTTCCTTGCGAGAGTGAAAAGCTTTGCCTTCCACCTGGGAAATTGACGATGATCCCCCATCAGCATCTAGCTCTGCCTCTGGGGCGACTGTGGCTCAGGTGGTTAAGCGGGTTGGCAAACGATCCAAGGGTTGGCGGTTCAATCCCCGCCTGGCCACCTGTGTCATGGTTGTTGTGTCCTTGGGCAAGACACTTCACCCACCTTGCCTTGTGTGAATATGTTTGAGGTGGTGGTCGGAGGGGCCGTTGGCGCTGAATGGCAGCCACGCTTCCGTCAGTCTGCCCCAGGGCAGCTGTGGCTACTCTCGTAGTTTACCACCACCGGTATGACTGTGTGGGAACGAATTGAACCAGGAACCCTGTAAAGCGTCTTTGAGTGCCTAGGCAATAAAGCGCTATATAAAACCTATCAATTATTATTATTATTATTACCATAGAGGGCATGTTAGTCGAATTCATGGGTTCCTCAAAGTGCTCCTTACTGAACGATTACCTCCTCAGTTGAGGTCAACAGCGTCACATCCTTACAGCTTGGATGGTTCCCTGTTTCCTCCTCCTGAGATGTTGGATGGTTTTTCCAGAAACAATTTGATGCTAACCGAAAGTCCTTGTACTCAAAATAAATAATTCACTCAAAAATAAAAAAAGTATTTTAGTAAAAGACCAAGTAGCCACGTTCCCTGCCGTTCCTGGTAGGCTTTCAATTGGAAACATGTATAGAATATATTTCTATTGGTGGTAACTTTAACATCCTTAAAGGCATGGCAATGTAGAAGCAATTTAAATGATTTAGAAAATAAAGACAGTATTTATTGTGAGCAGCAGAATGGTGACTATGAGCAGCCATTGTCAATAGTGTTAGTGCATGTAGTTCTGGCCCTCCACAATATTTCAACCTGGCCTGTATTTGTTTGTGTTGGCCACCAGCTAGATATCTGGGAAACAGTCATTATTTTAAACTGCCTATGATTTGAGAATCCATACTAAAACAGTGCAATAATTGAAATTCTGACTTTATCCCTAAATTCCAAACGTTAGTTTAAATTTCTCAACATGAAATGATGATTCCTCTCCATGAAGAGCTCACCTCCCTCTTTTTCTATTCTCATTCCGAAGATGCAGGGAACTTATACTGAAGTTATTGTTGTGAGGGCAGTTTTTGGAACACCAAAGATCCTTCGAAAACAATTTGCAAAAGGACAAAAAGAACAAAAAAGGAGATATCTTCATTTTAGATGTGTGTCTGACTTTGAAAGCTCATGGCTCATGGACAGCGAGGCGTGATTAGCATATGTTTCCAGCATACAGGATGAATGTGAGAGGAGATATACATACATTAGGGGTTGTCCCATTAGCGGCGCAGCAGAATGGCTGATTTATGTTTTCTGTTGGCATCACCTGACAGGGACATTAGTGTTACAGATGGGGACAGGTGACGTTGTCAGAATCATCAGTCTCTCCAGGTGACGCACTGCCAAAATGATGTGAGAGAAGCAGGCAGCGAGGATTATGGGTCGGAGTTGGGGAAAAAAAGCCTTTTTGCCTTCACCACTCTGTTTTTCAGACCAGCTAGTGGAAGATTACCTTGTCAGCATCAGAGGAAAACACTTCTGTAGCAAGACAAACTACTATTCAATAACTCCAGATGACTCGAAAAGTGTGTCTCTCTTGCAGAACTCAATTACAGTGATAAAGCCACCTCATATAAGTTCACCGAGTACATGACCAGATTCTGACAAGATGCATGGCATCTTGTAAAGCTTATGACTCATTCATGGCCTATTATATTTTCTGATTGCTATAATTTTGGCACTAAATACAGTTGACCCCATACAGCACTTTGCTGTATGAAAGGACTGTTTGAGAGATCAAGGCAGACTCTGTATATGTTCTCATGGAAAACTATTTGTGTAAGGGTGAAGAAAAACTAATGATTCATAACATCACTAAAGATGTTTCATTCTACCCATCCCTGCAACTTTAAACTCTTAACTGAATGAACATTTACTATCTGTACATTTAGAAACAAATGTGCTACTCAAGGGACAACACAACAAGCTGCAAACATATCAGGAACATATAATGTAATAAAGTTTGTATAACATCAACCTCGTAATACACAGTCAAGGTCTGAACATCAGTTTTTCTTTCAGGACAGCATGGGCTATAATAATATCAGTGCTGCAGTGATGTCACCTGAATGTTAAAATAGTAATGGGACCATAAAGATAAAAGAAAAAAACATAAAATTTAACTTGAATCTGGCCGTTAACTTGAAAAGCTAACGTCAATTCAATATTGATAATTGATCAAATATGGACAAAAACACTATCAATCTTGGACCTGTGAGTGTGGATTTATTGTACAAAGTCCCTGAAAAGATGTGCAAGTTTCATGTTTTAATTGAGAAGCATTCCGTAAGGGCTACAATTGCACCAGGGAAGCTTTGGAATTGCACAGATGTTACCTTCCAGGGGAAAAAACAAGTAAGGAGCTAAGATTTTACGATGTATTTACGGTTCAAAAGGTATTAAATCATTAATGACTAAGCAGATTAGTGTTACATGCGACAAGCTTGATTTCATAACCAACATCAAGTCATTCTAGACTCGGCTATAGTGCACTCCCCTTTTTGTTCTGGTATTAGGAGATGAAACACACCACTGCAACGTCTATGCTGCTGTCAGGCTTCTAACAGGTACCAAGAGAAGCGTAACACCCCCCCAATCCCCGCTGCCCTTCACTGGTCACCTGCAAGTTTTACAATTGATTTTCAGATTTCCTCTGCTTGTTTTTAAAGCCTGACATGGTCAAGCCTCCAGCCTACTGTATCTGTGATCCACCCTGAGCCTGATCGCTGCTTGATATCCTCTGGCAGGGCCCTGCTAATGGTTCCTTAATCTGGACGTGTCACTAAAAGTCAGCAGGCTGTTACTTGTCAGGGCCCCTACAGCTTTACAACTCCCTGCCTGGGGGGATCTCAGGCAGTAAAACTCACTCTCCTCCTTCAACTGCCTTCTAAAGATGCACTATAATATAATTATTTTTTTATTCTGAAGAACTCAACTATGTTTTGAAAAGTGCTAGATAAATAAGGCTGTTATTAAGTTGATATGGCAAACATGTTGGCACATACATATCTCTCCTACACAACCATCTTTAACGGCCATTATCTCATTTTTATTTTTCTCCCCAAAACTCTGAACCACACATCTCAACGTCTAAAGCACTTTCTTCAACTTCACTTCACGGTTATTACAGTAGGATTTGTTCATCTGATGTTCGTGGTCTGATTTATGATATATTTTGTTCTTAAAAACATCCAGTAAATGCATTTCTAACGCATGCACATAGGACTTTTTTTTATCTCTAAAATGACCAAAGCCTGTATCTAAAATCAGTTCTGTAAAAACTTTGAACTAATATGTTGCAAAAATGAAACTAAGGTTTTACATCTGGCTTTATCCAACATCTAGATGTATGGTTATTAAAGTCATTTACGCATAATTAGTAAGATATTGCCATACTAATTGTTTTAATGTAAGTAATCAACTGGCAAAGTTTCATGATGTGAAAGTGAAACATTTTACACTATTCTGATTATCTATCTATCTATCTATCTATCTATCTATCTATCTATCTATCTATCTATCTATCTATCTATCTATCTATCTATCTATCTATCTATCTATCTATCTATCTATCTATCTATCTATCTATCTATCTATCTATCTATCTTTTCACATATACATGAATATTAAAAAAGACATGTATAAACTGTATATATATATATATATATATTATATTTATATTATATTTAATGATAAACTCTCAACTCATACATTGTAATACATTGAGAGAGATATAGGCAAACACTGGGTGAGTGAAGGGGATGGGGTGTAGTGGCACATAGGGGGAGGGAGGGAGGGGAGAGAGAGAGAGAGAGAGAGAGAGTGAGAGAGAGAGAGAGAGAGAGAGAGAGAGAGAGAGAGAGAGAGAGAGAGAGAGAGAGAGAGAGAGAGAGAGAGAGAGAGAGAGAGAGAGAGAGAGAGAATCAAACGCTGGCTGAATTGGGCCCAAATATCCAAGGTTAATTTTGTGAGAAAGCTGCAGTGCCCAGATAAGACCATCCCTGCAAATGAGTTCTGCCTGCCTGGATTACAGCTAAATTTATGCAGCTTCCCTTATCCTTTCACAAGCTCCTCTGAAGTGGCATAATTAACTTGTGCACATAAAAATGTGCACATTTTCTGCATGGTGGTAACATTCCTCATTTTAATGCTTTGATTTTTTTTTCTTTTTACCCCTATTCATGAAGGTACTTTAAATGTTTGCTTTTTCCTCAAGTTTAGAGATTTGTCATTGTAATGGCACAAGATGAGTCTTTCACTGCTTAATCAGTCTAATTACTCAATGCCTTAAAATCTCTGGCTGTCATTATATTCATGCACGGGTTTAGAGCACATCAACAAACACAAGCGCTCCAATTATCCTCAAGTGTGCATGGTGTGCAGTAAAAAACAAAAAGGTGAAAGGATGATTATGCAAAGCAGATTTTAACTACTGACTCATCATTCACACTCTACATATATCACAGCGTGTGTTCATGGCATACCATAGCAGGTATACAACATGTACATATTAGACTGGTTCGACAGTGAAGAAACACAAATCCCCAATTCAAGTCCAGACCCAGAGAAATCCTTGGATCTTCAAAGCACATGCAAGCCCGAGATGCAAATATGGTAAGCTGCACTTGAGGACAGGAGGATATGCTCTGCTATTACAAAGCATTATTTTTTTCTTTTTTCCCATCATGCCCCAGGCTGCTCTGTTTATCTGCCCCCCCCCCCCCCCCCCCACATCCGATCCCCCCCAATAGCTGTCCAAGGAGGGCTTCCTCAGTAGTATTAATAGTAGTAGTAGTGGTCTCACAAACCAGCTCCACCATTTCAATGTACTGTATGTTTCCACTCCTACTATAGGCCTGTGTCATCAGCATGTTAAAGGCGAGACACCGCAGGCAAAAACATCGTTTTCTTCAAACACTGGTCGATTTTGAGATTTTTGCCTATTTTGCTTCCATAAAATGTCTTCTTTCGCACTAGTGTAAATCAAAGGTCCAACATCTACATTTACAGCCATTATCTCATCAAGTTTTTTCAATACCATGTCTTTAATACCAAAAATCTCAACTTCTAAAGCACTTACATCAACTAAACCTTACATAATCATAATCACTATTCCGAAGGTTATTACATAAGGACTGTTCATTTATAGATAATTGTCTGTGTAAGAGCCATTGACCCTCTTTCTTGTTTGTTTGTATTGTATTGCACTATGCCCAATTCGACCGCCTGGCGGCAGGGCTGTACCGGATGCATAGGCTATTTAGCAGGTGCACTCACACCAGCCGGGGCTTGCATGCCGGAAAGGCAAATAGTTTTTGACCGTGCGCACCAAGCTCAGTTGTACCGAATGTAGTGATATAGCCTACAAGTCAAACGTCATTTGTTTTAAAGTAAATAAAGTAAACTTTTAAATCGCTAAAAGAAGAGTGGACATTCGAAGTTTACTGTCAACTGTATGCTATAGGCACGCGTCACACACCTGGCGACATGCAGCCTAGTGGCTAATGGGGAGCTGCTACAGTCTGATTTATGATATATTTTCTTCTAAAGACCGGGACATAGTCTAGTTTTGTTTATAAAATGAATGGTGAATGGGGTTAAAGGTCACTTATAACATCAATATCAGATAAAATATATTTTCAAAAAACGACCAACCTTATCTAGATGAGGACAATAGAAAACTGTTGAAAGAGGCACTGTTCCAAAGATGGATTTTAACTTTAAGTTATTTCTAGGTTTACTTATTTTACTTTCATATACTTTGTAGTACATTCTAGCACAGCATTTACTAAATGAAAAAGCCCCCAGGGGAAACATGATAAAGTGCCTTCTGAGGTGCCCCTGCAGTGTGGAGAACCTGATAAAGGGCCTTGTAGGGTGTACTAGTAGCTACTGTACATCATGGCTCTCTATGCTCCCCTGCATGCCCCTTGCACTAATGAACATTAAAACCAGTTTAGCTTTGAAGAGATCCCTTTCTTATCTTCTTATAGTGCTAGGCAAAATCCACACTCCTTACTATGTGCAGAGTGTATCCCAACAAATGTAAAGACAACATAAGACAATGAGGATATCTTTCAAATATACAGTTACAATTCTTAGTAAAAAAATAGGATAGTAACAAAAAGTTTACATTTTACTATGGGATTTTAGACTTTTAGAGATGTGTCCAATTGTCTGACAAAAGTTTTTCCTGCATTAGAGGAAGACTGTGTGTGTGTTTTTTTTAAGCAAACCAAGAACCATTCAGCAGCCTTAGGGTGTATTCACACATGCCGTGTTTAGTTCGGTTGAAACGAACTCAGGTGCACTTCCGCCTTCGGTGCGCAACTTTCAGACATGTGTGAATACAGCAATCGCACTCGTGGGCGGACCAAACAAGCGCTCCGAGACCCAGCTGAAGAGGTGGTCTCGATACGCTTCAAAACGCACTCTGCTGCAGTTCGTTTGTGGTGTGAATTTGCCCGGACTTGATCCGACTGCAGGAAGCACTGCGCCTTTACTTTCTTTCCTTTCTTAAAGGCCTACTTCACCGGTTGGAATATGAAGGGGTATTGAACTCGGAGATCCTATGAAGTATAAATGTGCAAAAAAAATTTAAATCGGATCATCCTAGCCTGAGAAAAGGCAGAAAGAGTGTTTTATGGTCTCACTGTCTAACCCTACATTTCTCTTTCTGTGATGTCACAGAAAGAGAAATGTAGGGTTAGTGACATTAATAAAGCATGAACCAACAGTTGATTAATATAATAATAAGCATTAATTAACTGTTAACAAATTTAATTTTTGTAACATTACTTAAGCATAATTAACCATTTATTAAGGCAAGGCAAGGCAAGTTTATTTATATAGCACAATTCAGACACAAGGCCACTCAAAGTGCTTTATAGGGGCAAGATTAGAATACATAAAACACATTATAAAACATTTAAAAGCGAATAAAAGAAGCAAATAAAAAAAAATGACAGGTTAAAATGGAAACAAAAAAGTATTTAGAATCGATTTAAAAGAACTGAGAGTTGCAGCAGACCTCAAGTTCTCTGGGAGTTTGTTCCAGATTTTTGGTGCATAATAACTAAAAGCTGCTACTCCTTGTTTAGTCCTAATTAATGCTCTTTGTGACCCATATTGTAAAGTGGTAACAATGTATCCATTAAGTAACACTTAATAAATGCACACCAGTGCTGAATAGGAATTACTGAAGTATAATGAACTATAATAGGCATTACTTAAGTGTAATTAACTATTTATTAATGGACTTTGTGAGCCTTATTGTAAAGTGGGAACCATTTCTCATGAATTAACACTTAATAAAGGTATACTAGTGCTGATTAAGCATCACTTAAGCATTATTTACCATTTCCTAATGTTATTTGTGACCCTTATTGTAAAGTGGGAACCATTTATCACTTGTTACACTTAATAAATGCAAAATAGTAATACCTTCATTTATAATCTCTCGCTCTCTTTAGATCCAGTTCTTGGGTTTGCTGGACACTCAAGGCCTGCTGTGCTGCTCTTCAAATTAAGTAGTTAGGCTGGAATCCAATAATCTTGTCTATTCACCAAGTTGATGTACATGGGAAAAAAGAAAATAATCAGTAAACAGTTCAAATGCATTTTTGTTTCCTTTATCTAAATCATTATAGCATAGCATTACGGTTCCACATTATGTATTATTATTATTATTATAACATAATGCATTGCATTGCTTAACTAAAATATATTTGGTACATTAATCAAATAAAAATGTTGCTGAACTTTTAACAAGTTGACACTATTTTTTCATTCAAAAAATATGTAATCTCTAACACCAGCTCAGCTCAAGCTCATTTTAGCCTGAAATAGCAACATGCACTTTGAATATGGAAAATGCTAACATGTGTTCACATATGGTTTGGTGTCTATAAACACACACTTTATTTAGCCACCGCTACAATTACTGCTAAAAGTTACATGTGAAGCTAGCCAGCGCAAGCCTCGTGCTAACGGTGCTCATATAGTTAGCAAGCTAGCTGCAACGCTAATGCTAATGTTGCTATGCTAGCGGGAGGCTGCATCACTAATATATTTCACATTATTAATTTCTTACATACACCATACAACTATATCATCTAAAAAATAACTTAGTTAACTCACCAATAATTTTGTTGGGCTAATGGCAGCATAATTGTAACCACCACGGGTATTGTGAGAATAAAGCACATAGCTGCTGCTTCACTGTCCAGACACACGTCTGTCTTTCTTGCTGGCTGATCACTGGGTGAGTTCAAGTGCTTGAAAACGTGGGTAATCATAATGTCAATAAGGTTTGGAAAGAAATATTTTTCCTAAGTAAAGTCTCCAAACATATTTTCACCTTCCCAAAGTTGAAAATACATTGCATACAAACATGCATTCCCTCTACAGCCATTGTTGATTATCAATAGCCTATTATTGATCATATTAATCACCTATAGATCTCGTTTTTTACTGGATCCTGGCCACAGGGAGGATATAAAGACGGATGTGTGCCTGGTCAGTAAAAGCAGCAGCTAAGTGCTTAACCAGCTTGACCGACCCATTATTCTCACAAAAGACCTGTGGTGGTTACAGTTATGCTGCCATTAGCCAAACAAAATTATTGGTGAGTTAACTAAGGTGTTAGTGAGATGATATAGTTGTTTGTATGTAAGAATACTGTGAAATATATTAGCCACGCGGCCTCCCGCTAGCATAGCAATGTTAGCATTAGCGTCGCAGCTAGCGCGCTACTATATGAGCAGCGTTAGCATGAGGCTTGCACTGGCTAGCTTCACAGGTAACTTTTAGCAGTAATTGTAGCGGTGGCTAAATAAAGTGTGTGTTCATGGCATGGACATATAAAGTGCATGTTGCTATTTCATGCTAAAATTATCTAAAGCTGAGCATGTGTAGAATGGTCATAGAGATTACATGTTTTTTGAATGAAAAAATAGTGTTAACTTGTTAAAAGTTCAGTGAGAATTTTATTTGATTAAGGTACCAAAGATATTTCAGTTAAGCAATGCAGTGCATTATGTTATAATAATAATACATAATGTGGAACCGTAATGCTATGCTATAATGATTTAGATAAAGGAAACAAAAATGCATTTGAACTGTTTACTGATTATTTTCTTTTTTTCCATGTACATCAACTTGGTGATTAGACAAGATTCTTGGATTCCAACTGCTTCATTTAGAGAGGAGCACAGTGGCCAGCAAACCCAAGAACTGGATCTAAAGAGAGCGAGAGATTATAAATGAAGGTCACCCCTCAACTGATCTATCAAGTATAAATAAAGGTTAAATGAAATACATATGTGCTCATTCAAATAACAGTGATAATGCCAGGTTAAACTAGTGTTTAGTCACAATAGAGTGATCAATATTTTGTTTTGTCTTTAGTCCATAATTAAAAATGGAACTGTTAAGTTTTTTGTGTATTTTATTTTTGTTTATGTTGCAACAATGATATACACTTCAAGGAAGAGAGAGTAGAAAATACATATGTTACATTTACCTGTTAAACCTAACTGCTGAGTCTGTGTGTTTCACCATTGCTGTTAGTAATCCATTTCCTCCTGTTTTTCCTTTCAGAGAAAATCATTAAACTGGATATAATTTGTTGAAGAAACTATTTTGGAGTTCTTTGACGGTATTC
Source organism: Ammodytes marinus (assembly GCF_949987685.1). NCBI lineage: Eukaryota > Metazoa > Chordata > Actinopteri > Uranoscopiformes > Ammodytidae > Ammodytes > Ammodytes marinus. The sequence continues at coordinate 25,717,770 of NC_137221.1, forward strand.
ATGTCAAATGTGAGAGCCGTGTTCCCAAATAAAACTAAAGATTCTAAATAAAATAAAAATTTCTTTCTTTTTTAAATTGTGACTGAATTGTGTTGATAATGTCCTGACAGAGAGTTTTCCGTTTAGATGTTAGCGAATGTAAATACCTTGAGCAAACCAAATATGAAAAAGGAAATACAACAGTGACATTTATACTTACCAAACGGAAGATGGATAGATGTGCTCACTAGCATTAAATCCCCACAAATTAACGATTGGGCCGGAAGAACATTCTGCTTTAATTAACGACTAAAATCTTAAAAATCAACTGGAAGCCAATGCAGGGAAAGTGACAGCGATTACCTGATCTCTGCTCTTTGTTCTTGTCAGGAGTTTTGGCAGCAGCAGCATTCTGTTACGAGCTGGAAGACAAGACCAACCTTTTCCATTCAAGACAGGGAACATGAGTTTCATTTGGCACAGTGCAATACGTGTTGATACCTCACCGCTGATTATGGATGGCAGACAACAGTTTGATCAAACTTTAAGTTGCAATGAAAGCGTGGAGTTCTTTATGTAAATGACATGGTTTTCATTTACAGAATACATTCCATTGGCCTTTGCTGATCTTAACCAGAACCCTCCTATTTTAGACTGACTTTTCTTAGGGGTAATCTGCACATATCGTAAAACACTTTATTAAGGGTTCCACGTGTATGGCAATGTGGGTGTCAATGTTAGTCCTTCCCATGGCAAAGGAAACTCAAAGAGCATGCACCTCTTATGCTTTTTCATCTTTTCTGACCTATACATGTTTTACAGTCATGCTAAATGATACCAAAGTGTCAAATAATGACGTACATGCATTTAGACGTATTCCCTGCTTACTGTAGGGTGGCTGTGCACAGTGCTAAAAACTAGTTTATTGTCCTTGGATGGAATGGGAATTATTACTTATAAACATGCTGACGTCTGACGTCATAACTCTTCTACCACTACTAGTGAACATCACTGGTTTATTCTGAATATGCCGATTGCCATGTAAAAGGGAATATCCCCATAGCTGCTGAACATGTAAACACCTTATTTGGATTAGTGTCTTAACCGGAATATGGAGCTTTATCAGAATATGCTGTTGTGCATGTAAACATGGTTATTGTCAATCGCATTGATTATGTCTCTTCCTCACTCCAACACAACATTCCTTAGACATTGGTTCAGATTGGACACCAATTTTACTTCTTACAAAAAATAATGTGTATGCATTTCTCCTGTTGTGTCACAAATCTGCACACATTTTCAGTTGTGAATGGACTCTGTCTTGTACTGCCTCTGGCCCAGATAACCAGGCATTAGCTGAGAGCTAACAGTACAATGACACAGCTGAGGTCTACAAATAAAGAGCTGACACAAAACTAAATACAAAATCGCTTGATGACCAAAGAAACGGCCAGTTCTCAATCCAAACAGAATTGTCTTTTTTTAGCTGTCCCCCTACAGGGGATACTGTAAACATACAGGCCTTGTAATAACCTCTGGAGCCATGTGACGCATCTATACATACATAGTAGACCACCTTACAATATACTTCCAATGGAAGGAATGGAGAACAATTGTAAAGACAATGATTACTTGGTGTACACTTGTTTTTATTCATTTATTTCCTCTTGCTGCTACTTTATAGTTTTTAAACCTTAAGCTTCAGCCTTGAAACATGGAACCTGATAGAACTGAACACCTACATGCTGAAATAATCAGATATAAAAGATATTTCTGAAAAGGAAAAACATAATTCTTTAGAAAGGAAACCCGCAGCAGCAGCGCCATGCTTTGTCCCAGAGTGTCACTATGGTAACACTGTAATTAGTGAATGTGCTCTTATCACTGTCAGCAAAAGACTGGACTGAAATTAATTTCCAACATCTCACAAATGAGTTGATGAGCTTGAGATGGAATGGATTCTGTTGGGTTTGGACAGATAAAAAGGAACGCTGATAATGGAGATGATTTCTCTTCATCATTCAAAAGTTCCAGCCCCTATACAGGATTCTAGAGAAAGAGCGCGTTCACATCCGCGTAGGCAAACGCCATGTGGTTATTCCACAGCAACACACATGCATGCTGGCCTGTGTCATCAAATTCCCTTCCACCCATAATCTTTTCAATCATGGATGCCTTGCATGTTGAATGAATGGTGAGGATTACCACCTTTTTTTACAGCTCTTAGCATGGAATAACTGTTAAAATGCACAAAGCCTAAATTACTTTTTTTTGCCCATATCGACGGGATGATCTGTACTTGCATCAACTTTTGCCAGACAGAAAAGGCGCTTCGCAATTTTGCACAAAGTCACAATCACTGCCATTGTGGATTGTTCATGTGTAATCCAGCAATTTTCGCAATCCGGATTATTTTATCATCTCCCTCCATACTGATAAACAGAAACAAAATAAAGTCAGATTTAATTTACACTGTCCATGCCAGAAATAATCAATCTGGGTTCATGCCCTAGTTTTTTGCCAAATGCATTGCGCTAAACTTTTTGCTGCACTCACGGCAGGGCCAACATTTCGGTATGTCAGTCCGTTTCTTGTTTGGATTTACATTGTACATGGGTATTTAGTCTGGCAGTATATTAAAATAAAGTCCTTTTGACTGACTTGCCTGCAACTGAGAAAATTCAAATTCCTTGAACACCACACATTGCCCATACGTCAAACAGCGCATGTTCTCTTTTCACAGTCTGCTATAGAAATTCTGAATGCATCTATAAATGGCCTTAATTAGGAGCTCTGCCATTATACATATGGTTGCTCATGTAAAGTTAACTTTAATATGATGTTCAAAGCTGATGGAGGGTTATGTGTGAAGTGGAGGAATCAGTCTGCAAATATATACCTTTTCCTCTGTCTTTGCACTCTATTATCCCAGTGTTTTTTTATATATCATTTTTGCATCTATACAGGTCTTAAAGTTGTTCATTTCCTCTATTTCCATTTTTGATTTTATAATTTTCTTTAAGCCAAATACAAACGTCTCTCACTGACAGTTACAGCCCATGGTTTACATTGTTGATTTAGTTAGGATGAGCATTTCGGTTTCACTGTGAATGGGATTTTTCCAGGGTTTGCCAACTTCTGCGTCTGAATGTCCCCTGATGACTACTCCATTATTAAAACTATACCAAGCACACTTCCTTTTCTCTCCTGCAATCAGGGCATTGATTGCAGGACAATGGATGTGTTTGATTGAGAAATAATCAGACACTTCACTAATTCAACTTCAAAAGGAAAATCAGCAGCATGCAGACGTGAGGTAAAAATCACATAGGAGTCCTAGTCCTTCTTCTAAAGAGGTCAAACAATCTTGTTATACAAGGGACCATGGTCACATTGTTTAGTTAAGAGGTGAGATGCTGTTGTACCAATTGAGAAACATTTCCAAATTTAAAAAGTAATTTCATTGAGAGTTTTAACACATTTTCTTTACCGGGTTAGGTAGTGGTCAGTATCTCCCAGCATGCACTGAGACATTACTAGACAGCTCCAGTTCACTGAAAGAGAGTGTGGTTTTATTGATGTAGAACATCAATGGACTGTTCTGTACTGTGAACATTTGATTTGATATGTTTTATTTTCAGGCAGACTCCTCAGCCGTGCACCACAAAGCGAGTTCAACAAAGCCACACTTTTTTTTGTGTTAGCTGGGCCGGCAAACCTAAAACCCACCTAAAACTCATATGGGTACATTGAGTATCCCATGCCAAAAATTAACAAAATGGTACATAGTCTGCAGTTCGTTAATTGTGCGGCTTTGTATAAGTTCATTACTAACCTATGGCTCAACATGTTTGCATCATGGCGTGAGGAGCATTTCTTGCGATGATGCTAAACTTTGACTTTGAAGGCGGGGTTAAACTAGACTGTGGCTTTTGATTGGTCACTTTATTACATTGACCGACATAATTAGGTGTTATTTGCAACAAAGCTTATCTTTGAGCTACATTTTTTAATATCCCCTAATTTACAGACGTGCAAATGGCACAGGCACACCCAGGACGCTGTCTGCTTGACAGTGCAGTTCGAGAGCAGCTTGCGTGCATTTCCACCTTTGCACATGCTTTGTGAATGGGACGCTATCTTTTTCTGTCATTTGCACCAGTTTTGCGGCGCAATCCTTTTGTGGATTTGACTCTTATAGTGTAATACATTTGCCCCTTTCTCACATGAACTCCAGACCTATTCATAAAGGTCCTAAAAAGAAGAAAAGTCACCCACGTGGGGGTGTGATTGCCGCTGGAAAGAGCGGCAATTGGTGCCCCTGGTGATCAATGTCTAAAGTGCTGGCAACTAAAGTGAGTACACCCCTAAGTGAAAATGTCCAAATTGGGCCAGAAGTGTCAATATTTTTTATGGCCACCATTATTTTCCAGCACTGCCTTAACCCTCTTGGGCATGGAGTTCACCAAAGCTTCAGTTTACACATTTATTGCAAAGATATAGTACATAGAAACTCAGTCGGGTCTTTGTTCTGTGTTGTTTTCCTCCGAGCTTGGCTTAACACATGATCAGCAGCATAATCACCATCCAGCAGATAGTCGCAATTATTATCAGACGGGAAATTCCTTGAAGAGATACTTGCAGATCGATTTTAATCAGTGAACACTGATGACGTTATATATTTATATACTAAATATTCAAATTGGTCTTGTATCAAGGAGCACTTGGCAAACTTCTAATCAGCAAAGTGTGTCTGTAACCTCTAGGAATTAGCCGGGCGCTAATCGTCGCCTAAAAGCTTCAATTTGTTTTGCAACAATTCCGGAGCTGTGTGCACACAAAGCGGGAGCGTCTCACCATGAGGCCTTCTCATTCACAAATTCTTTTTTATTTTCATATTTTGCATTTGTTGTGGATGAGGAGAAGGGCTCCCTATGGACCTTTTCTATGACTACGTACAAGCTCTCTCTCTCTCTCTCTCTCTTTCTCTCTCTCTCTTTCTCTCTCTCTCTTTCTCTCTCTCGCTCTCCGACCAGCCACAAAATACAGCAACAGCTTGTAGGTAATTGATCAGGCAAGTGAACTGTAAAATATTCATTTTCTACTTCAACAGCCAGATAAATCTCTGGGGAGGGTTTTGGAGGAGGAGGACGCTGGTGGGAAATATTGCGTATGCACCAGGAGCTATAGGAGCTGCAGCAGCATGATGGTGAGGGCCAGATAAGACGGGGAAGCATTGGCCAGGTTAGGGGGGTTGGGGAGGGGAGGGGTGTAGCTGCCAGTGATGGCCAGTCATGCAATTCCCCTGTTTGGCTTTAGACCAAGAAGCCAAATCCCCCTTCTACAGCCCTGGATTTCATGCTGCAGAGCTGAGGGGTGTCGCTCCATGGCTGGCAGGCTAAAAAGAGTTGATGCCTGCCCCCCAGTCTGCCTGACCTGTTTTTGTGTATTGTTGCTTCACACACACACACACGTGCATGCACACGCACATACACACACACACACTTCCGAGACAACGCAACTTCAATTCACTGATAATGTGTGTGTGTGTGTGATTGACATTCAAGCGGGCGGGTGTGGCCTCCGCTTTTATTTGTCAATGGAATTCATCAATGAGGCATCCCAGTGAAACAGATGAGACACAAATCCATGTCCCTCAAGCCACAGCGATGAAAAGGTCGCCATGGTCAGAGAAGAAAGGTTATTTAAAATGTTTTTTTTCTGACATTTCAATGGATCCGATCTTGATGAATTCATATTTAATCTACCGCGATCTATATTTGTTAATGTGTTTGATCAACAGCAAATCAGCTACAATGTTATGAGGTTTTATTTCTTCTGACCTTTAACTGCATTTGGAAGATGCACACAAACACACACAGACACACACACACACACACACACACACACACACGCACAAACACATGCATGCACGCCACACACACATACACACACGAACACACACACACACAAACACACACACAGACACACACACACACACACACATGAATAAGGCATGGATCAGATAAAAAAAACACTTTCACAGTATGTTAGTCCTTTACTCATGATCAACATATTTTGTAGTTTAATTTGGACAACTTCAAAAACATCCATACATGAGTCTGGTGACTTTTTTAAAATTATGTCATAAGTGTAAATTTCCTCCAAGCTGAGTCTGTGTTACCTCAAAAATGACAAAGTATGAGTGTACCTCTGTATGTTGCAGGGGGGAGGAGGAGTTGATCATAGGAAAACAAAAATGAGTGTCAGGCTGCATGTCACTTTGATATTTGCAATAAAAGGCCATTCTGTGCATGTGAAGCAGTGGGTGGTGTGAGCACAGCTGGGTGGCCCTCACTTTCAACTCCCATACGCTTTCCTTTGCCGTGTGAGAAGTGCTTTGCTAAACACTTTATAGTCGAGCTTAAAGACGAATGAAAATGCCCAACTCACAGCGCCGGAGCAGAGCAAGCGTGTTTTGTAATTAAGTAGTTAGAAATCAAAGCAATATGTGTGAATGATTAATATTTAATAACATGGAGTTTTTTTTATGGCTTGGTTAATTGAATACCTTATCTTTATTATGCAGATGCTTCATAAATATGAAATATTACACATTACAGATAGCTGCTATGGAAAACCTCACTGAAGCATTTAGAAATATAATTAAGCTTAGAAAAAAAAAAAATCCAAGACTTTTCTTTGCAATTTTGTTCTCTGGAAGCTTTATCTACAATGAACCCTACATCAACAAAATAATAAATAGCTCTGTGGTCTTTCATAGAATACAGCTTTGTTCATTCCAAAACTAATTTCGCTTCCCTCCCCCCCTCAGCAAAAATATACCTTGTCTTTTATTCTTTATTAAATATCAATGTAAGCTCTCAGAGAGGGTTGATTAATCGTGGGATTACGTTTGAGCTCAATCCTGGAATATTTCAATGTAAAAATGTAATCTTGTCATTGTTTGCTGCTCTGTGGTCAGAGCAGGCACGCTGGATTTGAGGAGTCTTAACAATGATGATCGTTCTGCAGTGGATTACTCAAAGCCACGGACATTATTAAAGCTAAGGAACATGATGGTGAACACACACGCACACACACACACACATACACACACACACACACACACACACACACACACACACAGAAATATCGTATAAGGGAGTACGGGGTAATGTGAGACACTTTTTACATTTGCTCTAAGGGAGCTAAAATTATTTATCAGTCAAATTTACACATTCCCCATTAATTCAGGATGTTTCCAAGAAAAGGGCATTAGCAGAATTTATTCATGACAAAGGTCAGTGAAAATATGATTGTTTAAAAACAAGTTGTCTTGTGTCTCAGTTTACCCCAGCTGTGGGGTAAACTGAGACAGACCAGAGAAATCAAGGGGGTAAACTGATCCACTTACTTTTTCCACTCTGAAAGTACCATAACAACACATGTTGTAACAGTTAGAATCCTGACAGCTAGCTTGAAAACCAAATATTCCAAAACTAATGTCGGACTAGTAACAGAATCATGGGGTTTGGTCAATTAAGAAAAACATTGTCTAAACACTTGAAAGTAACTCTGATCAAATAAACCATATAATTCATATTCAATAATTAACATTCATATGACAGATAGAACCAGTTAGATCAAAACACAGTCTGGGGATCATAACACAGGACCCTTAGAGCCAGCTAGTGTCTGGGGGTCAGAGCAAAGAACAATCCGAACCAGCTAGAACAGTCTGGGACTCAGAACACAGGACTAGACCCACCTGTCATTTTCCATCTTTTGAGTCTTTGATTAATATTTTTCTGCATTTGTTTTATTGGGATCATTCATTGAATAAAGACATATTGCTTAGAGTCTATTGATGTTAAAGGTCACTCTCCTGTCCCCCACAAACATACATGCGAAACCATGCCCTTGCTGACACCTCTTCAACCATCAACCCCCACCTCCAGCCCACATTGTCTTTTGTCTTATTCAAAATAGTCTCCTTGCTACCTCAAATATAATGGATTCATTAAAAGAGGGCACAGACACTGTCTCACTTTACCCCACAGCATTTGTCTCACTTTACCCCACTGCCACAATTTAAGAAAAAACTACCTCTCTCAGGAAATCAGGCTAATCTTCAGTTATCATTATCACATGATTTCATATGTTGGTAGTTCATCAACATGTGTGATAGAAGTGTTTCTACCTGAATCAATTTGCTTTGGCACAACAATCTATTACAGTTTTTTTCGATTGCTAACCCACAGTGGGCACAACTGTAGCTCAATGTGCAAAACTCTAACTACAGTCTGCACTACCAACAGTCATTGGAGCTGAACAGTTCACTTCACCTGCAACACAGGTTCAGTGCAGCAAACACTATGAACCAGCCTCATTGAGATAACACACACTGTCACTCAGAACCTGCTCAGAGTACAAACACTAGCATCAAACCCCAATACACAAATTACAAATTTTTAATCTTTACAGTTTGAATAATTTGAGTTATTTCACACAAATTACATAATATTTTCTTTGATGAAAGGGTGAAATTATTTCACATGAAATTGTTTATTTTATAACATACCAGTTTTTTTTAGGAAAACAAAAAGAAATGAAAATCAGAAGTTTGCTTCGATAGATACACATTTCGTATATTTTATTGAAAACATTTTCAAATGTAGTATTTATCTGTGTAAATATTCTATAATTGTAATACAGAAATCAATTCCTGTAATGTTGTCATGTACTGTAAGGATGCAACTCTAAGCTGTTTGTTTGCTGGACAATTCGTATTACAGATGCAACTTTAGATTTTTGCAGATTGGGTTGCACTCTCAACCCTGCCTCTCTCAATGAGAGACCATGATTCACAACAGGGTTTTCAGTGTTGCCCTTACTGTATTTCATCAGACATTACAGCTTTATGTCTTCCTCCACACATCCACACTCTCACTGCCACTCTTCTACCTCCAACAACCTGTCTTCCTTGGTCCATTTCCAAAAAAATATAAATTTTTGAGCTTTCCCTTTATACTGTATTCACTAACAAGTCTAAAAACAAGACATCTTAGTGTTTCAGTTGAAATTGCAATCCGCAGTGTTTGAAAGGCATTCATTCTGTTTTGAATGTGTGGTCTACAGTTGTGGCAGCAGTGTGTTAGCATTTGAAAAAAGTGCTGGAAATCCACATTGTTGTGCAGGCTGTGGTTAAGCCATGAGTAGAGTTTTGAAAATGGTGTTTAAGCAATGAAAAACGAGCTACAGTTTGGTCCGAATGAACCGCTGCTCTGCATACTGTTGTTAGAGTTTTGCACTTGTCGTTCCAGTTGTGCCCACTGTGGTTTAGCAATCGTAAAAAACTGTAAGTTGACAGCAAGAAAATGTACTTTTACATGCAAAAAATAAATTTCTGTGAAAAAACATGCTTACAACATCACCATGAGGTCCTCCTTTCAAGGCCAAGGGGACATGAGAGGGGCTTGAAAACATATATCTCACATGACCAAAAATGTGTTCCATTGCCTAGATACAGGGGGTGTCTCACATTACCTGATGGCTCACATTCCCCCGTTCTCCCCTATGCTGTTTATATTTTTAAACAAATGTGACATTCCTGTGGTGAGTCTGACTGACTGCAGTGATGAAAAATGTCACAGAAAGCAAGAATATCCTTCCAAGAAAAAGGAGCGCTGCAAACCGACTTCTGTTTATGGTCAATGACATCACCTTCTAGCCTGGGGAGCTGTCAGGGATTCTGGGCCCCACCTCCGGGCACAAGACTAATATTCCTTATAAAACATGTGCTAAAGGACACCTTTTATGGTGTAAATGCCATTTTTATAATACAATTCTTGAATGAAAAATTGTCAGCATGAATGCATAACTCAAAATAAATATAACTTAAATATGCATAGCCTCTTAAATTAAAATAAGTTTAACATGAACACCAATATTAGCTGTTTTAAAATGATATAACAAACAAAAATGTAAAATAAGCATCTGATTTGTAAATTAAACATACAAACCAACTACAAAATAAAGAGGTGAAGAAATTTAAATGCACAACAAAAATGGAAATGATACGGCCTGATGTTGGTGTTTAAATGAAATGGATTTCTGCCCTCTATGAAATATGTGCTGTAAAAAGAGGGGGTGTGTGACAGAGGCTTTGGATGGTTAATGCCATGGCAATTATTGATGAATTATTGAGGTTCAATAAAGAACTAAGAACCCAAACCAATGATCATTCTTTAAACCTTACCAACTAGTTGTTGTGCCTGTAGCAACCAAAACCTAACCCTATAGTTCGGCCATTATAAAACAACTTTTCAACAGTGATGTTTTAAAATTTCTGAAAGACACAATGTAGCCTGGCACCTCCCGCCTTCCTACTTCTGCTCAAATTTAATTTCCCTTCCGTAGTCAGTCTGGGTCTGCGGTATGTTCTTTGGTTTACTCTGGACAGATTTTTAGTGGTCCGATCAGCGAACAGAGGGAGTAGCTCAGAAGCCGGCGCACGACATACGTCACGACCAAACGTTATGCGATTTGTTGGCAGATCCAGAGTGCAGTGTTAATTTTGGCAGCAAATTCTGATTTAGTCTTAGTCTTAGTCTTTTGAATATCACACCATTTAGTCTTAGTCCTATTCTAGTCATCTGAAATATTTTAGTCTTAGTCTAGTCTAGTCTACTAAATATAAGCAGATTTTAGTTTGACTAAATCTACAGCGGACTTCGTCGACTAAGTGTTTTTCTTCATTGAATGGTATTAAGGTTTGAATATGCAATACAGACACAGATTTAATGGTTGTAATACAAAACATGTATTCTATTTCATTAGTAATAATCTCACATAAAATCAGTGTACCTGACTGGATAGGGGGGAGGGGGGCTTTAAGAGTCTGTGCCCGGGGGTCCATTATCTCATGATCTGTCTATGAACCAACTGGATTCCACAATCTTTTTTCTTTTTGCGGGGAGCAGGCACAAGCATTATTTATAAAAAAAATAAAATAAAGAAAATATTTTAAAAAAGTGGGGGGCCCCACACTAGGTCTTGAAACGAGCCCCGAGATCGTTAAGGCCGCCCCTGGGCAGCAGCAGCAGCACGCAGTTGAGGTGCTGATAAATTTGAGCAACTGCGCCTTCCTTTAAGCAACACTGCTGCCGCTGTGTGTGTTCGGACTTCTTTTGCATCAAAGCCTTTTAGATAATACAATTAGAGGTTTTAATTGAACGCTGTCCATGCGTCGGAGTTGATTGTAACTTAAAAACAGAAACTAACGGACGGAGGCGGCAGTTTCACATGGCTCTGTGTATTCAAACTCGAGACAGAGCCTACTACAAACAGATCGCGGAACTTAGCCGTTCCCCTAGACATCGTTAACGGGCAGGATATCCCTGACTATCATTTTTGTCCATCATACCGCAGTTTTTCAGCACAGCGGCTCACTCCACCCGCTCACACCTGCACGGTCTCCCGTCGATTTTCACTGACACAGGATTGCATTCGCTGCTTTGCACTGATTGGATTTCTTCCCAACTTGTCCCACAAAAAGAGTAGTTCTGATTGGATCTCTTCTCCATTCGTCCCGCCCTAACAGTTTTGTCTAGTTCCTATTCGTAGACTATAGTGTCAGTTAAATTAGTCTCAGTCTTCGTCATCACATCTGCCTTTTTATTTAGTTTTTATTTAGTTTACGTCCGTGAAAAAGGTTCGTAGACGAATATTTTTCGTCATAGTCTTAGTCTACGAAATTAACACTGCCAGAGTGGCACTGGGCACATCAAATGGTTTTAAACTTCAACAGACACCCGCCTTCAAGTGAGTTAACGTTTGTCAATTGAGCGATTCCAGACCTTCTGTACAAATGAGATAAAGTACGATGGTCTGGTAGGACCAGGGTAGACACAATGCTGTCCTGCTGATAGAAGCAGATCGTAAAATGCTTCCATATGTCTTTAGACAAGGCAGTGTCAGAGATTGTATGTTGTAGAGACTGTAAAGTCATCTGGGACAATCCATTTTGTTCTATTGACATGAAAGACGGGGCGACTGTGGCTCAGGTGGTTAAGCTGGTTGGCCAATGATCCTAGGGTTGGCGGTTCGATCCCAGCCCGGCCACTTGTGTCATGGTCGTTGTGTCCCTGGGCAAGACACTTCACCCACCTTGCCTCGTGTGAATGTGTATGACTGCTGTATGTTTGAGGTGGTGGTCGGAGGGGCCGATGGCGCTGAATGGCAGCCTCGCTTCTGTCAGTCTGCCCCAGGGCAGCTGTGGCTATACTATGGTAGTTTACCACCACCGGTATGACTGTGTGTGAACGAATTGTCTGGAACCCTGTAAAGCGCTTTGAGTATCATGAAAGGCGCTATATAAATCCAAGCAATTATTATTATAAAGAAAAAAAATTACTGGACTTGGTTACAGAATTGTCCTGTAGCCTGTACATTTTTAAGTCTAGTCATTGTAAACTTTAACAGGTTTACAGACCTCAGTTGGAGCTAAAATTCTGAATTGAGGTCAGAATAAAGGTTATTGTTTTTGTTAGATTGTATAGATTTGAGCTGCTTAGCTGTGATGGGCCTGTACCTTTGGGCCTGCATGTATAGAAAATGGGGGGTCTCAGCCAAGGGACTAAAGACCCCCCCAGGGAAGAAGAGCAGATGCTATTCCCCCCTTTTTGGATGGATGCGTCGTCTCCTTTGGAGGGGATGGAGAACCCACCACAGGTCAACACAGGCCTGATATACATATATGATAAACACAAATATAAAAGAGACAGTAGAACATTGAGCAACAGGGGCATGGTCAGTCATCTCAGTGGGTCTCTATCTAAGTTCAGTAAGTGAATTGGCAGTTGGCCATCTAACCCAGAGTCACTCCAATCCCCTTTGACACAGCTCCTGCAGGCCCATGGATCAGAAGTGAAGATGCACCTCCTGAAGGAATGTGGAGGAGGTCCTCCTACTCATTCCACTCCTCTAACCTGCAGCACAGTGGCCCCTAGTAGGATTTTGACCATGCCATGAACCAATGTGTTTGGAGGCTGCACAAAGGCTGCTTCAGATAGCAGTAAGAGTGGAGGATCAAAGGAAACCCTGGGATTTGATAATGTATGACAAAACGGTGAGACTATCTCCTCTGTGGTAAGAAACAGCAATTCTTTATGAAGTTTCCAGAAAAATAATAAATCAGCCTAAAGCTGATGAGGTAAGACCGATTGGACCCTTTAGGGCAGTGTAGACTCTGTGTGCTGTGGATGAAATACTTCTACTAGCGTTACCGTAAAAAAACTACAGTTCATTACAACTTATATTAAAAACATTTCTAGAAATAGGTCCAACAGGAACACACACAAGCATTCGGTCAGATGACCAGACAAGCCAAACCATTCATATTGTGACCATTTATGCCTCTCCAAGGTCAGCTAAAGTAACAATCCTTCGACTAGTTCACAGTAATCATGGGTAGTGAAAGCTGTTGCTTATCAGACAAATAGCTGTATTTCTTGGTTCTCAATAATTTGTACCAACTACTTGTTGGCCTGAAACTGTCTATGTCTATCTATATATTGTTTTAGAGCTGATATGTGGCTTGGACAGAGGCAACCGCACTTTGTAGGTGTCCAAAGCTTGCGATGGATAAACACTCTGTATTTTTAGTCTTGAAGGGAGACAGGTTTAAGGTTCATGAACCTGACCAACACAGTTGAAGAAGTTTCAGGACTAACAAGAGATACAGTAGCTGCTGGACAGTGGTGTGGAGTTGAGTCACATCACTAGGACTTGAGTTGTTGGCACCATAACAACAGGCCGGCTGGGCAACCCAGTCTTCATATAGTCTTAAATCTAGCCTCAAATCAGACCAGCCCCTCCCCACTTTCTGTCCATTGAGGCTAAATTGACGACTACATGAACCAATCAGAGGCTGACTTCCAATAAGGGATGAAAATAAGGTCCAATAGAGATTGGAGATATGCCAGACTGATCGGTGAGAGAAAAACAAATATGAAGCTCACACAAGAGCAGGCTGGTATAACCAGGCTAGGTGATCACAGGTGTTGCCACACACACGTATGCAAAAACACAATAACAGGACAACTCCATGGTTTGTCACACAATAAAGTACAGTTTCTTAGTTGTTGGATTAATAAACAATCAGCGATGTCAAATGTTAGCTAACTGTCCTTGATGTTTGGTCAGTTACTACTTTTTTCATAAATTTCATTATGACTTTAGAATTTAAACATTTAGAACTTGGTCTTAACTTGGGACTTGTTGGTGGTGACTGCATTTTATAGCCACGAGTCGGGACCTGTAAAATGATGACTTTTTATCACCTTTGCTATTTTAACCTGATGAAGGGTCTGTATTTTTAAGATAAATAAATAAATCCAACCTCGGTAAAACAACCTACGGAGTGCTTTGTGATAGATTAAAGCAAAACCATTTTTTTCTGGACCCTCTTAGCCAAGTTCCACAAGGACCTCTTTCTATGGAACGGTGACAGACAGCCTGTTTTTTTCTCTTCACTTCTCTCCTCTTAGCCATAAGCTGTCATGTCAGTCATTTTGGCTGAAGGCCCCTCAAGTTCCCCTGAGGGTCTCACTAGAATGTGACACAATAGGCAGACATTAACCTGGAATTAAATCTTAAAGGGAAGGTGGCGAAGGGATTTGTGGCTGTCACAGACGCTTACAGGCAATGTGTTGCATTTTATTTTATTTTTTGCTATGACGTCGGGGATGGGGGGAGGGGGGGGGGGGGTGTGGGAGTGTAATTAAAGTCTTCGGTGGGGGGAAATTCTATTAGGAGCTCCTATTCTGCCATGCAAAGTGTGGTGCGGAGAGATGTCACAGGCCGTCAAGCAGAAAGCAGGGCTGTCTGCATTTTAAAACCAAACTTCCAATTTTCTCCCCCTATCTTTCTTCATTCTCACTGAAGCTGGAAATTGAGTATGGCACACTTATGTGGAGAGGGAGGGAGGTGAATAAAGGTAGCTGCTTCTTCAGGATTTTAACAAGTTATTTATTCAATCGACACAACCTGTAGGTTGGTTATGGGTAGAGCATTAGAGTTGCTTGTTCTTTTTGGAACATCTGCTAATGTGTATATTTCCCCTAACAAAATATTGAGAAGTAAGTCCAATAATAACCTCCACCACTCAGACAGAGCAGGTCTGTGGCTGTACAAGCTCCTCCTAAAAAAATCAAAAAAATCCAACAGTTATCAGTAAGAAAAATAACCTTTTTCATCTATTTTAAAAATGTGGATCATGGACCTGGCAGCTATGCTTGTTCTGGCATCGATGTGTACTGTATATGCATATAATATTTATGTGTTTTCATTTGAATATAAAGTATATTAATATGGTTAAAAACAAATATATATAGGTGAGGGAAAAAAACAAACAAGTTCCTGTGTTCTGCTAACAATGGGCCGACCCCCCTCTGAGCTTGATGGTGTTTTGTCCCCCAACGGAGCCTTCGAGGCAGCGCTGCCTGGAAGGCCCTAACCCTAACTGTTGTCCTGCCTGCAAGGCGCTGTTGAGGGGACACACACACACCAAACACCCCCTCTGACTGCTGTACAAGGCTTCGCTTACTGTGCACCACATTTGATTTTAGAGCGGGAAAGTCTCCGCAGACACTCAGATCGTATTACTCTGCAAAGTTGCAAATACAAGTGCTTTCATCAGTGGGTCATATGCTCAATCAACATTGTTTTAACTCACTATTTGATGGATAGTAACTCAACACAACATTAACTAGATGGAAATCCAATGGAGTACAATTTAAAGTGACTGGGTTAATCTCAGCCTTCTGCAGAACAACAGAGCAACTCAATCCAACCAAGAAAGGTTGATAACATTGTGAGATGCACGTTTCAGTTGGAATCTCCTCTTAAGAAAGATAAATCCTTATTTTGACCCATTTTAGCATTTCCGATCATTTGAGCGATCTGACATCCCTGCGACATAGTTTGTTAGATTGTTCCAGAACTGTTTCGAAACCAATGAATATAACGAAAATGTCAGATATTTTCTCAGTGAATGAGATACATGAATTAGCTGAGGAGCCTGTGGCTCAAGGAGTAGAACGGCTCGTCCGGAGATCACAGGTTTGGGGTTGGATCCTGAACTCTTCTTGTCCACATGTCAAATGATGAAAATAAACTTACATTGAATCTAAGTAAAACTACATTTATAATTTTTGGGAATAGACCAACCAACACAGAAAAGAAACTCATGATAAATGGCATAGAACTAGAAAGAGTATCTGAAATAAAGTTTCTGGGAGTATTAATTGACAACAAATTAAGTTGGAAACCTCACATAAATTATATTAAAGCTAAAATATTTAAATCAATAGCAATACTGAATAAAACCAAAGACCTACTGAATAAAACCTCCCTGTATACATTGTACTGCTCCTTCATACTTCCTTACATGACCTACTGTGTGGAGATATGGGGAAACACATACAGAACAAATATACATCCGATCTTCATCCTTCAAAAAAGAGCTATACGAATTATACATAAAACCGCTTACAGAGAACCAACAAATCCATTATTTGTTGAACTAAAAACACTTACATTTCTAGATTTGATTGACTATAAAACTATTCAAATAATGTTTAAAGCAAATAATCACCAATTGCCTCATGGCATCCTGGAGTTGTTCCAACTGAGAGAGAGCAAATACAAGCTAAGAGGCACCTGTATATTCAAGAAACCATCTATAAGAACCAATACAAAACTACACTGTATTACGACAAAGGCTGTAAGTCTGTGGAACAACTGCGATGATGAACTGAAAAAATTTACAACAATATCAAAACTAAAAAAACTCTTCAGAAATCAAACATTGAATTGTTATGACCTGGAGCAGTGAATTTCTGTTTTGCTGTTTTCAATTTGATGGTTTTCGTACATCTGTTCCATTATTTTATTTTGTTATTGTTTTGTCGAAAAGTTTTGATTTGTTTAACCCACGAGCCAAACATCATAGACACTGACTGATTCAAACTGAACATTTATTTTTTTGTAAACAATTATAAAAAATAAGAGGGGGTAGGACCAGAAAAGTTTTTCTTAACTTCTTCCTATCCCTTTTGAACATGAACTATGTTATTTGAGTTATGTATTTGTTGCTTAGGATCCTGAGGATCCCATTTGTTTGTTTTTAATGTATTTCTTTCCTTTTTTACTGCTCAATCGTTTTATTTTTGTTTGTATTTTTTTTAACCATGTTCAATAAAGACTTACAAAAAAAATTGTTTCATCTTGAAGAAGTGATGTTTCAGGCTATAGCACCCTGCGCACTGATCCCTGTTGTGTGTCAGGTTTCATTTTTATACCTGTGATTTTTACAATTAAAGAAGGATACGGCCTGAACCTATGATACATTTGCCGGGGTCATGTTCCCACAGCCCAATGGTCCCAAAAGCCCTATGTTTCCTGAAATTGGTGATGAGGTTCAGGCATCACAGCTGGGTGGTTAGGGTTAGGGTTAGGGGACAGGGAGAGGTTAGAATAGGAGTGACACACACACACACATACCTACAGTCAGTACATACATACATACATATACACTCAACAAAAATATAAACGCAACACTTTTGTTTTTGCTCCCATTTTTCATGAGATGGATTTAAAGATCTAAAATTCATTCCAGATACACAATTGTACCATTTCTCTCAAACATTGTTCACAAATCTGTCTAAATGTGTGATAGTGAGCACTTCTGCTTTGCTGAGATAATCCATCCCACCTCACAGGTTTGCCACATCAAGATGCTGATCTGACATCATGATTAGTGCACAGGTGTGCCTTAGACTGTCCACAATAAAAGGCCACCCTGAAATGTGCAGTTTTGTCTCACAGCAAAATGCCACAGATGCCACAAGCATTGAGGGAGCGTGCAATTGGCATGCTGACAGCAGAAATGTCAACCAGATCTGTTGCTCGTGCATTGAATGTTCATTTCTCCACCATAAGCCGTCTCCAGCAACTTCGCACAGCCATTGAAGAGGAGTGGACCAACATTCCACAGGCCACAATTGACAATCTGATAAACTCTATGCGAAGAAGATGTGTTGCACTGCATGAGGCAAATGGTGGTCACACCAGATACTGACTGGTTCTGAGTCCCCAGACCCCCAATAAAGCAAAAAAATGCACATTTCAGAGTGGCCTTTTATTGTGGACAGTCTAAGGCACACCTGTGCACTAATCAAGATGTCAGATCAGCATCTTGATGTGGCACACCTGTGAGGTGGGATGGATTATCTCAGCAAAGCAGAAGTGCTCACTATCACACATTTAGACAGATTTGTGAACAATGTTTGAGAGAAATGGTACAATTGTGTATCTGGAATGAATTTTAGATCTTTAAGTCCATCTCATGAAAAATGGGAGCAAAAACAAAAGTGTTGGGTTTATATTTTTGTTGAGTGTAGTTACATAACTTAGAAAACGGTCCCCATGTCACTATTGTTATGGTGGCGATACCAATAGAAATCTAACACTGAACACTGGTATTTTTAATGGCCCCCAGAAAAAATTGCAGGCCACATGAGAACTCCCTTTTTGGTTCTGCTTCCCTGGAGCTCTGACTGCAATTGTGTCGCTCCCCTGCCAGTGGCGGCTGGCTGCCTTTGGCTCTGGGTGTACCGACGGAGCTACAGAGAGATGGACCTTCTGTGACAAAAAGCAGCTCTTTTGTGCTGCCCTTCCCTGGCACCTCCCAGGACAGATGTACCATTCACCAAGAGCACCAGCCATGTTGCAAATTGTTAACCATTGTGAAAAGTCACAGCAACAAGGGATGGAGTGGAAGGTAAAACTTGCAAAGAGGCCAGTCCAGCCACCTTTTCCACATGCATACATTTAGCGATTCACTCTTGAAGACTGACACACACACAGCAGGGGGAGTGGTAGTAGAGAATAGCCATTGTAAAGAAGCACAAGTCTTTCCACGTTATTGAGGGACGTTACTTTGTTTATACTAATCTTTGCTGTTGTTTTTGACTCAATGTCACTTGTGAGGGTCACCGCTCAATGATCTCTCCAGTATAAATAAAGGTTTTTTTTGTTACACTTTGCAACTGGTAAGCAAAAATATGTAATATTTGGTTTGATCACGATGTGATCAAAACCTTATCCAAAATCAATAACAAAAGCCTTCTCATGTAAAAGAAAAAGATCAAGGACAATGAACAGGATGCACGACTAAGAAAGCTTTAAAAATGTAAATAAAGCTAATTTGTTTTGTGGTGTGTGTGTGTGTGTGTGTGTGTTTGTGTGTGTGTGTGTGTGTGTGCATGCGTGCGTGCGAGCGAACAGTGAAGCGAAGCGCCTCAGATGGGTAGCATCTGCATAGCAGTCAGCCTCTATTTATGCGGTTATGAGACTAGATGTGAGTGTAAACCACATTAGACTTCTCCCAAGCAGGAAATATCCTGGGTGTCAGTTTGCATTCTGTCAGTGTTCTCACTGATTGCTTCCTACATTTCATTATGCTAAACGCGGCTTTTTACACATGCGGCGAGGAGTGTTTTATAGGGCCGATGGCCAGGAGACGCATCCAGGGAGCGCTGGAGCATGCATGCCACAGACAGAGAGTGTCCCCAGCCAGCTGCGTATTGTGAACAGGTTTTTAAAAGCTTGTGACAGGGTGAACTGCAACAACAGACAACCACATCATCCTCAATCCTTTCCTGCAATTCCACTGGTTCAACAAGGCTGGTACACAAAGCCTCTGAGATCGCTTTGGCAAAAGGACGCCAGGCACATATCTGCATTTAAAAACCCGCTGTTTGGAATCCCCCTTTGGCTATAGCTTAAAGCTGAACAATAAAACAACACAAAAGAGCAAGGCAGTAAATGAGTTCAATCAGCTTACAGTGTGTCTATTGCTGCTGTCATAAAGACAAAGAAGTATGGGAATTTGGGACAGCCCTTTTAAATTCAAAGCAACTGTCTGTATATAACAAAGTTGAAACTGGCTTTGAATTTCTTCCCAAAAGGCAAAGGCATTGCGGGAACGATCCAGACATAAATAGGGGGATCTCTGCATGATCAAATGTCAAAGCCAAGAGGAGGGGAGGGGAGGGGGTCCATGGGAAGGCAGGCAGGTGTCCTGAGGGACAGTCTCATGACCCATTAGCTCCTGGCAATGCACACAAAACGTCAATTGGAACAGGAAGTAGGAGCTGCCATACAGAGGCCTGGACTAATGTCAGGGTTAGGGCCAAAGATGCTTCCATGCAGCGGATGTCTGTCATTTGTGAGATGGGAGGGAACCGCCGCAACTCAGCCTCTCACCATGTCACTGCAATTAAAAGCCTTTTAAAGCCTTACTTTTCCTTAGCTGCTGCTGCTGCTGACATTTCACATATGAAGTCATCATTTACAGGTGTCTGTCAATCAATATGTCAGATGTGCTCTTAAAACAGTGTTTGAATTACTCAACCCCCAAATACCAACGAGTAATTCAGCCCCACTGTGAAGGTTTTTTGTAGTTTTTACTGTGGCTGTTTAGTGGAAACTTGTTGTAGAGGGTAGATTTAGATGCATATTTAGAATTTAATTTACTGGTAAAAGTTCACTTTAAGGCAATATTTAAGGTACACGCTAAGGGGGCATGCCCCCCTGGAAGAAAATTGGTACTGTTTTAAACTCAAATGTATCAATCTGATGCACTTTCAGAGGAACATTTAGATTTAAATCAAATCTTGAGCTGCAGAAGGAACATTATTTTTCTTAAACAGGCAGCTCTCTTTACTCTGCAACTGTAAAAACATTTCAGTAGATTGGTCTGCAGACCCATGTTATATGATGGAGGGGCCCATTGCAACAGATACAGGGTGGAAAGCTACTTTTTATGAACAGTATAGAATTTACACGTATAAAGCTTATTCCTGTATGTGTGTGGGGGCCTTAGAGGCCCCTTATGAAGCCCATAAGACATAGCTAATAATGCTTTTGTTTTGCACATGCTTTTCTATTTTTCACCTGCTAGTTGAGGGGCTATGATGATTTATTTCCTTATATTTAGGCTATTGCTTTTTGGACCCTGTTATTGACATGAGTGACTGAGCTCTTTGACAATGCGACATGTAGAGTTACTATCAGTACCTCTGGCTTAGGGCCCCCCTGAGCCCTTGGGCCCCTGGGCCTGGTTGCATGCAGTTTTCTTCTCAAAGTGCACCAGATTGATGAATTTTACTTTAAAAGGTTGCATTTTTTTCTTCCGGGGGAGCATTCCCCCAGACCCCCCTACAAGTTCCAGGGTCCCCACCTCAGTCTCCCTATTTAGCCTATACTGTAAGAAGCACTGTAGGTGTGTATGGTTATTAAAGGTCATTACACTGGGCAGTCTGAACTGGTAGCCTAATAATGGCCGAGCCGTCCGCCCCAAACATCAAGTGTCCCTTTTTTTCCTTAGTCCAAGTTGGCAACCCTAACCGCAATAAGTCTGCGGACAGTGTGTAGTTATAAGCAGTTTTGGTACAAGCAGCAGTAGGCCTATTACATGATCTCCAGTGTAATGTACACATAGACAGGAATACTGTAAGTTGCCTCTGCTGGTGTTTGTTTCCTGGCCATTATATTACAAACAGCAAAGTATCACTCAGAACTCGTTGCTTCTTGAGCAAGGGCTATACTGAATTTATTAGTAGCCTATCTTATTTTATAATGGAAGAAAACATATATTTTCATCCGTTTGTAGCTTTGCCATAACTAAAGATGTATGATGTAGGCCTAGCTAGGCTATATGATGTAACATTGAATGTGCCATGTTTTACAGCTATCTGAGTGACCTGACTGAGCTTGTGTTTTGAGGAGGTTTCCGTTGACCAACCAAGACCTTCACACTATCCGTTCCATCAGAGGAGGATGTGTTCACTGGGTGGGACAGGTGGTCTTCTTCAGGGCCCAATAACAACAACAACAACTGGACAGTTACATAAAAGTTATGGCTTTGCTTCTGTTTGATATGTACACTTTATATTTCCATTTCACTGGCTATGAATACACTGATTAATGATACTGTTTTATCAGAGAAAATATTCAGAGAGATAAAGGGGTGAAATGAAAAATGTATAAGTATATGCTCAGAAATGTAGTCAAAAATGTGAGTTTCAAGTATGCCTTTACTACAGGTAACAAACAGTGACAGTAAGCAACACCAGGGCCGCCGCTCCCTATACGCAGGGTACACAGACTGCGTAGGGCACCAAGTTCCTGGGGGGCCCCCAAAAAAATTTATTTTTATTATTTTTTTTTTTTATTTTTTTTATGAAAAAGGAAAAATATATGATCCGGGGGCCCCCCAACATTGAGGTTTTTTAAAAAAACTTCATGATGATCATTACATTACAAAAAATATATAAATTAGTTATGAACAGGCCCATTGTTGTTTTGTCTTAATTGTAATAATAATAATAATTGATAGGTTTTATATAGCGCTTTATTGCCTAGGCACTCAAAGACGCTTTACAGGGTTCCTGGTTCAATTTGTTCACACACAGTCATACAGTCATACCGGTGGTGGTAAACTACGAGAGTAGCCACAGCTGCCCTGGGGCAGACTGACGGAAGCGTGGCTGCCATTCAGCGCCAACGGCCCCTCCGACCACCACCTCAAACATACAGCAATCATACACATTCACACATTCATTGTGCCACCTATCCAGGGGTGGATTACTGCACAGGCATACCAGGCACAGGCCCAGGGGCCCAAGGGCTCAGGGGGGCCCTTAGCCAGAGATACTGATAGTAACTTTTCATGTTGCATAGTCAAAGACCTCTGTCACTGATGTCAATAACAGGGTCAATAACAGGGTCCAAAAAGGAATAGCCTAAATATAAGTATACTCATCAGAATGTAACAAGATATAAATCATCATGGGCCCCTCAACTAGTAGGGGAGAAATACAAAGGCAAGTTAAAAACAACAGCATTAGTAGCTCTGTGTAAGGGGCTCCATGAGGGTCCTTGAAGGCCCCCTCACACATACACAAATAAGCTTTCTATGTGTGAATTCTAAATTGTTCATAAAAAGTAGCTATCCTCCATTTATCTGTTGAAATGGGCCCCTCCATCATAGAACATGGATCTGCAGACCAATCTACTGTACTGTTTTTACAGTTGCAGAGTAAGGAGTGCTGCCTGTGTAACAGTGTAAATAATTACTTGGCTTAAATGTTAAATTCCTGTCAAACTTGGGACTGCAACAAAAGGTTTTTTTGTGTATTTTATTTTGAAAGTCTATAGCGGAAGTTGGTTTCGCACTTAATGCTGGGCATTTTGCTTTGCGCTCAGAAGGAAAATGCTCTTAACACTGTCGGTGAGTTGCTGCTCTGTTCGCTCGGACATTAAAGGGGACATATTATGCAAAAACTCGGGTTTAAATGTGTATTTCCGAGGTCTACTAGAAAAGGTTTTAATGGTCTATTGTACAAAAAGCCCATTAGTTTTCTACCAATGCCCATTTCTTCATTGCCTTTTCAGGCCTTTTCAGGCCTCTCCCTAAAAAATTTGGTTTTGACATCTACCCCCCTCCTATCTACATGGGCGTGCATGCACCGCCCTGCTCATTTACTCTATACCTACCTATATGGGCATGGCACACGCCCAGCTGTCAGTTTTGTTTACTTTTGGCCAATGCAGCATGGAGATCGATGTTACCATGTTTACCTTCATTTCTACAGCAAATATCAGCACACTTATCACTTCTAAACCAAAAGCTTTACAACTGAACCTGGTCAGGCAGGAGTCTGAGCTGAAAACTGTGAAAATTGCATCAAGATTTCTGGTTTCCCTGACATTATCCTCAGGTAAATACAGTTTAAATATGTCACAGTCAGTAACAGAATATGAGCTAAGTATTTATGAATAAACTCTCTAAACTTGTAACATACAACGTTTTATGTATGTCTCTACAGGTTAAACTGGGGAATGATCTACAACCCAGTGGAGTGAAAGCTTTGGTTGTGAAGCCATGCTGTAAATGTACAGTAACGTGGCAGGAAAGGAATGTATCATGTCAAGATCCACTGGAAAGACATTATCTTTTGTAAAAAAAAAATATATAGAAACAATTACAGTCAGAGCTGCAAATTATCTGACACCCTTTCAATACCTAGTAGGTAATGTATCATTTGTATTGTGATCACTCATTTATAATAAAGTTTTACTGTTAAAACATGTATTGTGTTGCTTACTGTCACTGTTTGCTTCGTGTAGTAAAGGATTACTTGAAACTCACATTTTCATAGTCAGGATGTTGGACTAGTTTTCAGACCGATCTACATGCATTGACTTATACGTTTTTTAATTCAACCCTTTATCTCTCTGAAGATTTTTTCTTTGAAACAGTATCATTACATTTTAAAATGACCAAAACCATACTTAAAAATAAAGCAGTTTATTCATAGCCAGTGAAATGGAAATATAAAGTGTACATAATTCAAACAGAAGCAAAGCCATATTGTATGTAACTGTCCAGTTGTTGCTGGTGGGCCCTGAAGAAGACCACCTGTTCCACCCAGTGAACAGTCCTCTGATGGAACAGATAGTGTGACGGTCCTTGTGGGTCAACGCTCAGGTCCCCCAGATAGCTGTAAAACATGGCACATTCAATGTTACATCATGTGTAGCCTACATACATGATACATCTGTAGTTATGGCAAAGCTACAAACTAATGAAAATATATTTTTTCTTCCATTATTAAATAAGATGGGCCACTAATAAGTTCAGTATAGCCCTTGCTCAAGGGCTATACTGAACTGTTTTCACACAGGGGCTGTCACGGACAGACTCACAGATCTAACCGTTAGCATAAAAGCTAACGGGCGCTAACGCAGTTTCACTGTTTTCACACAGGGGCTGTCACGGACAGACTCACAGATCTAACCGTTAGCATAAAAGCTAACGGGCGCTAACGCTAACGCTAACTACTTAACCCAGAGACATTCTCTCGTTTCAGTCGGCGTTGGTTATTATAGGAGGAAAGCACATTACACACATTGAACTCATAAACGGACAGATTTGTTTTTAAATAGGACTACTTACATTTCCAGAGGAGAGATGGTGTCTCTCTGTCTTCCAGGCACAATCTCCTCCACACTCCAGTATAACAGCAGATCACACTAGATTGTCAACCTTTGCTGGGCATAGCCAAACAACAAAAAATGAAGTAAATCCATTCAGCCCCGGTCTGCTTCGAGGCTGGGGTGTGATGGTAGCTTGAGGATGAGCTAACACTGCAGCTTGCTTCTCCTCTGTTGTTGCATGAGCGAGTGGAGGCTCAGCTGTGTGTGATTACCAACGGGGCGTCTTGATTTGCCAATCAACTACCGAGTTTCTGGTAAGCTTTCCCGTGGGAGTATTTATGGTAATGAAAACCGACCGGTTTCGTCACCAGTCTGTGTTTTTTGGAAGAAACCTTCAAATCCCCCTTTTTTCTAAAAAAGCATCCCTGAAGAAACTGACACATTTGTTTTTTTGAAGCTTGTGTGTGCTGGTAGAGACCCCAATAACCTACAAGGGTGCCCAAACACCTGCAATGTTTGGTTTTTCATAATATGTCCCCTTTAAGTCAATAATAAGTGAAAACTACGGTTCATATAATGTGTAAAATATCAGCATTTGTTGTATAACATGCTTGACTAACAAGGCATCGTTAAAACCAATAGTTTTGTTGTTTTGTGACGAATTGTTGTCGTAGTGTTTGAAAATGTTTTGGGCTAGCAGCCAACATGTGTGATGTATGTATTAGCTAGTTACACGAGGTGCACGTGAACTGTATGATCATGCCAAGCCCCTTTTTGTATTTGTAGTGCGAGCAAGAAGACTTCCATGACTTTTCAATTAATGCACACTGGTTGTGTTGCCATTCCATGTTGTTGCAGGTATGTTTATTTGTGTTGTTTTAAATGCAATGTTGTTATGTGTAATTGATATTTGGGTGCTCTTTTAGATAGGATATTTTATGTTTTTATATTTTATTTACAAGTATGTTTTTAGGACCAAAAATACCACTATACGATCAATGTTAGAAGGAAAATGCTCTTAACACTGTCGTGCGAGCAAGAAGACTTCCATGACTTTTCAATTAATGCACACTGGTTGTGTTGCCATTCCATGTTGTTGCAGAATAAAAACCAGTGCAGTACTCCACCCAACCTGTCCTGAGGTCCTGTCATTCGAACAGCAGAAGAATTATAACATAGGTCACATTGGTGCCGTGACTCATCGATCTCCTGGACGGTGGCTTCTTCAGCGCGATCCGGGGATTCTATCTGCTACTGCTGTTCCTCTATATGTAATCAGGTGGACATTCCATGTGTACTGTTGAGCTGTTAGAGCGCATAGTGATTTTTGTGGTAATCCTGCTGCTCATCCGTACTAACTCTGTTGCACTTTGAGTATTTAGATTTTTTTTTTTTTAAGTGTCATTGAAATTTTTTTTTTCACAATGAGCGTTATTGAGGGAAATAGCACTCCTCGTGGTGTTGGCAGGGGGAGAGGAGTGTTGAGTTCTCCTATGTTTTTGCATTTTGAAACACCTGTAAATGGGCGTGGTATTGTTTTGGGGGGAAGTGAGGGTACACCAGGGCTCCCTTTGATCAATAGGCATGTGTCCCCTCCCCTAAGTAATCCTGTGGGTATTTCAAATGAGCCGCAACATACCAGTTCTGCTGCCCCTAGCCCTGTGGCCCTTGCTAATGAAATTGTCAATCAGATGGGAGATGTAATTCAGCATGTTACTCAGAAGGTTGTACAGAACATTATAACCCAATTCAGCCCATCTGTGAGTACCCCTTTAACCAATGCTGCCACTTCCCCAACCAATGCTGAAATGTCTACTTCAAACATGCTTGACAGCTCTCATGTGCAGCTCGTATCCCACAGAAAGCTGAAAGACCCCCCATGCTTCAGAGGGGAGAGCTCTGACTCTGTTTCTGTTAGAGAGTGGGAGGATCTCATGAGAACTTATATTAAGAAAAGTAACCTAAGACCCGAGGAACAAGCTGAGGAGATCCTTGTTCACCTTAGGGGTAAAGCTAAAGACATCGCCCGGGTGGGTACCAGAAACAGTGTCATAGACATCACTCGTGACCCTGAAGCCATCTATGCTCTCCTACGAAAGCACTTTGGTTCTGCCCCATGCTCATCACTCCCACTAGCAGACTTCTATACCACTCTGCCTGAGAAAGGGGAGGAGGCATTTGATTATTGGCTCAGGCTGCACCGTGCCGTTGACATTGCCGTTGAACGGCTTAAAGAGCATGGCAAGATGCTGGAAAGTCCTGGCACTGAGGTGACACGCATGTTTATAAGAAACTGTCCCACCCCTGAGCTTTCGATTACCTTTCGTTCAAAGACCATTGACAAGTGGAATGCTCATGAAGTCCAAGAAATCTTGTGCGAGTATCATTCAGGTTTAACAGCCACTGTGAGCAAAGTAGCCAAAGAGAAGGTAACAATGAACATACAGCACACTGCTTCTCCACCACCTGTACCGTCTACTGGGGGGCAGGGGCTGCCACAGTCGCAGGCCACAGACTCTGCTACCCTGGAACGACTTATCAGCATGCTGGAGAAGGTGCTTCTGCAGAGACCTGCCCAGTCGGGCCCAACCAGACAGTCTGGCCCACGGCGTCCCAGGATTGAAGGATTACATGAAATGCCTTGTTCTGTCTGTCGTGATGCTGCTCACTCTGCCTTCACTCACTGCCGTGACCATAAGCTCTGTTTTCAGTGCCACTCACCAAATCACTCGAGTCGTGCCTGTCCTGGCCGCACAGCCTCAACCACTCAGCAGCAGCCGGAAAACTAGTGGGTCCGCACTTTAGGGAGGACAGTGTGGATCATGATAGTGTGTCTCCCAGCTGTGACAGTGATGACTTAGAATCTTTGTATGAATCTCTGTGCTCCTTTGCACCATCTGGAAAGACAGTGATTTTCCAATCGACACACAGACTTCAGAAGTCTGACAGCTTGTTTTACACTGATGTTTGTGCTGCTGGTGGAGTTCAACTGAAAGCAATGATTGATAGTGGTTCCATGTCATGCTCTATAAGTGAAGCTGCTGCTGCGCGTCTCTTGCAACACTGCCCTGATTTGAAGAGTAGTCCTGCTGATGACATTGTTGTTGTTGGTGCTGGAGGTCACCATGTCTACCCAAAGGCAGTCTATGATTTGGAGGTGGTTATTTATGGCTTCAGGTTGCTCATCCCAACACTGGTCATCCCTGGACAAACAGACAACATGATTGTCGGTAGTAATGCTATCAAGCTGCTCATACACTTGATGAAAGAGTCTGAGGACTATTGGAGGCTTCTGGCTGCACCTGTTGATATTGCAGATGATGACTGTGGCCAGTTCTTATCTTTGCTCTCCAACACTGAAAAATGGCGGGGTGGGCCCATGCCTGACAAGATCGGCACAGTGAAGCTAAGGCAGAGTATTACACTTGAACCTCTGCGTGAACACCTTGTTTGGGGCAAGCTGCCCGCATCCGCACCTTTGTCAGTAGGGAGCACAGTCATTGTCGAACCGACTCAGTCAAAATCGAGGCCCAGAAATGTACTGGTTGGCCGGGTTGTCACACCTCTGTGGGGAGACAGGTGGGTCCCCCTTAAACTGATAAATCCTAGCAGCAAGGCTGTGACTCTGAAGAGAAATTGCAAGATTGCAGACGTCTTCCCATGTGTTGCAGTTGAGGAGCTGCCTTCCCCTGAAAAGGTTTCTGTCAATGTTCAAGATGTCACACAGGGCTCTGTGTCGACAAAGTCCCCTGAGCAGAGAAAAGAGGTTTTAAACAACTTGGGTCTACAAGACTTGGACTTGGGATGGTTGTGAGGTGTCTGACCAGTGGAAAGACAGGCTCCTGCAGCTCGTTGTGAAGTATGAGTCAATCTTCTCAAGGGACAAGATGGACTGCGGGGAGGCTACGGACTTCGTCCACAAAAAACACCTCGTGGACGAGAGGCCGTTTCGCTTGCCTTACCGTCGAGTGCCTCCAACACAGTACGAGCAGCTGAGAACTGCACTGAATGAGATGGAGGAAAAGGGCATAATCCGGAAGTCGCACAGTGAGTACGCTTCACCACTGGTCTTGGTGTGGAAAAAGGATGGCAGTCTGCGCATTTGTACCGATTTCAGATGGCTTAATGCAAAGACTGTGAAGGATGCACATCCACTGCCTCACCAAGCTGATACCCTTGCTGCTCTTGGAGGAAATGTCTTCTTTTCCACCATGGACTTGACTTCTGGATTTTACAATGTACCACTTCATGAGGCACACAAGAAGTACACTGCCTTTTCCTCCCCCTTTGGCCTCCATGAGTACAATAGGATGCCCCAAGGTCTATCCAACAGTCCCGCAACTTTCATGAGGATGATGTTATCAATCTTCGGTGATGAAAATTTCAGCAGCTTGCTCTGTTACTTGGACGACCTGATGGTCTTCGCCCCCAGTGAGCAGCTGGCCATTGAACGTCTGGAGATGGTGTTCTCTCGTCTGAAAACTCACAAACTCAAGCTTGCTCCCAAGAAATGTCATCTCTTGAAGAGCTCAGTTAAGTTTCTGGGGCATATCATCTGTGCAGATGGGGTGAGAACAGACCCTGACAAGGTCAAGACCATTTCTGATGTTGGAGAGGCAGAGTTAATGGAGAATGATGGTGTCACGCCCTCCTGGAAAAAGATCAGATCTTTCCTTGGCATGGTCTTTTATTACCAGCATTTCATTCCTGACTGCTCCGCAAAAGCCAAACCCCTCTTCAGGCTCATTTCTGGACGGCAAGTTCAATCCCAGGCCAAGAAGAGAGGGAAGTTCAAGAAAAAGTCCTCTGCCCCGCCAGCTATGACACCAAGTGACTGGACTGATGCATGTCAGAAATCATTTCAAACGCTAAAAAGTGAACTAACTCATGGTGTCACCTTGGCTCACCCTAACTTCGACCAGCCTTTCATCCTTGCTGTCGATGCTTCTTTTGATGGTATTGGAGCCGTCTTGTCACAAGTGGCACCTGGTGAAACAATTGCAAGGCCTGTCGCCTTCGCCAGCAAGACGTTGACCCATTCTCAAATGAACTACCCTGCACACAGGCTGGAATTTCTGGCACTGAAATGGGCCGTATGCGACAAGTTCAGTCATTGGCTGAAGGCTAAACACTTCACCGCCTGGACGGATAACAATCCCCTGTCCTACATTCTGACAAAACCACGCTTGGATGCGTGTGAGCAAAGGTGGGTGGCTAAGCTGGCAGCTTTCAACTTTGATCTTAAGTACGTGCCAGGAGTTAAGAACACTGTTGCAGACGCTTTGAGCCGTGAGCCATTCGTTCAGTCATGTGTTGGTCATCGCTTGCTGAAAGAGCCCTATATCGCATTATTGGATGAAGTCAATGGAGTTGTCAGAGGTACAGTGCAGGATGCTTTTCGACTGACAAACAACTGTCAGGTTGTTCAAGGTGCAAGGTCAAAGTCAACAGACCTCAGTGGTGTGCATGATCCTCAGACTGACGGAAGTTCCATCAGCTCAGACGAGGTGTCGGCTGCACTAAGCGCTCATCGTGGTTGTGGTCATCTCAGTGCTAACCTACCATTGCCACAGTTGCCTGATGAAGACCCTTCCACAATTATCCCTCAGAGCCAGTTTTTGAGCCTTCAAGAGCAAGATCGAACGATAAGCAGAGTCCTGTTCTATGTGCAGCGAAAAAGGAAAGCTACCAAACGAGAGGCAGCAGCTGAACCTGCATGCGTCATTAAGCTCCTCAGACACTGGAAAAAGCTCAAAGTACAAAATGGGATTCTGTACAGGGTGAGAAAAGACAACCGACTGAACAAAAAGCTGTCCCAGTTCATTGTACCAGATGGCCTTAAACATCAGATTCTCCTTGGTCTTCATGACAATGCTGGTCATCAGGGCCGTGCACGAACCCTCTGCCTCGCCAGAGAAAGGTTCTTCTGGGCTGGAATGGAAAAAGACATAATAAACCATGTACGACGATGTGAAAGATGTATTGTTGGCAAAACCCTTGAACCTGCAGCCCGTGCACCCCTTGAATCCATTCACACATCTGAACCAATGGAACTGGTGTGCATTGACTTTTGGACAGCTGAACTGAGCGACAAGAAAACTGTTGATGTCTTGGTCATAACTGACCACTTCTCCAAAATGGCACACGCCTTCCCCTGTCAGAGTCAAACTGCAAAACATGTTGCCCGTCGATTGTGGGATGATTTCTTCTGCGTGTATGGCTTTCCCAAGAGAATCCATTCAGATCAGGGGGCCAACTTCGAGAGCAGGCTCCTGAAGGAACTTTTGGAGATGGCAGGTGTGAATAAGTCACACACCACACCTTACCATCCAATGGGTAATGGTGTCACAGAACGCTTCAACAGGACGCTGGGGAATATGTTGAGAACCCTTCCCCCAACTGCAAAAGCCAGGTGGCCTCAGGTGCTGCGGACTCTAACCTTTTGCTACAACTGTACAATACATGAGACGACCGGGTTTGCCCCATTTTACCTCATGTATGGACGGGTTCCACGTCTCCCTATCGACATCATGTTCCAGCATGTGCTTCAAGATGACAAAGTGATCAGCCATAATGAGTTTGTCTTACGGTTGAAGCAGGACTTGAGTGAAGCCTCGCGGATTGCTCAGAAACACACCCTTGACGAGCAAGCACGTCATGCCAGGCTGTACAACCGCAAAGTCAAAGGCTCTCCACTAGCTATGGGTGATCGAGTGTTGTTGGCCAACCGTGGTGAAAGAGGAAAAAGGAAGCTTGCTGACAAGTGGGACTCTACACCTTATGATGTTGTGTCTGTGAGGTCTGGGATCAACGTGTACAGAATAAGAGATGCCGTTACCGGCAGAGAGAGAGTTGTGCACCGGAATCTTCTTCTCTCAGTTGACTTTCTTGCAGTGGATGAAACTCCTGCCTCTCTTGTGGGCTCAGATAACCAGGATGTGGCATGTGCAAGTGGTCGAGACTCTGTGGAGATGAACGATGCAGATGGCTACAACCGAACTTTGGACTGGCTAATGCACTCCCCTGACCCAGTCCCTGTCAGTGTAGCTCATTCCCCTGACCAAGTGTCCGTCAGTGTAGCTCATTCCCCTGACCAAGTGTCCGTCAGTGTAGCTCATTCCCCTGACTCAGTCCCTGCCAGTGTTGCTCATTTACCTGTGCTAGACATGTCTCAGTTGACTCCCGCAGAAGATGTTGATGAGAACACTGCTGTTTGTTCACAACCTCACAGTGTTCATGCTGGCTCAGGTGATGCAGTTACTACCAGATATGGGAGACATGTCAGACCTCCCAAAAAGTTGATTCATGAGATGTCAACACAAAAGGTTGAGCATACCTTTCTTAGTTCAAGTCCTGTGTATGCATTCTTTCACGGACTGTTTAAGGGCTAAATAATGACCAGAATTTTTGTACCCCCAATTTTGTATGGACTAAATCCAAGTGTTATTTGTTGTTTTTGTGAACTTGGGTATGCAATGTGTATTGCCTTGAACTAGATGTTTAGTAGGTGTATATGGCATCTTCTACTGGTCTGTGTAAAGTATTGGGCCTGGTACCTCCTGATCCTTTTGCACTCCCTAAGGGAGGATTTTGTATCGACTGTAAATTACATCAGTGATATGGTTTCACTTTGAGCAATCCCACACAATTTTTTTTTCTCTATTTCTTTTCTCGTTATGGTACTCTGGATTTGTCTGAGTTTAACAGAATTTAAAGGGGGTGTATGTAACAGTGTAAATAATTACTTGGCTTAAATGTTAAATTCCTGTCAAACTTGGGACTGCAACAAAAGGTTTTTTTGTGTATTTTATTTTGAAAGTCTATAGCGGAAGTTGGTTTCGCACTTAATGCTGGGCATTTTGCTTTGCGCTCAGAAGGAAAATGCTCTTAACACTGTCGGTGAGTTGCTGCTCTGTTCGCTCGGACATTAAGTCAATAATAAGTGAAAACTACGGTTCATATAATGTGTAAAATATCAGCATTTGTTGTATAACATGCTTGACTAACAAGGCATCGTTAAAACCAATAGTTTTGTTGTTTTGTGACGAATTGTTGTCGTAGTGTTTGAAAATGTTTTGGGCTAGCAGCCAACATGTGTGATGTATGTATTAGCTAGTTACACGAGGTGCACGTGAACTGTATGATCATGCCAAGCCCCTTTTTGTATTTGTAGTGCGAGCAAGAAGACTTCCATGACTTTTTGCACACTGGTTGTGTTGCCATTCCATGTTGTTGCAGGTATGTTTATTTGTGTTGTTTTAAATGCAATGTTGTTATGTGTAATTGATATTTGGGTGCTCTTTTAGATAGGATATTTTATGTTTTTATATTTTATTTACAAGTATGTTTTTAGGACCAAAAATACCACTATACGATCAATGTTAGAAGGAAAATGCTCTTAACACTGTCGTGCGAGCAAGAAGACTTCCATGACTTTTCAATTAATGCACACTGGTTGTGTTGCCATTCCATGTTGTTGCAGAATAAAAACCAGTGCAGTACTCCACCCAACCTGTCCTGAGGTCCTGTCATTCGAACAGCAGAAGAATTATAACATAGGTCACACCTGTTTGAGAAAAATCTGAAAAATAATGTTCCTTCTGCATCTCAGGAGTTGATATAGCCTCTAAAATTTCCTCTCAAAGTGCACCAGATTGATGCATTTTACTTTAAAAAGGCACCACTGACAATTCAAGCTTAGGGCACCCAAAAGCTTAGCAGCGGCCCTGAGCAACACAATACATTTTTTAACAGTAAAACTTTATTATGAGTGATCACAATACAAATGATACTTTATCTACTAGATATTGAAAGGGTGTCAGATAATTTGCAGCTCTGACCGAAAGCATAATTATTTCAACCACACATTTTACAAAAGATAATGCCTTTCCAGTGAATCTTGACATGATTCAGGATACATTCCTTTCCATTATGGTTACTGTGCATCTTTACATGTCACCTCAGCATCGCTTCAAAACCAAAGATTTTTCACTCCACTGGGCTGTAGATCATTCCTCAGTTGAACCTGTAAAGACAAACGTAAAACAGGGTGTATACCAGTTTAGAGAGTTTATGCATAAATACTTAGCTCATATTCTGTTATTGACTGTGACATAATTAAACTGTATTTACCTGAGGATAATGTCAGGGAAATCAGAAATCTTGATGCCATTTTCACAGTTTTCAGCTCAGACTCCTGTCTGAACAGGTTCAGTTGTACCGCTTTTAGTTTAGAACTGGTTAGTTTGCTGATATTTGCAGTAGAAATGAAGCTAAACATGTTTACATTGGTCTCCTTGCTGCATTGGCCAAAAGTAAACAAAACTGACAGCTGGGCGTGTGCCATGCCCATGTAGGTAGGTATAGAGTAAATGAGCAGGGCGGTGCATGCACGCCCATGTAGATCTGACCAGGCAGAG
The DNA here is from genome assembly GCF_949987685.1 of Ammodytes marinus. Lineage (NCBI taxonomy): Eukaryota > Metazoa > Chordata > Actinopteri > Uranoscopiformes > Ammodytidae > Ammodytes > Ammodytes marinus. The sequence goes on from NC_137221.1 coordinate 25,752,239, forward strand.
CAGACTAGGATGTTTGCAAAGGGGGGTAGATGTCAAAACCAACCTTTTGAGATGGTACTCTAGTCAAATGCTTAGCAATGGTATGAAAGTAGTCTGTGGGAAACCTTGAAATGAAGTCGGTGAGTTGAGGGACAATTCTGCATTTTGACCCTTAATTGTAACATTAGAGTCAACAGGATTTTTAGTCCTTTCCAATGTACAGTATTTTAAATGGAATTAACTTGGCTTTGAAATACATTTGTTGAAAGAGAACATTGCTTCATTAAATATACCCTGCGTTCCAAATCAGATACTCTTTCTTTTTACTACACTACATACTAAAGTACAGAAGAGTTTAAGGGGCCACAGGAGAGAAATCAAATCAGATAAGGAAGATTTATTTTCATTATGTCGAGAAATGTCAAGAATAAAGACTAATACCCTAAAATGCTATTGGAGTTAGTGGGGCAATTGTGTATTTTCCTAAATCTTTTTCTCGCATACTAAATAGTATATAGTATGGGATTGGAACGCAGGGATATTGTGTTTCTCTGTAGTAAATATTATTAAATCATTTAATGTATGTCATTGTCATTGTTATTTCTTTACGAGTGAATTCTCAGCATTGGTGGAGAATAGCCGACCTGTAAAGCTCCATGTTGGATTGAGATGAACAGCTGCTGTAGCATGGTGGTGTGTAACCCAGCTCTTCAGTGTAGAGAAATGGAGGGACTGCCAGGTCTTCTACAAACTTCCAGCAACAGTCAGTCAGTGCATATAGCTGATAACAAAAAATATGCAGCGTCAAGTCTTTGATAAACAAGCTGGACGTGTTCCCTGCTGGGATAGCCAGTCTTATATTGGGAGCCCAGGCTGGAATGTTTTTCATTGTAATTCCATCACACTATATGCGCACCACAACCAGATTCACAACACATGCCAAATGTTGGGTGCTAATCCCTCTTTGTGAAGACACAGTTAACACTGAACATATTACAGTAAATACATAACTATACAGATACACAACTTGGCAAGCGTTATCCCATTTTGCTCGATCGTGACACAAATGTTATTCCTCCGCACAGGCACGAGGCCAGAAGCAAGTATGTTTTGGGGTTTGTACTTCCTTCTGTTTCTTTTCGTAAACACTTCTCTACGCCTCTCCGTCCGTCCACTCTGATTCGCCGATGAACTGAATAGATGTTGGAGGTCAAAGGTCAATAGTCAAGGTCACAAAGACCTTTTGCCTCATGAACCCAATATGTCAAGAACACTTTGAGGGATTTTTTCCTCAAATTTGGCACAAACTTCTACTTTTATTAGAGCTTTACCTTCTTTAAATCATTGCCTATACCACCACTGGACTTTCACCATTCTGCAATTGTATGCCTCATGGAGGAATATAACCGCCAGGTAGTAGTTGTAGTTTTTTTCTGTTTAAGCTAGGAAGGAACTGTGTAGACTGAAGCAGTTCTTATAACAGGATGTGTTGATAGGGGTAGTGACTTGATAAGCATTAAGAGGCAAGGCAAGTTTATTCATATAGCAGATTTCATACACAGAGGCAATTCAAAGTGCATAATATACATTTTTAAAAAGAGAAAATAAAAAATAGATGAATAAATGAGGGAGAGAATCATTGAAATCCAGGGATGCACATGAAGAATAAAAGGAGTATATAAGCCCCAATGCATATAGGACAAAAAGAAAAGAAAACTTAAGAAAACCATTTTGAAACTGCACTTACTGGCTAGTGATGTTACAAACTACTGTTCATTGGAACAAACTAGGTAGCTATACTGGAAACGCAATACTGTTGAACAATGTAGATACGGCTGATCCCCGACACTGTAGGCTATAAGCAACACAAACAGACACTCTGCGAAACAATCTCTTCAAATTGTCTGATATGAACATTAAATGCACAGTACAGAAGTCAGGGGCATGTATTTAACACTGTGACATTTGGGGGAAATAAATTTGTATAGCATGTCTTACACGATGAGATAAGAACAACAAGATCCATTTAAAATCTGTCCAAGGCAACCAAAATGATATATGCCTGAATATGGTTCTATAGGTTCTCACGTTTTATTTGTTGTACAAAAATAAAAATAAACGACTCGCCATCACTTGGAATGGGAGATATAGGCTGTGTAGACGGCCACATTTTCACATAAATTTACTTCACTTTAATGTGCCTTTATTTACAGCTCCTTTTCTTCTCAACTTTCAATATTTTCTGTTGCTTTTTTGTTTTTATAGAGCGACACTACGGGTGCATGTGCAGCTTATAGATATCATCATGAACATTTGCCAGTTGATTACAACATTTCAACTTTTTTTTTTTGAATAATTGTTCCAGACATTTTTAATAAATATGCACATGTGGCAATATCTAAATTACATTTGCATCTCTTGAAGAAACTAAAATGTAGATGTTGCATGAAGCCAGATTTAAAAACTTTTTTAACATTCATTTTTACGACATATTAGTGTCCGAGGTTTTTTACAGATTACATATTTTGGACACAGCCCTTTTTTATTATTTTTTTAAATCACTAAAAATGCATTCCCAGCATGTTTTTAAGAAGAAGACACATTATTATTATCATCAGATCAAATCAGACAATTAACATAATATGAACAAATCCTTCTGTAATAACCTCTGGAATAGTGCTAAGAATGATTTCGGAAAGTTTAGTTGAGAATTGAGATTTCTGGTCTAGAAATCAAATCAAATCAGTTTTATTTGTATTTATTTGTTTTATTTGTATTTATATCACAAATTGACATTTGCCTCAGTGGTCTTTACATTCCATACAATATGATACAATATGACACCCTGCCCTTACACCCTTAGCTCGGCTGAGAAAAAACTCCCAGTAAAAAACCCTTTACCGGGATTAAAAAATGTTTGAAGAAATCTCAGGGAGAGTTGACAAAGTAAGGGATCCCTTTCCAAGGACGGACATGATGCAATAGATGTCATAAGTAGAGAAAATCACGAAGGATTTTGGTCATTGACCAGATGTTTACATAACACTAAAGTAGAGCGCGAATAGTGTGGATGCAGGATAACTTCAGATGCTGCCAGAGGGGGAGCCGGATCCACACCGTCTCGTTTCACCAGGGAAAACTAAGGTTTCCAGCGCCAGGATTACATCCAACGTCTCCAGACGTCCTTAACCACTGCAACATCTAACACGTTGATGATCCATTCTCAGCTGCTGTCAGAAGGGGGACCGAATCCACACCGTCTCGTCACCACCAGGGAAAACTGGAAGAGGACAGACAGAAGCAAAAATGAATTTAAAGATTTAAAGATTGAACAAGCATGCGAGTAGAAAGAGTACTATCCTGATGGACGATGAATCAGTGCTGGTGTGAGGCAACAGCAGGCAGGGAGGATCCGTTCCTAGGACGGCTGATTCCGCACAGAACTCAGAGTCAGTCGTGTAGAATGGGGAGTGCTTGGTAAGGTCCCCGAGTGGCACCGGGCAAGCGGTCTTCCGTACACCATAATTCCCATGCCCGCCTGTCGGACGGGGATTCGGTGCTGGGCTCTTCCCTCTTTGCTCGCCGCTACTGAGGGAATCCTGGTTAGTTTCTTTTCCTCCGCTGTTTCTTTTCCTCCACTTAGTAATATGCTTGAGGATTGAAGATGGTTGTATAGGAGAAATAAACAGATGCAAACAGAAAAGGTTTAGTCAAATAAATACAAAAAATCTCCATTTCTGATTATGATTTATACTAGTATGAAAAAACACATGGAAGCAAAATACTCAAACATCTAAAAAATAACCAGTGCTTGAAAATACAATGTTTTTGCCTTCAGTGTATCGCCTTCATCTTTTATTCTCCGTAAAATAACAATGTTGGAATAGCCTGGAAATCCAGACCCACATCTAGAACAATATATAGGGTCTAGCCACGATCAATAGACCTTTCCCAACTCAAAGGGTGGCACCTAAGCATTTCAAATACCACTGCACACAATTGGATAGCACTACGACCAATCAGAGCAATGAACAAGGTGACGTATTAAGCCCCATTCGTTTAGCAAACAGCTGGGTTAACAGGTAAATTGGATTTGAGTGCCGTCTTCCAAATCGTTAAGTGTCGAGGCCAAAGCCGTCAAACTGAAACAACATATCCGCAGCCATCTCTGTTGTTTACTATCATGGCTTCGGCGGCGCATGCACAGAACTGTCGTCATCGGGTCACGTCCGCCCCAAAGCCCCATATCAGAACGATTTGATTGGTAGCTCAGAATTTTCTGACATATTTAATGAGCTTCAATGGATCGTGCCCAGACCAACAGGCGCAGCAAATTTAATTTACCAGTCTGGATTTCCAGGCTGACATTGTTGTGACTACATGTGTGTGAAATGACGCGTTGCAATTAAATACGAGCATTATATTGAACATGAAATTCTACAATGAATCCCAGAATCTTGGTATGAAATGGAATGTAAAATTAAGTTGGTTTTCGTATTCTACTTAGACCATCTAGAAACACATAGCATCTGTGCAGGGTATACGGTCGGTGCCACTCATTGAGATATTCAATCCTTGAGTCTATAGGCCTCATTAAAAATGTAATAAGAGAAAGGCCTTTTCATGTGTCATTTATAGAAATATTTATTAATTCAATTTACAGAAAATTTGCTGTATCATCAAATGTGTCGTTATCAGGATATGAACTAACCTATATCGGGATATGAAAATGTTGGTCATACCGCCTGAGTGCAGAAAATATGGAAGGAGTAGATGCAAAAAGGTTGCAAAAAAAGGGGTGAATGTGCAGTGAATTTATTTGTTTTCAAAAACATTTGCATCTTTTAAATTAAAAACACAAAGCCATGCACAGAAGCCTGTTGTTCTGAGTTTAAAACACATAAAAAAATATATAAAACATAGATATCTGATTTTTAGCCAATTGGATTTGGTGTTGTCACAATCTCTTCTGAAAGCCAGCTCTATAATGTAAAGTTGAGTCGAAATAGATCATTGTGTTTGATTAAAGGATATAAAACTGCATTGTTATACTGCTGCATGTTTCTGCAATTTTAGGCATTTAATTGCAGCACATATTCTATTTAATGAAAAAATAAAGCCAGAACATATAACAGAAAATGAAAAAGCAAAAAAAACATCTCTTACTATAAAACAAAATTCTCTTTATTTAGGCAAAAAGGAGAAGGTAAGTAAATAAACATTTATGGACTGATATGGAAAGAGAAATGCTAGCAGCAAGCACGCGTCCTCCCCCTCCCCACCCTCCCTCCCTCCATCCCTCGCTCTCTCTCTCTCTTCTCTCTCTCTCTCTCTCTCTCTCTCTCTCTCTCTCTCTCTCTCTCTCTCTCTCTCTCTCTCTCTCTCTCTCTCTCTCTCTCTCTCTCTCTCTCTCTCTCTCTCAGGTCAACAGTAAAAAGGATCCGAGCCACAGATTGACTTATCTACCTGAATCCAATTTTCATGTTCACTGACTGCAATGAGCGGCTTCATTCCAGGATGAATTACACTTTTTCTATCAGCTTTTGATAAACAAATCGAGCTTCGTGCTTCAAGCGTTGAAAAGGAAAAATTGTTGAGCATTCACTATGAATAAATCACAGGTTAGAAGAAGCACACGCTTAAAGGATGGGGGGAGGGGGGGTATTTAGAAACCAAGTCATGACGATATCACAGTCTGCATGTAGCAAAAGAAAAAGAAAAGTGATTCTCTAAATCTATAGAAAAAAAAATATTTACATCTAATTTCTGATTGTTCATCTTTAAACTATGACCTAATAACTGATGTGATTCATTTCCTGCATTCCAAATCACATACTTTTTCTTTTTACTACACTACATACTAATGTACAGAAGAGTTTTAGGGCCACAGGAGAGAAAAAAATCAGATAAGGAAGATTTTTTTTTCATTATGTCGAGAAATGTCAAGAATAAAGACGAATACTCCAAAATGTTATTTGAGTTAGTGGGGCATGTATGTATTTTTTTTTAACACACTACGATTAACGTGCATGTATTGGGACATCCTAAATCTTTTTCTGGCATACTAAATAGTATGGAAGTATGGGGATTGGAACGCAGGGATTGTATTTAGAAGAAGGCTGGAACATCCCTTTAATGCTCCGGAAGTAAAACACACTCAATTCGAGAATCAGACTCTCATTTTCAAGCTCTAAAAATCCTAGAACTAAAACACAAGCTTGCTCAATAATACGTTCAGTGTTTTTGGGGCTGTAACTAATAATTATTTTCATATTCAATGAATGAATGACCGAAACAAATTAATCAATTATCAACATATTTGCCAATTTATTTTCTCCATCAATTTATTGACTTATTGTTTCGATACCATTTTGGTTGACTGCATATGATTTAGAGTGAACAGTGCAGCTGATATCAATAGGATAACATTACAAACAGCAATTTCCTGTGAATCTCTGATTATGATTACAATTACATCCAAATATGCTTCTCCTTCATTCACTTTTGGTGAATGTGGCCTTGGCCAGAAGGTGTTGATGTCGTCAGGCGGTCTCCATCGATCATTGGGTGTTTCGACCCTGAACCGCAACACCTTCCCGATGGTGGGTCGGCAGTGGTGGCCAAATCACTGCCCATCAACTCCTCCTGGCTTCCAGCCAAACTCCTCCCTCCTGCTCCACAACCAGCAAGAGGCTCTTTCTGCTGCCTCCCCCAACCTGCGAGCTGCCGTCTTTCTCTCCCTCCCCATCACCCCAATTGCTGTGAGCATCCTCCACACTGACTGGGCAGAGAATCCTCTACAGCCGACCTCGACTGGGAAGAGTCATGCCTGCTATCCTTTCTCCCTGCAGTCATGCACGAGATCCTGGTATTTGCTGCTCTTTCTCTCAAACGCTTGATTACAACCCTCTTCCCATGGGACTGTAAGTTCAATGAGGATGATCTTCTTTGCCTCTTCAGACCACAGTACCGCATCTGGCCTCAGGGTTGTCTGGACAACCGGGGGGAATTGCAGTCTTCCCCCTAGGTCTACCTTAATTTCCCATGATTGGGCCTTTTGCAGCAGATTGCTTCTTGTTGTTGCTGTGGTTGGTGGCTTTTGTCCCTCCCTTACAAAGTTGACTGATGGTATTGCTTTCCCATGTGGTTGGCGTATCTTGCGTCTCTCCTGCTCCAGGGTGTTAGCGAGTGTCATGAGCACCTTGTCATGGCGCCACCTGTATCTTCCTTGGGCAAGTTCTGTTTTACACCCTGACAGGATGTGTGCCATGGTACCCCTCTCCCCACAAAGCTTGCACAATGGGACCTCCCTCAGACCCCACTTGTGCAAGTTTGTCGGTGTTGGGAGTGTGTCATACACCGATCTTAGCAGGAAGGAGATGCGGAAAGGCTTCTCCGCATAGATCTCCCCATGTGATCTTCCTCTTGGGTAAGTCCCATTTGGTCCATGCTCCCTGGGACGCAAGCTCCACTGCTTTTGCCCTCCGTCCTTCCTACTCCAGGTTCCTTACTTCCTCCTGGATCATGGCCCTTTTGTCCTTGGATCCTGCCTTCCCCCATTTCTGGGCATGGGAAGTTCCAAGACCCTGTCTTCCTATGCATGGCGTTCCAATGATGTCACGTAGCTTCAACATACTCTCGGCCTGTGCAACAGATGAGTCAGCTGCCCACTTGCGTTCTGATTGTGTTTGGATGCCTGCGTGTTTGACTTGTTCATCCTGGGAGTCTCTGTATGTCATTATGACTCTGCACTTTGCTACCTTAAACTCCTCCACCACGGATGACAGAGGAAGTTGGAGCTGTCCTGATCTTATGTAGAGGCCTACTGAAGTGAAGCTTGGAGGGATGCCCAACCATCTTCGGAGGTACTTATTGATCTTCCTCTCCACTCCTTCAACGCTTGTCATAGGAACTTCATACGCTGTCAACAGCCACATGAGTCTTGGCAGCAATCCATGTTGGTAAAGCCAGGCTTTAAACTTCCCCAAGAGCCCTGATTTTTCGATCCTCCTCAGCCATTCCTCTGTCTGTTTTTCTGTACTGGTGATGTTGTTCCTGTCAGTAAGTGAGTCATCGAACCACTTCCGGAGGCACTTGATTGGATTCTCCTTGATCGATGGAATCACTTCCCCTTGCACCTGCAGCGTAACCCTGTTCGTCATTTACCTTTCCTGATCACTATGCACCTGGATTTCTTTGGCTTAAACTTCATTCTGGCCCATGTTGCCATGCAGTCCAGAACTGTTAGCACCCACCTCGCCTCCACATGGGTTGTGGTCGTCACTGTAAGGTCGTCCATGTAACCTCTTATTGGGGGTTGTCGGATACGCGATTGCATTTTAGGGCCTCGGGCTTCCTTCCCAGCAGCTATTATCAGGAGGTTAATTCCCATGATGAAGAGGATAGGGGAAATGGTACATCCAGTTACGATCCCTTTTTCCAGGTTTTGCCACTGTGTTGTAAAATGGACTGTTTTGAATCGCAGCTGGATTCCGCCAAAGTAACTGGTGATCATTCCCTTGATGTGCTGAGGGATGAGGTAATGGTCCAGTGCTGCATGGATGAGGGCATGAGGGATTGACCCATAGGCATTTGCCAAATCCAGCCAAACAACAGTCAGGTTGCCATTGCTGGTTTTGGCCTCCCGGATCATCTGACTGAGAACACCGATGTGTTCCAGGCATCCAGAAAAGCCCATCTTTCTGGATAGCGGTGTCTATGTATCCACTCTCTGTCAAGTATGAGGTCATCCTTTTAGCCAGTACAGAAAAGAAGATCTTGCATTCTACACTTAGCAGTGAGATTGTTCTGAATTGGTCTATGATTGAGGAGTTCTCTTCTTTTGGCACGAAACAGCCTTCTGCCTTTTTCCAGCACAATGGAATGATTCCCTTCTTCCAGATCCTCTGGAACAGCTTCTAGAGTCTCCGGAGGAGCATTGGGCACTTCTTATATACCTTATAGGGTATACCGCTTGGGCCGGGGGCAGATCCTGTTCTGGCCTTTTTCCCCACCTCTTGGACTTCCTTCCAGGATGGTTTGCTGATGTTGAGCTCTTTTCCGGGTGTTTCGATGCCGTCAATGTTTGGGTAGCATCCAGGGCTTTGTTTCTGGAGATGTCATTGTGAGTCTCTCTCAAGAACGCCTGTCAGCATCCTCCACACTGGCTGGGCAGGGAATCCTCTACAGCCGACCTCGACTGGGAAGAGTCATGCCTGCTATCCTTTCTCCCTGCAGTCATGCACGAGATCCTGGTATTTGCTGCTCTTTCTCTCAAACGCTTGATCACAACCCTCTTCCCATGGGACTGTAAGTTCAATGAGGATGATCTTCTTTGCCTCTTCAGACCACAGTACCGCATCTGGCCTCAGGGTTGTCTGGACAACCGGGGGGAATTGCAGTCTTCCCCCCAGGTCTACCTTAATTTCCCATGATTGGGCCTTTTGCAGCAGATTGCTTCTTGTTGTTGCTGTGGTTGGTGGCTTTTGTCCCTCCCTTACAAAGTTGACTGCTGGTATTGCTTTCCCATGTGGTTGGCGTTTCTTGCGTCTCTCCTGCTCCAGGGTGTTAGCGAGTGTCATGAGCACCTTGTCATGGCGCCACCTGTATCTTCCTTCCTTGCAATTCCAAATTTGGAATGCTGGAATAGTGGACACAGTCACTTACATTGACAACTACCATAATACTAGAACGTAAACACATTGCAAATACATTGCATGGCCATTTCTGAAATATGACAGATGATAAATGTTATAAAAAAACAATATCATATTTCATTAAAGGTGCACTATGCAGTATCAGGAAGGGAGATTTATTCACATTCTGCAGAGCCTGCAGTTATTTTACAAAACAATTGTTATTCTACATGACATTCTTAGTTTTGAATAAATCTATCATCATAAATCAAACCTATTTTTTTTGAGACACCAGAACCAAATGTGAATCTAGAATATGTTTGTAAACAAAACTTTGGGCCCTGCTTCTGTTAACAACAACAGTGAAATAGTAACTTTTCAGGGGGCTTTCTAACTTACAACAGTGTCCCAGGGATCCATTTTTTCCTGTGAGGAAAGCTTGTTTATTAAGTTGTGAAAATATACAGTACATAAGAAAATGTTCACTTCTCTTGACAAACCCAAAGTTACATAGTGCACCTTTAAACCTCATCCTACCGACTGGGGTCATTTAGACCAGGGAGGTAAACTTGTTGTCATATTGCACAGGTGCTTTATACTCTATCTTTCCAATTTTTTCTTGAGTCTGTCAATCATCTGTCACCACTGCCTACATGATACTTTTTGATTCTTACCATTGTTGTTGCTGTGTCTCTCCCTCTTGCTCTCTCAACCGGTAGTCAAGTGCAAGTGGGCAGGTCTACTTGAAACAATTTTTTCATTCATGGTGGTTGGATAGATGAGCAGGCCTCGCCAATCACATGATGTTGCCTATAAAGCCAGTCCACCCACAACAGTTCAGTTGAATCAGATACTGAGTAGATAAAAAAAGTTGAACAAACTGTAGAGTTAAGGTCAAGCCTTGAGGGAATGTCGCCTGGCAGAAGGGCTCATTAAACTTATGACACTGCTGGTGCCTAGTGATAAGTTATAACGTAATTTAACATGAATACTGCGAGTCTACATTAATGCTCACCCAACCTTTGGCACACTTTACTTTGTACTGATAACTCTCGAAGCAGGTAATTAATTACAGTGACTGTATCATGTGGATTTTGTTCTACCTTGCTGCTCTTATGTTTGCTGCTTTGAATATACTGTATAACTCAATTCAAATGTAAAGCCCACCAGTAACAGGAGGGAGTATGCTCCTATAGAGCTAATGGAAGTCTCGGATCTCTTAAATGTCTCAACAATGAGTTCATTTATTTACTTGGAAATGTACACTTAACTGAATGAATTAAATGTCCTAGGAGGAACTTTTAAATGTTAATGAAACGGTCTCACTTGGGGGGAGGGGAGGGGAGGTGAGGGAGGGGAGAGGAGCATTACATCTTCTTCATTGTACTTCACTGTGCAGGAAAAAACTGAAAGTTGGCCCCAGATGTTTAATCCCTCTGGGCCTTGTGGGTAAGGGACGGGCCAGGGCCAGTGTGAGCATCCAGGAGCTAGTGTCTGCCAAACGCAAAAAGGAAGATCCCCCGCCCCCCATCCCAAGCCCCCCCACAACTCTGAGATCCATGTATCCAGCAGGCTGCCACGCTCTGGCTGCTAACGCTAGGCCCACCACCCTGCATGCCAGATGGAAGGCTAATCACAGGGACAGCATGCTCAGGCTCCAGCCCCTCAGTTAGCCCCCTCCTGCCTGGACACAATAGCAGCACAACTAAGCTCTTGTCTTTCAACTGGACTGTGTATGGACTGTGCCACAGTGCTGTTTGCTTAGCTCCATCTGTCCTCCTCATTCTCTGATCCCCTTTTTTTAGAAGTTTTTGCCTCACTGCACAGCCCTGTTTCCTGTCACTTTGTTGCTCATTGTACTCAAACAGTAGAGAAGAAGAATCCACGGAGAAATTTCTAGAATAAATCCGTGGACATGCAGACAAGCAAGATAAACAATTTGTGAATCTATTTTCCATTCCAAGAGATGCTGCAGACCCCAAGTTATGTTTTGTTGCCGGCATGCCGTATAGTATATTCTCCAAAGAGGCTACAGTTGCAAGGAGATAAGAGGGGGGATTTTTCGAGGTCGATGGTATTGAGCCTGGATTGCTGTCCCTGATGAGATTAGCTGAGCAGAGAGAGAGAGACAGAGATGTTAGGTAAGCCACAATTTGAAAAGAATTGCAGTTTATAGATTATCTGTAACCTTGTTGTCCCCCCCGAAAAGCTCCTTTTCCCGAACAACTTATCTGTTGACGACACGACTCCATCATGATGAGACTGTATGTGTTCCAGTGTCGCTGTTAGGTCACAGCACAGGTGTTCCAAACACACTGCCAGAGGTGGGTATCTGCTGTCTATATAGAGGTACTGTATGTGTTGACTCTCAGTCAGTCAGACAGTCTTCTAGCAAATAAATTAAAAACCATCTCCTGACTTTGATGCCCCGGTTTACTGCTGTTAAACTAGCATGTGTAAACCTCCATAAAAAAAGCAGTGTCATTGTTGGCTGACAAAAACAATGCAACACCAGAGTATTTGTTGTCCTTGTATGGGATGGGGAATTATTGTTGTACCAAAACGCGCTGACGTCAAGACTTTGTGACTCTTCTACCACTATACTAGCGAACGTCCCTGGTTTTATTCAGAATATGCTGATTGACATGATAGCAGTAATATTCCCATAGCTGCTGGCCATGGAAACACCTTATTTGGAATAGTGTCTGATCCAAAAAATCACATTTATTTACTTGGATTTGACTGTGTTTAGGTCTTTAAAGCTGGGGTATATGATTTCTGATTGGTCAAAGTTAACATGAGCTGACACTTTGACCAATCAGAGTGAGGCTCCAATTCTCGGTTCTTATTGGCTGTTGGGACTGTCCATTCACTTTGGCACGACTTTGTTGGTGTAGAGCGTGTCAGGGAGGAACCATAGGGGAGGGACCAAAGAGAACAAGTGGAGCGGTTGAGGTATTTGGATTCAAATCTCTATCACAACTGCCATTTCCCCCACCAAATCCTCCACCCCAGCTTTAAGTCTGAACTATTTTATTCATCACAACTTTCAACGACCAATGATCCTTTTGATGCCTCGGTCTTTGTATTGGTTACCATTCTCCTTCCCAGAGGGTCGGTCACAGTCTCAATGTGTCTCTCTCCTATTCCTATACTTGTTGGTCCTACTACATCAACAAAACAAAAACGTTGATATCCTGTGCATTTCTCTAGTTTTCTCTTGCTTGACCTCTCAGTGTTAGACCCTCAGTCGTCCTGGGACCAGCCTGTGTGTCTCCCTTTGTCTCATCTAGACCACTGGATCTAAACCTTCTTCCCCAAAGGAGATTGAACCTTTCCTCTTTTGTCCTATCTTTGCAGGTTACCCTCTATCTCTGTCTCTCTCTCTCTGTCCTTTGTCCATAAATACTTGCTTTTAACTGCAACACATCAAAAACTTCTGTGATCATTTAACCAATGAAATAATTTTTTCTAACAGCAGCACTATCTAATCTATCTTTGGTAGCAGTGGTAGTGGACCAAAACTGTATTCAAATTCAGTATTTTTTGCTATTGGCCACTGTTGGGTTAAGTACTAATTTGCATATGGGGCTCAGAACTTAGTAAAGAAAATGTGTTTTATTCACATTATTTTTGGTCCATCTACATTCAAACTGCCCCCACCACTGCCCCCAGTTCCCTCAGTTCAGAAGTTGCTCTGTAAAAGTTAACAGGAAGGTAAGGAAATCCCAACCCTATTGTATCAAATATTGTGCAATAAAGATTGACATGCTATCTCTTAAGGTGCCGTGTTACAGCTTATAAACTGATGAACAGAATTTGGCAGCCTAAAAAGCCGAAAACAAATCCAGATCAACTGGGAATGATGTTCAAATAAAGTCTGAAATGTGCATCTTAAATAATTTTTTTTTTCAAGATTTTCTTTCGAGTTCATGTTTTTTTTTTTACAGAAAACACAAAATGCAATCCAGAAGTCATGAGTAGGCTTTGTATTGACAAATAATTGAGATTAATTATCATATTGAAGGCTTCCATATAAAGTGCTATTTCATATCATGAGATATCTAATTATTCTGAGAAAACAGTCACATAATAATGAATGAATTATCTTATAAGTATAGATATCTGTATGTCATGGTTATAAGAAAGGTATCAAGAGGAAATTATGGATCATTTTATTATAATAACATTTTTTAATTCAATAATCTTTTCATTATGAGAAACTCATCTAAAAAAAACAAGTTCTGTATCTCGTTTTAGTTCATTTTTCCCAAATGTTGATTCCACATAGGAAATGCAATGTTAATTTCCCCAGTAAGTCATACCTGTGTGATAACATAATAACAGATGTGTCTTATGATTGCACATAATTACATTGACATGCAGGTAAGCCGACACAGAGGATAAAGCATACATTTTAAGATCAACTTTGACTCATATGTAGACCAAACAAATGTTACACTTGGATACCTGAAATATCTTTTCTTTGTTATAAATGCAATGCGAAGTCACGGTTTTGTGATTTACGGCCCTATGTCATTGTTTGAGGGATGAATAAAGTTTCACACAATTTAAATATGCCATGTCATCCTTAATGTATCCACACTCTACTGATGAAAGCCGATAGATTGAACAGTTTATGAAAGGAGCGTTGCACCGCAGGTGGGGTTCATGCTGTACAATGTTCCCTTGATAATGTGTCAAATGAATCTAACAGTGAGCTTCCTTAGAGGGGCTCAAGTTTTTTTTTTTTTTTATCATTTTGGTCTATTATCCATTCTTGTCATTTAAAAGCTTGTCAATGTGAAGAATGTCCTACCAGAAAATGTGTATTTCCCAAATGAAATGTACCACTTTCCTCTATAAGGTAAACACTATCTTCTCTTATTTACAGCATGACATTGACCAAAAAAAAGTATCTTCAGAAAGTGTTTGGTGATATTCTGGCTGTAGTTTGTGGGGCATGAATGCAGAATGTTGAGTCAGGTTTTGTTTTCTCATGGTCCGTGGCACAAGTGTAATGCACACTGACAGGACTAGCCCAGCTCCTCTTAGCTATAGCAGCATGTTTGATGGAGACTCATTAATTACCCTCAAAGCAGCGCGCCCTCCCTTAGCCTGCCCATCACCTGCCTGGTTAAAGTTAGAAATCAGTCAGCGCTCCACACCTGAACCTGAAATGCAATGTGTCCTCCTCATCAAGCAGAGAATAGCAGCCAGTGTCACGCTCTGTCAGGGCTCTTTTGTCAACACAGTGAAAAAAAAAATGAACAAGGCAAGGCAAAGTGCGGTGAGGAGCTTCTATGGTTATATACTGTATACGTGACAGAGAATGGAAGAAAGACCAAAAGACAATACATGGGAACTGACAAGCAGCTGGTAGTCTCACCTCATTTAGTTTCAGCTAGTACATGTCGTAAACTAAATGTTAAGGGGCCTTATTCTGATGAGGCATGAAGTGAAATACTCCAAGGTGAATCTTAACTTCTAAATTACCCTTAACATGTAACTGTTTTGCATTATTGCATTTTGCAATTCCCCCTTAACAATTTTGTAATGTATTGCTAACTGGATGACATATTTCTTCAGTCAGCAACGAAGGTGTTGATTTTTTCATTATTATAGCCTGCCGGGTTTCTTGTGACTGCGCATCACTTCCCTTGTAGGTCATCTATTGGTCGACAAATAAATAAACACAAAATCAGGGCCTTGGAACTTACACTGAACCCTGAATGAAATACAAAAATGTTCGTATTAATTACCCCTGTGTTTTGTCCTGCTATGACGTGTGGAAATGTTAGCCTGTTCTGTGCTTGCTGGCTCATTGTCACAGCATAATGGGACATTTAAATAGAACTAAGTCCTTTAATTAATTTCATTAGTTCCCCCAATGCATTTCCTATTGTGAGGAGCAAAATTATTTTTTAAAAAGGGCCACAACTGTACGCCTGTGTGTTCATGGAGTGGGCTTGAGGGTGTGTTAGATGTGTGTGCCTCTGTTTTGTTTTAATGTGGCTATTTAATGATGTCAATGAGCTGCTCTTGTGTGTCTTATCTCTATATTGTGTCCAGTGGTGTTCACTTCAATGAGGAATGAGGCAACTGTGGCCTAAAATTCATTGTATAACCACTGTCATAGAGTCTCTAGATGACGCTGTATTTGTGTGAATTTTGCCGTGTTTGGTGGTATTCATAATGCAACCAATTGGAGTGGGTCCAAAACTAATTCCAGTGCATTGAGTCAAATGTTGAATGAAAGTTTTTGTGGACAACACAATCTGTGCCTGATAAGTACAGCGGTTCTAAAGCCAAGCTGTTATAAAGCCTGTTCAGCTGAGGATGGCTAGAAACAGAAGAGCAGTCATTTAAAAATGTATAAATATATTGTAATATTTGTATTATATAGTTTGTACATATATAATACATAGTTATGTTTGAATAAACCAATGCTTCATATAACCATAAATCAGACAATTAACAGAACACACAACACAACAAATCCTTCTGTAATAACCTTCAGTATAGTGCTAAGAATGATTATGGAAAGTTTAGTTGATGTTAGTGCTTTAGAAGTTCAGATATTTGGATCAGAGTATTGAAAAATAAACTAGGTTTAGTAAAAATAACCACCTGAATGTACTTTGTGGACCTTTTTATTTATATGAATGAAAACATGTTATAGAAGCAAAATAGACAGAAATCTCAAAATTGACCAGTGCTTGAAAAAAACTATGTTTTGCCTGCAGTGTCTCACATTAAATGTTTGTTTAAATGTCTAAAATCAATCAATGTACCCAAAGCTGTCTTTCTTTTTGCTTTTCTGACCTTTGGAAAAGCATTTCTGTTTTCCCAGAGAAGGTCAGGGAAAGGACAATTTTTTTTTGCTCACTGCTGTTCTGAAGACAAGCATTTAGTTTACGGAGGTAAAAAGACTTGGGCTCACCCAGAGAGTGGCATTTTGAACTGTGTCTCAGCCGCCCCCTGACCTGCTTTTTCTACTGTAATGGCATCACATTACAGCCAGTTCCAGCTTACTGAGTCTTAAGATTGAGCCCTTTGCAGTTCAAACAGGTGTGACATTCAGACAAGCTGTTTCTTTCTTTGTCCTTGGCCACAATTCAAGATCTAACCCAAAGTGTAATGTTCTGTAGCTGACTGATGCTTGAGTGGGCAAGGGTGGAATGCTGGCTTGAATAATATCAGCTGACATTCACTCTCGCAAGGTGAATAAAATGATTCAACAAACAGAAGACCCACAAGATAATATAGTGAATATTAAAATTAAATTAATTAGACAATATATTATTATTGTATATTGTATTAGGGGTGTGGGGAGCAGGCACCAACACTTGGAGGAGGGAGGGCATCACTTTCCAGTTAGACATACAGTACATGTCAGTGTTAGCCACTGAGCTAACCAAAGCTAACCCCAGTCAAGGAAGTGGAGAGGCTTCTGCTCTGTGCTCTGGGCCTCGTGAAGTAGCAGGGAGGAGCTTAGACATAAGTCTTCTATTTATAAAACAATACCAATAAATGCTACTAATACAGCAATTATGTGCAAACACACCACCACATATTCTAGTGGGGCAGAAGTGATCATTGAGAGGGATTATTTTTGTGGGACTATATAATCTATTTTTTGATTAAAATGTTGCATAGTCTGACTTTAACATAAAAAGAACAATTAAAAACTGTATGCAACAAAAACAATTGTGTTGTTTTAACATATGGAGTATTTATAGATGGCAACATTCCACACTAACATCGACAGCATCAAAGCAATCAGAATCTGATAAATATTCCCTTATGCTGCATGTAAAGGCTGTCATGCTCTGACTTTAGATGCAATCACTTGTTGAAAAGACACCAATCAGGGATAGAGAGAGGGGTACTAAACAGATATGAATGTAAATGGAAATTGAACTTGTATGTGATTATTCCTTTGGGCTTTCCTCTGCAGAGTCCACAACAGGGTCCTGCGCTCCTCACATCAACTTACAATCTATAGTATCTTATCACCTGCTTCAAATCACCTCATCCATCATGATGAGTCTGCAAAGTCAATTATCCAGACTTCTTTCACTGGCCTTGTCCCCTGCTGTTTCCTCATGTCTCTCTACCAGTATACACTTGTCCTCTCTTTATAATGGCTTCTGACTATTATGAAAGACATATAAACCAAACTATCAAGAAGCATTTCAGTCCTGTCCAAAGCTAAGCACTTCCTGAATAATAAATCACTCCATATTCTTTATAACTCATTAATATTACCATATTTGTATTACTGTTCAGAAATCTGGGGAAACACATACAAAAGCTCTTTACAACCGTTGTATATTCTTCAGAAGCGAGCCATTAGAATAATCCATAATGTAAATTATCATGAACATACTAATCAACTATTCATACAGTCCAAAACTCTCAAATTTCCTGATCTGGTTGAATTCAAAACTGCCCAAATAATCTTCAAAGCCAGAAATTATATGCTACCAAAAAACATACAGGCAATGTTTTCTGAAAGGGAGGGACGTTATAAGTTAAGGGGACAGCTGAACTTCAAGGTCCACCACACACGCACAACAAAAAAGAGCTTCTGTATCAGCATCTACGGAGTAAAATTGTGGAATAAGTTAAGTGTGGAAGTACAGAAAAGCCAAAACATAAGACAGTTCAAAAACAGATATAAAGACATCATCTTCACAAAGTACAGAAATTTAGAAAAGCCTTTATAACATGGACATATGTAGACTGTAGTTTTGTAGAATACATGGTATTTGTATTTATATTTGTAATATTTATATATGTATAGTAACTTACAATATACATGTAGGGGTATTTATAATGTAATATAAATAGTTTATAGTATATATATATATGATTGTTTATTATATATATGTATATGTGTGTGTGTATGTATGTATGTGTATGTATATATATATATATATGCACAAAATGATTCGGTACTCATGTATATATGCATTATTATAGCTTTTTATTATACTGACATGCTAATAACATAATCTATCCAAGCAAAATTGATCTGTTAAGGGGTAGGACTAGATAAGTTTTTTACTTCCTCCTACCCCCTTTCGAGCATGTCTGTTTTCTTTTGCTTTTTTTAATTCTATTTCTTTGTTTTGCTTTTGTTTGTTTGTTATTTATTCATCTATTTTTTTTATTGCATGTTCGAAATAAAGACAATCAATCAATCAATCAATCAATATAAGGACGTCCTATGGTGAGGGGAAGGGGGCATACGTTGCCAATGGAACTTATCCCAAGAGTTGAATATTGTATTCGATGGATATACACTTTAATGCAAATTGCAGCATTAAACCCCTATACAATCCTTAATCCTTAAGAACCTGTTTACCCGTTTTAATCTAGTTTTATTCAATTTTAAGTTATTTAAGTCAACATTATTTGTATAATATTTATATGTTGAGATCATACAAAGTCATTTTGATCCCAATATAGTATAATAAAAATATATAATCAATGCAAAAGTAGAGAACAAGCGTAAATAGTTCCATCTATTAAAACTGCATAGGCAGAATTGGGCGATTTTGACTGGGGCCAAATTGACCCCGATACATTTGTATTTTCAAAAAGCACTAATTAAAAGGGAATCAGAAAACAATTATACTATGAGGTGCTCAAAAATCTGCAAATGTAATTTTTACAATTACAGGATAAACTTCTTATAAAATAATGTTGCAATGGTAAGCAGTTAAAAAATTTAAATTTTAATGCTGCTGGATATTTAAATATTAAAGGTAGAGTCACATTTCTGGAGATAGTTGTTGTCAAAATCACCTTTTGTCAAAAGCAGTGAATATCTCCTCACGATCCGTACAGTGTGTGCGCTGAAAATAAATGTCGCCAGTATCATACAAGTTAACAGAACCTAGGCTGTGTATTAACACTAGAAACATTTTCAGCGCAGACACAGTATGTGATTTTGACAAACACGCATCCTCCACAATTGCTGACTCCACCTTCACAGCAGATCATTTTTTATGTTTTTGTTATTTTCTTCTCAATCTCCAAACAGATAAACTGGACCTATTTATTTAAAGTGGGGTATTGGCAAGCATTTAAAAAAACAGCATTTATTTGAGTTTAATCCGGCAGCGAGTTCATGAACACACTGCACATCAGCAATTAATTAATTAAGGACTTTAAAACCCAATAATAACTGACTAATGCTCAATACAATAGATACATTCACTGTTATTGATATTCTACTTCTCCTCCCCCACTCAACCCCACCCCCTTCTTTTTCTTTGTTAAAACAAAATATTATTCACTATTTCTTTCCAAGCGATTCCACCAAGTGCCTCTGACTCCTGGAACAGCTTACAGCAACACATTAAAATTACTGTAATACCATGATACCCTTTAACCAATTCAAACACACCAAAGTCTACCAAACTCTAACTGTAACTGTTCTAATTAGGCCATATTGTACTTTTACCAATTTAATTTTACTTCCAGCCACTCTGTACCTCTGTCTAAAATGTTTCTCTTTACCAGCTTGTTGTGTATTTGATGTATTTGCATTGTATATTGTATAATTGTTGTTTTTGTTTCTCGACATCATTGCAAATGAGGTTCACCCCTCGATGATATCTCGAGTATAAATAAAGGTTAAATAAATAAAAAATAAATAAACATTGAGACTTTTGGATTCCTGCTCATAATTTAAGGTAAACATAAATCACACAATCACATGGACAAAGCACTGTTCTCATTATGAGTGTGGAATACTGTAAAGGTCTGGGTGTCTCTGCTGTTGAGGCACATTTTACGAGATTTGATATCATATTATTATATAAATGTAATATTCTTTACAACATTGTACAAGTCCCTCTTTAAGCTGATCAGCAGATAAGACAAGAGTTAATGATGTCATCAAGATACAAATGCCGGAGTCGCTCCACAGACAGTGAATAATGGACCAACTCCCAGGACACTGTGCCAGGAGTCACGCTGATTTTTCCTGGGCTATAGATGAGCACATTTTCTCTTTCACAGCTGGACGCCCTGTATTCAAATCAAGCTCATTTGGAAAAAAAGTGTCTCAATAAATAACCTTCCATTACTTCCATACTGCAGTCTGTCATTGATTTAGTGTCAATGGACCAACTCCCCATGTGGCTCATGACATCATCAATTCAAGTGTTGTTATTTTGATGTTGTCCTTTGTGAATGTTGACTTTACTTATTTTTACAAAATCATAGAAACAGTAGGCTACACCGTAAATGCCTATGTTTTCGTTCAATCTCGAGTCAATGGAAATGTATTTACGTACACTATGAATTTTGTGGTTTAAGCCTGGAAAATTATTTTTTAAGACTGCTTAAAAACGACATGCTACGCGACCACACATGCACCATACCAAAGCTCCTAGATCAGCTTCTCCTGATTCTTCAGTTATCTGAGGGAGTCAGTGATCATGTTCACATGCACGGCAACTTTTAGATAATATTCCAAATAAGAAATCACCACATAAAAAGAAGTGTGTAAAGCATATTCTAAACCCAAAAGAAGAGGTATCATATTTGGCCAACACAATACAATAAATATCCTCATATTTTATTGTTAATGGCAAACTGCTAGTGTAAATGCTTGTGCATTTTAAGAACCTCACCTATTAAACAATGCAGCTTCACACCCTCATTAGAAGTGAAGCCGTTGAATAGCTGCCACCAAAAAGAATTCACCAATCAGTGTTGATCGCAACTTGTCCAGTTGACACATTGCGCTAAACACTACACTCTCACTGCAAAAATGCATCCTCTGTGCTTAAAGCAGCTCCGAGTAACATTTAAATATCTTTTAAACAGCCTCATGTTTCCTCTCATAATCATAAATTACCTTTAACAGCAAACGAGACCATCAGTGCAAAGAAAGACGTTTTTATATAGTTTTTATTACTGCATTTGGTCTGGTCGCACACCCAGCCTTGTTTGAGACAGTTATTTGTCGTCATAATGACTGATAACGGGGCTGAACCATCAAAGAAAAAAAAGAAAACGCAATGAAGAAAAGCTAAAAGGGAGAGATAGGCGGGCGGGAGGGCGTTGCCAAGCATCGTATACACAATTTCACAGGAGAAAACTAGACTGCAGTGTTTACTCCTAAATGAATGAGCGGTAGCCTACTAAAACTACTAATACTTTGCCTCACCAGCATCATCAGATGACCATTATTCATCTGAAATAGTCATTATTTACAACAACATAAACACATTACCTCATCGTGATCCATACTAACTGCGGTCTCTTGTTCATTTGCTTTCTGTGAGGACACGTAATCTTTCAGCTCCGTGAGAGGTGACACTGCATCAACTCATTGCAATCAGGTGTGTGTAGCACTGACTGGCATTAGTTGATGCTGTGTCACTAACCACTCTCACGGAGCCGAAAAGAGTCCAGTGCCCTCACACTTTCAACACACGGACATGCACTATATTGCTTCCTGATCAATTGAATCTTGCACGCCCGGCACGAGCTAGAAAACAGCTTCACGACAGCTGGCGTCGTAAAAATACTACCGCTTTTGTCCAAAGGGGCCGCCAACGTGCCATTTTACTCGTAGTGGCTTTAAGTGTTTCATCGGACTAAAATGTGCACTATGCGGTTTCAAAGGGGGAATCAAAACTGCATTATTTTCAGGAACATGGAACCAAACACAAGACTAGAATATGTTTGTAAGTCTGTGGGCCCTGCTGCTGTAAACAACAACAGTGAAACTGTTACTTTTCAGGAAAAAGCCAGGCTATGACAATGGCTTAATTCCAATGCCCATACTTCCCTGCTATTTAGTATGGTAGAAAATAGAAAATACTCGGATTCCCTATTACATTACATCCGGTACTAGCAATGCAACGGATATATGAGTAAGAGAGAAGTTAAACATCACTCGTGCCCATCCCTTCTAAAAAGTGTTTTCTGATTGGTGGCGTTAATTGTAAGGCAGGTCTACAAACAGTAAGCTAACTGTCATTTTTATATTACAACCTACAACTTTGTGTACCTTATTGTTAAGTGTTACCGTGCAATCTCTACTTTTTATGAATCTATGCATGTGTGTCTGTCTTTAACTACCAAATGAACACAGTTTTGAGTAAACTAAAAACCATAAAATGAGGAAGATGAAACAGCTTTGTTTACCAGGAGAAACTTTCTAACGCATCATTGGAAAAAAAAGTAAGACAAGACATGATACTTATTTACTTTCCTGGTCTTGCAGGTTTCCACAACACACGGTCAGAGCAGATAAAAAAAACACTGCTTCCTTCCTCTGCCTCTATACTTCCCTTACTCCTCTTTCGGTTTGCCCATACTCACTCACTTACTCACTCCCTCACTCACTCGTTCATTCATTCACCGGCTCACTCCATCACACAGTCCCACACGCCGTTGCTGTAGCGCCCAGATAAAAACATTCTCGCCCCAGTGTGAATGCGGCGGGCGAGTGAAAAATTACATTGGGTAATCACAGTGAAGCATTACTGGTCATTACTCTGCACTGTCACTTTAAGATGAGAGACAAGGCAGCCAATCCATGACAACGGCAGATTGATTCTCTTCCTCCTTCCACCACACACACACACACACACACACACACACACACACACACACACACACACACACACACACACACACACACACACACACACACACACACACACACACACACACACACACACACACACACACACACACACACACACACACACACACACACACACACACACACACACTCTCATTTCTACTTCTGATGCTGCTACTCTAGGAGCCACACACACTTAATTACTTACAGAAGGTCTAGTGAATTTTTTTTCCTTTAACGTCCTGGAAGGTGGACAGCTGAGTGAATCCACTACATGTGCAGGTGGGTTGACCTTGACTGGGATGAAGATTGCTTCCCTTACAGAGAGGCCATGCTGCTGCCACAGATAAAGCCTGAGAAGAAGTAGAGGATGTATTGCTTACACAGCCCAGTGTTTATACAGACATAAATAGTGCAGCTCTGTTTGAACCTATGGATGGAAACAAATGCTTTAACATCTTTATAATTGCCAGTTCCAAGAGTATACCTCTTCTTGGTTAAATATGGTGCTATTACATTATTATTTATGGCAGCTATAATCAAGTTATCTGATAATAACATTGTATCATATGATTATTGTGATGGTGAAAATACAATGTCATCTGTGAGAAAGATGAACCAAACTCAACCGAGTTCAATTATTCAATAAGAAGATAAAACAAAAGAGAGTCATAGTTATTTTCCCACCTTTTTTTTCTCAGAAAACATTCAAACTTCTTGCTCATAGTATATGAGAAGAAAGACAAGGTTGCCAGCCTACTTTATATGTGAAATCTGATGCATCTGTTAAAACAGGATGAATGCATGTTTTCTTTGCCCTGTTCGTTTACATTGTGCCAATTTATTTCATTGTTTAGTTTAGTTTATTTTTTTCCACATACAAATCGATAAAAAAAAACATGTAGTTAAAAAAAAAATTAAAATACATGTGTGGATGTGGCAGAAACCTGTACAGGCTTATATAAAGCCACACCCACAATACATTTACATATTAATATCAGCAGATCAGCACACAAGCGCACACACACACACACACACACACACACACACACACACACACACACACACACACACACACACACACACACACACAAATACATATGTATAAATGAAAAAAAATGAAAAAAGAATGCAAAACAATCAAAGAAATTCAGAACAAAGACAATAATAAAAAAGAAAAAAAAGATAGAAAAATAAATCAGTTTAAATCAGATAGAACAAATCAAAATGTAGTGATACAAATGAATGTGTTTAAACCAAACAAGCAGACATTCATGTTAAATATATAAATCAAATTCCTGTTTTAAACTAATTGCTTTACATAGCATGGTCTCTTTTTGTATATGGTCAATGTTATAGAAGAATCAAGTAAATGTACATTTTCATTCCATAGTATGACGCCATGGTATTTAATGCAAGATTGACTGCGGGAAGATTTATACAGAGGCAGATGGAGATTTTCAGCTTGTTTAGTACAATGATTATGAAATTTTGAGTTTGAAAAAAATAACATCCAAAAGTACAAATTGTACAAATTGTACTGTACTTGTCAATTTTTTGGAACTCTTATATTTCTAAAACCCTGCATAATGTTCCTGGTGAGAGCCACTGGTAGACAGGGAGAGGCACATACAAAGTGAGGTTCCCTTGAGATTGACTTCTTCTCTGTCACTTCTCCTTTAGAGGGGGAGAACATAGTCCTAATCCAGTGAGAAGGCTGCATACAGCCCGTGTACATTGCACCCACTGCTGGGGCTATTGAAAGTGATATCTGAGATTTCCTTTCATTCTGGTAGGCCGGCCTCCCTTAACCAGGCTGCTGCGGAGTGTGTGTATGTGTGTGTGTGTGCCCGCTGTAGATTCCAGCAGACAGCCGTGCTCTCATTGAGCAGACAGGGCTGCCTCCACTTCACTACTGCAATGTTCAGCCTGCGCTCCTTCCAAACACAAGCAGACATCTAGAACCAAGGACACTCAAATATCTGATGGACTCAGCTGTTTTCTGGACTTCTTTCTGAGGGTGCATTCAGTGCATATTATAATGTGGGAAAAGGTATTGTAATTGTAACACCTCTAACTGATATAGTTTAGCCTGGCTCCGCCCGGCTAATTTCACTTCAGTAGTCAGTCGGGGGGCCTTTCCGAATAGTCTTTTTTCCTTTCCTATCGAGATGAACCGGAAGTACTCAGAGGATAGGTGATTCGAATTCTCAAAATGCTTAGGAAAGGCATAGGAAAGGAGCCTCGATTCATCCTTTAACCCTCCTTTAGCGAAGGTTACTCCGGACCAACCTATGCTAAAGGAAAGGAGATAGTGGTATCCCATAATCCTTTACGGCGGCAATATTTAAAGCAACAAGCCACCGACGGAGTTTACCGACTCTACACGAATACGAACGAGGTAAAACAGAAGAGAGGAGAGGAGAAGAGAGGAAGATTTAACTCGGCTAAAACAAAATACCCCCCCTCCCTCCCCCATTAAGATAATAAAGAACTCATAAAAGACCAACATCATAATAGTTATTTTCGTAGCACATCATTTACACCATAAGAAAATAAAACTGGGGGCATCATTTACACCATAAGAAAATAAAACTGGGGGCAGTTCATTTCAACATCAACACAAGTGTAGCCTCTTTTTTTTCACATGTGAATTGGGATTCAAGTGGCCCCTTGGCCAAGTCCGATCTAAGTGATTCTCACTCTGTTGGCGACAACCTGATTAAATAATCAATATGAAAAGAACGCATGGATCAAACGAGCGCTTGTTGTAGACCATTTTCGGAAAATAGTGTAGTTTCACGCTAGTGACTCGCTGTCGCGATATGACGTCGGTTAGGAAAGGTGGAGACGAATTAATTTGAAACAGTGCTGTCTTTTCCTATGTTCGATAGGAAGCACCTTTCACTCTCCTTAACCCCGATGACGTTTAGGGGTTAAGGTATAGGAAAGGAGGCTTATAGGTTAGGAGATTGGACTATTTGGAGAGGCCCTGGGTGTGCGGTGTGTTCATGGAATTCTGCTGGTCCAGATTTTTGGTTATCCAATCAGCAAACAGAGCGAGTGGCTGAGAACGATGACGTCGAAGTCGCGCTCCAGTTTCAGTTGAATGCTGTGTTCCTTTCTACTCGGAAATTGGAAATTTCCGACTTGGTAGTTCCGAGTTCCGACCTGTCTGTGTTCCAGTGCATCTGCTCGCGAAAGTATGGACGCCTACAACCTTTCTCATCCAAATAACTAAACGTTAGGCTCTAGCAAGTTACCGTTGCCAGGTACGGTAGATCCATAGACTACAATATGTAGTGAAGTCGTAAATTTCCGAGTTCCCTGTACAACTGAAACGCACCGTCAGAAGCCGGCTCATGACATACGTCTGATCAAACATGATGCGATTGGTTGGCTAATCCAGAGTGGCACTGGGCAGATCCAATAGTTTTAAACATCAACAGACACCCGCCTCCAAGTGAGTGAACGTTTGCCAATTACAGCACTTCCAGACCTTCTGTACAAATTAAATGAAGTACTGGTAGCACCAGGCTAGATATAGTTCACATATAGGCTACAAACTTTTATTTATATACTATATAAATGAATACATACAAGTTTGTAGCCTATATCAGTTCAACAGTGACAACACCAGTGTCCGTGGCCAGCAGGATCAAAGAGGTTGAACCAGGCCTAATGGACGTGGGTTGTGTTTACCATCTGGTGCAGCTGGCAACAGGATGTGGCATTAAAGCTCTAACATCAGCCAATTGAAGAGGTCCTGAGCAGCATAAATGCTCATTTTGATTTGACATCAGGTTCTTCAAACCTTGTACAACCAGTAATTAGTTGTAGTTCAAGGCATATCTCTATAACTTAAAGGTCCCATATTATGCTAAATGCACTTTTTAAATGTGTTCTAACATATCCATGGGTCCACGGTGTGCCTAGAGACTGCCAAAATATTAACAAAAAAAAAACAATCTCTCCTGTTCTCACTCTCCCCCTTTCTGAAACACCCACCCCTCCCCCCCAATATACTCCAGTCAGAATTTTCCCCTTTTCTGACCTCACAAACTGGAAAGCCAGAAGCTTCCACTGTGCAGCCCACACCCCTATTTCTTATTGGTCCACGGCCCTGACAGACAGAGGGCGAGGCGTATCTGGCTTCGCTTCCGGACAGGGGGCGGGGGCAGCTCAAAGATTGTATATTTACGAGAGGAGCTGCAGCTCTTTTAAAAAAATAGGCCATTGTGAGATTAGCTGAACATCAGCATAGTACAATAAATTATCTGAAAGTTTTTTTCAGCAAACAATTAAAGAAAAACGTATTAGGGACCACTAAGACCATATAATATGGTGTATAATAGAACCAAAAAGTGTATAATATGGGAGCTTTAAATATATAAATATAACTGAGATACGCCTAAATAATGCAAAAAAAAAAAAAAAAACATTCATGTCTTTCCTTTCTAGGATCACTATTAGCACAGATGCCATAGTTTTTCGCGGTAACCTCTAAAACCCGCCAAAAGCATCTCACGAGTCAGACAAAATTAATGTGAGCGCGTGAATGCATCAAGCGACCCTCTTTACCGGCCCCGATTTTTCAGCGTGTTTCAAAGCGTCAAACAAAAAAATCAGCTGGCAAACTTTCCATGTGCTGTGAGCAGTTTACTTTCCCTGAGTATTTCTTATCAATTTTTCCATCAACACAGATGCAATGAACCACAATAAAGGAGAAAAAAGGCCATCAGTCAGATAATGAAATAAAAATATAATTCAAGTTTAAATTACAATGATAAAATTATCAAACCCGAACATAAAGTGAACTGTAGTCGCCCTAACCTTAAGAGGTTTGAAATAATGAATACTAGGGCGCAATATATGTATTTAGTCGCTTTTTATCGGCCATCAACCTGGCGTTTATGCGCGTTTAGTCAAAAAAATAGGACTGAAGTGCAAAAAAACGTTTAGCATTTACGGTAGCTGGTGGATAGATTAATGTCAGAGCATTTTTTGCACGTAAAAAAGAAGGCCTCAGAAACACGTTTGGTTTTAGTGGTAAGGGAGTCTCTGGCCTGCAGCAGCAGTAGTAAACCCTCTCCTAGTGGCAGTTGTACATAATCCTGCTGGTTGTTTAGTTAGTACATTGATTCCAGAGGCATGCAGGGCACTTCTGAGTAATGCAGCCGTGATCCTAGTTCTGTGCCCACTGGCCTTGTAGATCCATCCAGCCCGTCCAAACCGATCTGAGTGAGTGTGCAGCGGGTAAGTCTTTTCCTCTGTGTTTGAAGAGACTGGAGCACAGATGGTTAGTAGTGCTGCCAGATCAATTACCAGCATCACACCAGGAGAGAGAGCAGAGCAGAGCACTTTAGCTTCCAGGGCCAATTGAAGTGATCGCTATTTGAACTTTTTACATATCGTCATAGCATGCTGTGACATGAAGGACCCACTAACTTAATGCACCAGTACAACACTTTCAGGGGATACGCTATTTACCTTCCAGCTCAATTTTTTTCTATTGCTCGTTACAGCCAGACATCATGGCAATGGCATTAAGTAAACAGCTGTGCATGTTGAGTGGGTGGAAGATAAAGCATTCGCCAAAAGGAAAAAGAGATGCTGAAGGCATTTGCTTTCATGAAAAGTTGGAAATGGAACATGGACATTAAAAATGCCCCCTTGTTTCACCCTATCACTTACAACCCTGACGGGCTTGTGAACAACATGCTGATAGCAACAAGTCCTTCAAATTGTAAAGGATCAAATGTTATTTGTCTCCCTGACAAGAAAACATAATTTTCTCTTTTCCTTCCAAACCCATTACACATCACTGTTGGAAAATAAATCTGTTTATGATGACAACACTATGGTTTGGGTAAGTTAAGACAGCAATTCCTAAACCCGACCCGTTTGTACAGAGCCTTTAAAGATTTCCAAAATAAAAAATAAACACTTGTTTAAAGCCACTACGAGTAACATTTAAATATCTTTTAAACAGCCTCATGTTTCCTCTGATAATCATAAATTACCTTTAACAGCAAACGAGACCATCAGTGCAAAGAAAGACGTTTTTATATAGTTTTTATAACTGCATTTGGTCTAGTCGCACACCCAGTCCGATTTTCGGTTTGCGCATGCAGGCTCTGGTCACATATTCGTATTGGCCGCATATTTCAGTGTAGCGCAGCAACCATAGATAGTAAATAATATGGATGTAGCATCCGGGCTTACCTCAGTTATTCACACGGCATCCAATGATCCTAGTTTGTGCGCGTCGCCATTTTGTGAGATTTTTACTCCGCTTTACGTCGGGGGGAGGGAGATAGCTGACGTATACCTCCGAGGCAAAGTGAGGGACAACGGGCGGAGAGCTGTCACTCAAGAGATCGCACCAATACATTTTAACCTCTGATAAAATAAAAACTAGCGTGGTCCAAAAAAATTCACCCCCCTCAGTGTTGTCATGGATATACGACCTAAACATACAGACTTTTGTGGCTTTTGTTCAGTTTGGTGGCCCAGGCTGTAAATAGGTTTAATAAGACTTTGAAAATGGCCTATCTAACAAGTGAGTCAAAGAAAAACTGCTCGGTCTTGGCACCACCCCCCCAGTGGCACTTCCTGGTCACTACAGTTGTGGTCACTTCCTTATTGGATGCTGGTAAACATCGCTGAGGTTGGGGCTTGGCAGCAATGCGATTTGAGAAGCCTATCCCTCCAGGTGAGGGAAGGGGAGCGGGAGTCTTGTTTGAGACAGTTATTTGTCGTCATAATGACTGATAACGGGGCTGAAAAGCTAAAAGGGACAGGGATAGACGGGCGGGACGAGGGCGTTGACAAGCAACGTGTACACAATTTCACGGGAGTGAACTAGACTGCAGTGTTTACTCCTAAATGTATGAGCGGTACTAAGACAAAGTTTACTTTGCTTCACCATCATCAGATGACCATTATTCATCTGAAATAGTCATTATTTACAACAACATAAACACATTATCTCATCGTGATCCATACTAACTGCAGTCTCTCGTTCATTCGCTTTCTGTGAGGACACGGAAACTTTCAGCTCCGTGAGAGTAGTTAGGTGACACTGCATCAACTCATTGCAATCAGGTGTGTGTGGCACTGACTGGCATCAGTTGCAGTGTCACTAACCACTCTCACGGAGCCGAAAAGAGCCGTGCTCTCACACTTTCAACACACGGACATGCACTATATTGCGTCCTAATCATTTGACACTCGCACGCCTGACACAAGCTAGAAAACAGCTTTACCACAGCTGGCGTCATAAAAATACTACCGCTTTTGTCCAAAGGGGACGCCAACTGACAAAGTTACTCGTAGTGGCTTTAAGTGTTTATTTTTTTCAAACCTATTCGTGAATGTAAAACATATATCAAAATGTGTTTATTTGAGCAGAAGCCTTGTGATGGCTTGGCAGCTCATTGGTTCTGGACACTGGCTGTGTATCTGACCGTCAGCCTAGCGCAGTGCACACAGTGTAAGGACGGGGTTTGAGCGAGAGATGAGCGGGCCGCAGCAAACCCTCATGGCCCGTTTCATTGTGGACTGTTCGGGTAAAAGGAATGGCGATGTCTAACCTGACATTACTGTCAGGGCGACGCTATGGTCTTAAACTTTTGATCACATAATGAACAGCCTTTTTGAATTTAAATTCAGTTTTCAATAAATTGCTTAAAGGTTCAGTAAGCGGAATGGTCAGTTTAGCTAACTTCCTGTCAGTTACTGCAGTTAGCAGTCCCCTCGCTCGTCCCTACATCACCACATTAATGCACTGCGGTCTTCAAGCAGCGAGTTATCTAGCATCATCTTAGAGATCCGTAAGTGTGATAAAACATGATAAAAACCATCAAAACAAACATTGGGAAGGATTTTTACCTGCTCCGCCATTGTAGGCGCATAAACATTCACACATCTGTCGCTCTGCACTTGCACCGGCGGTGAGATGGGTGCCGGTTTGTAGCGTTCTCTCTTCTGATTGGTTATTAGTAGTGGGATCCCCGAAAAGTTTATTTGCCGATTACATGCAGAGCGAGTGACTGAGAGATCGGCTTTATGAAACGTGCACACTATATAAGTGATCACTGTATTTATAAAGAGCGATTTAACACTTAAATTAACATAAATAAATCGCTTACTTCACCTTTAACCCTGATGAGATTTTAAAGCTCAACTCACCACTTGGTTACGATCAACCAACGCAAATTGGGGGCCCTAAGCAACCGCTTAGTTCGCTTATGCCTTGGGCCGGCTCTGCATTGAACCGTCGGCATATAGTGGCATGTCGATCTAATGCAAAATATTTCGGTACACTGAAATGTCGGCATAATGAGGCGTCGGAATTACGGCATGGCACCATAAACCTGGATCTGTGTGCAACAGCTGACCTGTGTGGAAGCAGATTGTAGAACATTCATCACCATCAAATCCTAGCCGATCGTCTTGGCCCCGTGCGTAAAGCGCACAGTGCTGCCTGAAACAGTCCTGCCTGGCAAGAGACCCATTACTGCCTGCTGTTTTCACCGTGTCCGGGACACCATTATCTTCATAGTGCAATTAATACCACAGAGCATCAAGTTAATGAAGTAGTTCCTCGACCCCGTCTCTTGCAGCTCCGGGACAACTGTACAGGTGTTTCTCTATGACGGCGGGGCCTGCCCGCTCACTCACATAAACGCTAAACGAGGGCAAACTGCACCCAGCTGTCAAACTTTGTGGCCGTCTTAGCGCCGGTATATACTTTACAAAAACCTTAGTGGAAACCGTGCTAAAACGGAGCAGATTGCGGGTAGCCTACTGTTTTGCCGCAATTCGTGAAGCTAGCATGCAGAATCCATTCTCAGTTGTTGCCCTTAATAATAATAATAATAATAATTTGAATTTATATAGCGCCTTTCAAGGTTGCGCCTTAGTTGCCTGATCTTAACCACAAGGTAACTAATCAAGGGGTTTCATGTGATCTGTTTGTCTGCTCTGAATGTTCTGTCTGGTGTTTGCTTTACAAAACTCCAGAGGTCTGACCCAAAACTCACACTCCTGCCTTGAGCCTTGTTCTTCTTGCTGCTCGGCTCACACACTCAAACTTTGATATTTTTATCATTTCAAATCAACTACGCTCCCACGAGGAGGAGTTCAAACCCCTATCATGCTTTGTACCTCTGCTCCAAATGTATTTGATCTTGTATGCCCTTAGAAAGCTACTACACGGAGCATCCCGGATTTTCAAGTAGCTATCCCAAAGGGAAAAAAAGCCAAATCCTAATAGTGACCTCATCTCATAATCTGAAACAGCAGAACTATACAGAGGTAAAGGCCATAGTGTTCAATAGTTTCCCTTTTAGTCTTAACTTTTTTTTTAGGTCAATCAGCCTCACTTTCCAGATTTCCAGAAGATAACTCATTGAACCAGTTATTGTTTGCCTGAAGGAGCATGAGTGTTTGATTGGCTTTAGGATTACGTATGTGAATTAAATGCAGCATTTCGCTGGAGTCAAGACCTGGTTAGCCTGTAGCTTAACAGTAAGACAGGAAGCTGGGGGAGAGAGTTGTCAAAGTTTATATACATCTTATGATTGCTTCACATTTAACCTGAACATATTTTGGACTTCTTTCTTTTTTTTAAGACGTTTGTATTTTGGGGGTGTTATTAACCTAGTACCAGTTGGGACTGTTTTTAAATAATAAAGCATACACTTTCCAGATTGAACATTTAAAAAAATAAACGATATACAATAGTTCAGTTCATGTTTATTTAAGAAAATAAAGACATCACAGGTTATGCGCTCTACTGCTCAGTAATAAGTATGATTGAGACAAACAAAAGTCTCAAGCTTCACAAGTCTTAATTGTCTAACTTTCTCATGTTTTTTCAGAACCATTTGATTTATTCTCAGTGTTTAGAATAAACAGTAGAGTGGAGAGAGTCTTTGGAGATGGAGAGAGAGAGACAGAGAGATATATGCTCTGCATTGTCTATAGGCAAACAGCAGCAAGGTTCAGATAGAGATCAGATAGCAGCATTGGAACAAGGTGGTGTATGACTGAAGACAAAGTGCTTTAATCACTCCGCCCCCCCACCCCCCCAGGCCACCGCATAGTGTCGCCCATTATCTTCAGAGAACATCTGAAATATGTGTGTGCCTGGCCCCGAGGCTTATCACACTGGGGGGAGAAATCTGTCTTTTTTTTTTAGTCTCCACTCTGACCTTGAGTGACTGTGACAAAGAGGGGGACTAATATGGCATTCTCATGGAAAAAGCTGTTTTACTTTTGTACCAGATCACACAAAGATGTACTGTACATAGGTCTGCAAGGTGGGAAGATGGGCCTAAGGCAATCTGGTTATTGTTGACATTTTAGGTCCCTGACATTAAGTTTCTGGCGTTTTCATATAGACACTAATCTGGATTAAGATTCTTATGCACGCTTGTGGATGTGAAAACATGGTTGAAAATCACAAACTTAAGTATGTGTTTGATGAGTGGCCCAAATACAACAGTGACAATTTGTGTTTGGTATTGCAAATCAAGTGGCTTTCAGTGCCCTATGTATGGTGCTTTGGGGCGGACGTAACCGGATGATGACAGTGCTGTGCATGAGCCGTCGAAGCCGTGATAGTAAACAGAGATGGCTGCGGATATGTTGTTTGAGTTTGAGACGGCTTTGGCCTCGACACTTAGCGATTTGGAACACGGCACTCAAATCTTTCATTAGCAAGAAAGAGGAATGTTCTGTTTTGCCAACCGACCATGGCAAAAGTTTAATTTTCCAGTGAACCCCTCTGTTCGCTAAACGGACGGGGCATAATAATGGTTCTGGATTTCCAGGCTAGCATATCATTGCTTGCACGATAAATGGAGATGCATTCATTATATGTAATATTGAGTGGTTGATATTTATATATAATGTATATGTTTTTTTTTAGATGTAGGGGAGAACGGGGGAATCTAAGGCATCGGGTAATGTGAGCCACCCCCTGTATCTAGGCAACGGAAAACATGTTTGGTCATGTGAGATATATGTTTTCAAGCCCCTCTCATTTCCTCATGGCCCTGAAAGAGAGGACCTCATGGTGCTGTGGTAAGCATGTTTTTTCACCAAAATAGGTATTTTGCATGTAAAAGTAAATTTTCTTGCTGTCAACTTAATCAACTGTTGTGCCAAAGCAAATGTATTCATGTAGAAAACCTTCTATCATACGTGTTGATGAACTACCAACATACAAAAACCATGTGATGATATTAGCTAAAGATTAGCCTGAAAGGCTAAGAGAGGTAGTTTTTCTCAAATTGTGGTGGTGGGGGAAAGTGAGCCAAATGCTGTGGGGGAAAGTGAGGCACTGTCTCACTTTCCCCCACCATGAGGCACAAGTTAAGTTTAGTCTTAAACATATTTTAACGTAATAATACATAACATATGTTTTATTTTAATGTCATACACATTGTAGAAAAGCCATCATGCCAAGGAAATAAACCAGGAAGACGACCTGGGACAACCACGCGAAAAGAGCACCTTTCCTTGTAACCTTCAGGGCTGGAATGTAGAGTAGGCCTAGTTGTAGAGCAGGGGTGCCCACTGTTTTTCAGCTTGTGAGCTACTTTGAAAATGACCAAGTCAAAGTGAGCTACCACCTACTATTAGGGGTCAAAAGTCACGGTTCGGTACGTACCTCGGTTTTTAAGTCACGGTTCTGTTCTGTACGGTACGGTTCTCAGTTAAGAGGAAAAATGTGTGCAGAATTGCAGCCTAAAGGTATTTTCCAGTATAGAAAAGAAAAAACTGCTGCATACAACCAAAGTCTCCAATAAATAAAATATGTCTTAAATAAAAGTGAAAGTTCTGCACCACAAACCAAACAAGCCTGTACATATTTATTTAAACATATTGAAAATTAATGTACAATATAAGTTGGTGTACCTTGCATAACTGCATGAACCTAGGAATGCACCGATCCACTATTTTTAGTTCCGATCCGATATCGGGGTTTTGGATATCGGTCGATACCGATACAATGTCATAATTTTTATAAATGTTTTTGTTGGTGGTGATGTTATGTATTAGGCTAGGAAGGCTTCAGCAATTCTAATTTAAAAGAGCAAGACATATACACAAATGCATATAGGTTTATCTTAAAGGCAGAATTATAGTCATACAAAAAAATCCTTCTCAATGATCACTTCTGTCCCACTAGAATATGTGGTGGTCTGTTTGTCTGAACAGTCTTCCTCTCTCTGGCTGTATTTTACATAGTAGAATTTGTCACAGTGCAGAAGCCTCTCCACTTCCTTGAATTGGATTAGCATTGGTTAGCTCACTGGCTAACAAACTGATATGTACTGTATGTCAAAATAGAAAGTGGTGTCCTCTCTCCCTCCACCGAACGTCGGCGCATGCTCGCACGGCTCGTTCGCTCTTTCATAGTAAAAAAAAAAAAAATGAAATAATTTATTTATTTATTATTTATTTTTTTAAGAATGCCACGCTATCGACCCACACTACCCTCCTAGTGGGCACCCCTGTTGTAGAGTATGACAGGCTGATGTAATAATCCAGTTGGTTCTTCTCCTGTGTTCCGAGTCCCATGCTGTTCTCGCTGGTTCTGATTTTCCTATGCTTTGACCCCCAGACACAAGCTGGCTCTAAAGCCCAGTTCAGACCAAAGATTCGCCTTGCAACTGCAACTACTTGCGACGAGACTGCCGAAACGTTCTAAAACTGGACCTTGCAATTTGACGTGTTGAATCTTCTGCGACGCCTTGCAACGCGCTGCAACGAGCAGTTCACACTGCTGCGATTTATCCCCCGCGACGTTCTAAAACCGTCTCGTCGCAAGCAGTTGCAAGGCGAATCTTTGGTCTGAACTGGGCTTAAGGGTCCTGTGTTCTGACCCCCAGACTGTGTTCTAATCAAACTGGTTCTATCTTTCATTTGAATCTTATTAAAACCTTTTGAATTATAATATGTTGTATTTGATTTTGTTCAAAGTTACTTTCAAGTGTTTAGAAAATTTGCTTTGCTTAATTGACCAAACCCCATCATTCTTTTACTAGTCTGACATTAGTTCTGGGATGTGTGTCAGGATTCTAACTGTTACAATATGTGTTGTTATGGTAGTTTCAGAGTGGAAAAAGTGAGTGGATCAGTTTACCCCCAGCTGGTTCACTTTACCCCCTTGATTTTTCTGGTCTGTCTCAGTTTACCCCACAGCTGGGGTAAAGTGAGCCACATGACAACTTTTTTTAAAACAATCATATTTTCACTGCCCTTTGTCTTGAAAAAATTCTGCTAATGCCCATTTCTAGGAAACATCCTGAATTAATGGGAAATGTGTAAATTTGAGTGATAAATCATTTTAGCTCGCTTAGAGGGGAGCAAATGTAAAAAGTGGCTCAGATTACCCTGTTCTCCCCTATATGAATTTTGAGAAAAAGATGATGATGAACAAAGCGTACAGTGTCTTGCTGGAACATTCACTGAGCAGACAATGAGCTATAAAACTCAGCAGCAGCATGTAGGTACTAATGTAGTGTCTTTAAGTAGCTGGCTATTAAGCAGTGTGTGTGTGTGTGTGTGTGTGTGTGTGTGTGTGTGTGTGTGTGTGTGTGTGTGTGTGTGTGTGTGTGTGTCTGAATATGACCAGTGGGCAGGAACATCGCTGGAGCTGTGAGAGCATATTAAGAGAGAGAGCATGGGTATTCTTAACTGTCCATAAAAGGGGAGGTGATGCCGTTTTGAATAGCACTTGGGCTAATTATGGTCGGCAGCTCCATCCTCCGTCAGCTTTCGTGGCTGATTCTGTCTCCTTCTTTCAATTTCCTGCCTGGTTGAGGATACCGGCAGATTTGTAAAGAGGACATGGGGCCCTACAAAAGCAACCGCAGCAAAGCACTTTATAATTAAAAGTGTTGTGGAAAAGTAGGGTGAGGGAAGAGACACTGTTACCTACCATACCTCACTTTGGGAAAGAACAAATTAAATAATAATAACATGTAAATAAAGGTTTATTTGCATCAGTGAGTGGTGTACTAAAAATAGTTGGGACATTTTCATGGTTATCCAAGCATGCTGTTATAGATAAATCAGTTCAGTTCTAATTCATATAGTGTGCTGCATTTTAGAATGTCATTAATCACAGAATAATTTCCAAAGATAATTTTAATTATTCAGGGTTATAACACAGTTTATGCAACCTGATTAGGAAGTTATCCAGTCCAATGCAGTTTTAGGAATGAGAAACAAAATGTGCCAAAAGTTCAGTCATAACCTTAGGGTCGCGTATAGTCCCTCCATTCACCGTATTACAAATTAATTTACTTTTTCCTTTCAGCGTTGATAAATGATCATGAGACACGCCGTTTGAGCTGTGTTGAAATTTATAACACTTAGAAAAATGCCCGGCACGGGACAGAGGGGGAACTTTGGGAGATTGCGACTCTGGCTCTGGCAGAGAATCTAACCTCTACCAAAGCAGACAGCGCCTGGGTGTGCCTGTTCCATTTGCATGTATGTAAATTAGGGAATATTCAAAATCCAGCACAAAATTGCCCCCCTTCCTATGCAAATAACCCTTGTTGCAAATGCCACCTAATCCTCAAAGGCAAGCACTCATTGCCACAGCAGTTATACTGCCACAATTAACCTCATTTGAGAGGGTTGCACTAAGGCAACGCTAGTTCTCTCTCTCTCTCTTCCTCTCTATGTTTCTGTCCCTCCCGCTTTTTTTTCAAAGCACATGAGGTTTAAATTGTATAGAATTTATTTATTTGGAGTTATTTCTGTCCATCAGGTGACAGGATAATTTAGAAAACAAAACGTTTCACCAATTTTAATATTTTTGCATAGCTAGTGGATGGTGGGTGTGGGAACCCCTGAAAAGGCTGGGACCACTCCTTTACTCTATCAGTGACACAAAACTTTTGAAAAAACTGTTGAATTTTGAATATTTGTGCCTTCACAATAACAAACACAAGAACTGAAATTGTTGTTGTTCCCACTCTGTCAGCTCAGAGATCACTTTTTTACAACCGTCACATGTGAACACTTTGCCATTTTATTTAGATTTGCCCCATGACCCTCAATTTATAATCTGTCTCTCTGAAAAGTCATTACTGGTCTTGTCTGCTTGATTAGATCTGTGTGGCTTTGATTCAGTGGTTGATTTCACTCGGCGAGGGGATCGGAGAGTGTGTGTGTGCTTGGGGAGGGGCGCTACATGTGTTCCAGTTCACAGATCTGTCAGTCTGCACACTGGCAGACACAGCTCTGTGTACATGGCATTTGTCTGCTTGAATCACATCAGTGATTTTCACTCAATAACACCTCTGCATTCAAGGAGATATATACTCCAGGAGCAGGCTGGAATCTAGTAGCCAAACAGGCTGTCTGTAGCATCATAAAATACATAATACTAAATGAGTCTAAGAGGTAAAAATGCAGTTAAAGGAATACTTCACCCATACAGAACTGGCATTCTATCATTATTAAATCGCTATATAATATAATGAATGAGGTTTTTCTTCCCTCAGTCTTCCCTTGGCTCAGCTGTCCTGTTAATCCTAACCCTACATTTTCCCATGTGTGTTGTCACACATGGGAAAATGTGGGGTTAGACAGTGAGACCATAAACCACTCTTTCTGCCTTTTCTCAGGCTAGGATGAACCGATTTCTAAGATGTTTGCACATTTATACTACATAGGATCTCAGAGTTCAATACACCTTCATATTTCAACCAGTCAAGTAGGTCTTTTAAGTGGCCAATTCCGACAGATTTCCAAAACAAATTTAGAACAAAACATTTTTTTTCAAGTTGTTAGTTTGCAGATTGTTATAACTGCCTATCGGGGATCATTAATGACAATTTAAAATTCTACAACATTTTACATCACACTGAGCAGCTTGTACCATTGCCGTTAACACTTATAAATGTGTACTGAAAACACATCACAGCACGAAAGAGAGGAGTACGCAAGGAGATACTTTACTGTGTAAACGTTGGTGATTTACTGATGTCTGTTTCGGTCATCATTTGACTGTGAAGTTGCCAGGACAGGAAGTTCAATTGGCCTCAATGGAAACACTGGGACAGAGATGAAGGCCAACATGGACTGTAACTTACTTAACAAATTCTCTCTTACAAATGTTGAAATATAATATTTAAGGTGGCACATCTTTGGAATACATACACTACTATGTCTTTACAGTACGTTTTGCCATGAATGTTAGAAACGGTGACCTATAGCAGCTGCTTGGTTCCTGAAACCAAACCAATCAGGTTTGAGATGTAAATTTGCCTTTTCAAACAGTATTCTTGCATCCCAAAGAACAGTGTTGTTTGCTATGTCAACTTTTTGGGGAAAAATGCTCTGCAGACAGTACAGAAGGAGACACTTGCCTGGGTGTGTTGGGTGAATCTGTGGCTGCGGATATGGCTACTTACCTGCAAGCGGACTACAACTACATTTTGTCGATGCGATGGATCTGTCTATGGTAGCTGTGGCAGCTATGGCAGTACTGTGGCTACTCTGTACTGCTCCAATCAACAATAGCGAGGGAAGCATAGAAACTGGTCTGATTCCATCGGTCCCAAAGGGTGGAAGCGTCATAAACAAAGTTAAAACATTGAGAACACTACCAAACCTCTAATTCAAAATGATTAACCATATTATCAACCAGGATTATGTCACAGTGAACTACTGTAATTCAAATCTCAGTGTTACTATTTAGTAAACTAATGTTTCATTTTAATGCCAGCATTCTTTACTTTATTTAGCGTTAAGTACATCAATGGTGAAGGTACTATTGATACAACACCCATGTTATATTTCAATCATTTAAATTTGTAGACATAAATAACTGTAATTTAACAATAAGACATTACAATACCAAGCATTTTCAGGAAACTTTCACACACACAATGTAACAAATTAGTTCTTTGTGCAGGCAGATAACTCCATTGTTAATACATGCACATTATTATTTTACTACAGGCATGCAAACATTCCCTCACCAAAAACAGAGATCTAAACATATCACAATCAAAGATAAATAGGAGCACAATAATTCCTTGGGGAATCATTGCTTTTGTAGTTATTACATTGCATGAGCATCATACTCATTATGCACTCCTGCTGTCTGATTTCTTGTTGTTGTTCTAGAATATGTTCTTTTAACTTTGATTTGATCAGAATTCAATGCTTTTTTGCAGCCGATTCTATCAATATTCTAAATGAGGAATTGTGATGAAAGGTTTAAAACAAGATTAAACTTTTCAAACAATGATGTATGCATAGTGCAAAACCACTTCTCGGTATGAGGAAGGGGGGAAAGTACAAAAAAAACAAATTATTGCAAAAATGTGACATTTGTGTTCACTTCTGGCTCATTTGCTTTATGAAATACCTTTGTGCAAATGGAAATGTAAAAGGGCAACTTTCACAGCTCCTTGAGATGAAAAAGTGTTTTTGTGTTTTTTTCTTCCAATCTCTTGCACACTGAAAACAAACAATTACATTCTTGACTGCCTTTTATTTACTCCATGATTGAGCAGTGCAAGGCAAGACAGACAGGACCGGGCAGATTAATTAACTATAGTGCCTGGAAAAAACCTTTATTCTCAGAGCATTTGTCACATTGATGGATGGCTGATTAGAGTCAATGAGATGCCTATCAGTACACAAGAGCAAAGCAGTCAAAAGAAAAAAGAAAAGGAAAAAAAAAACATCTTACCCCAAGGGGAAAAAAATTGAGAGAAACACACACATACAGGTGTATAGTGTTAGTGACCAGAAGCGCTCTCTGTGCGGTTACCGACAGAGAGAACTGTACATCAAGAAGAAAAGCTAGTAATTGGGGATGGAGGAGTATATAGGGCTGAAAGTGCAGCATATCATGCCAGCCGCCGCAGCAGTGCAAATTGCCTGGCTTGTGCGTCCTTTTGATGAGGTTTCTCATTAGGGGTCTATACAAGCCTAGACTTTGGAAATATCACAGAATTAATTAAAATGATAGGAATAGGAGAAAGTGGGGCTACCAATGACAGGATGGCATAATCATTGTTCTGATCAGAGCCCTATTGTCTGCCTATGAATGTGCGCATGTTGACGACAAGCCAGCTAGCCGCCTCTTATATGTTTATCTGGGTTTCCCGGTGGCCTGTATTGCTTGTTTCCAGCATGCTGTTGATAGGGCTTTCAGCTTCCCAATCACATGTGAAGAGGTTCAAAGTCTATATTTTGTTGCCCATGCACAGAGAGAGAGAGAGAGAGAGAGAGAGAGAGAGAGAGAGAGAGAGAGAGAGAGAGAGAGAGAGAGAGAGAGAGAGAGAGAGAGAGAGAGAGAGAGAGAGAGAGAGGGGGGGGGGGAGTGTTTGCAGATGGTTTTATCAGCTAGTTTTCCCATTTAGATTAGGTGTGATTCTGACTGTGTTTTTATCCGTCCTTTTCTCTCATACAAGGCTGGCTTACTAGTGTCACGCAGAGAGAAATAAAGTAGAAAATCCTCAAATCCGTCATCTCCTCCTTTGTCAAATTTCCTTCTCAGACCACACACTTAGAGATCAATCCAATGTGATCCCCCCCCCCCCCCCCCCCCCCAGACTGTGCATTTATCCCCCCAACCAAAAGCCAGATAATAACCGACATTCAAAATATGAAATGGTTCAATTGGGATAACAACTCTTGTATATTTTGTCAAAGCGATATTGGGGACATTTTTTTTTTCAGTGAACAGATTAGTTTTGGTCGTAATTTCAAAGATGGCTTCAATATACTGTAGGTAAACTGCTGCATCGTTCAATGTGATGTCGATTAAAACTGGAACACATGTAGGTATCTTGTTAAAAAAACTGTTGGACAATATCTAGTTAGTATGTGTACATTTGCATCTCTTTAAGACCAATAATGTAGATGTTGGATAAAAACGAAAATTATATTGAGGTATGTTTAGGATGGTTGTATATGAGAAAAAAGAAAAGGTTCAGTTATATGAACAGCTAAATATACATTTTGGACCTTTCATTTCGACTAGTGTGCAAGAAGACATGTTGTGGATGCCAAATAGCCAAAAATCTCAAATGTTGTGCTTGACAAAACGATCCCTCCGTTCCAATACCCATACTTCCCTACTATTTAGTATGCCAGAAAAAGAGTTAGGATGTCCCAAAACATGCACGTCAATTGTAGTATGCTGAAAATACCTATATGCCCCACTAACTGTGGCATAGCATTTTGGAGTATTTGTCTTTATTCTTGACATTTCTTGACATAATGAAAGAAAATCTTCCTTATCTGATTTTTTTTCTCTCCTGTGGCCCTAAAACTCTTCTGTACTTTAGTATGTAGTGTGGTAAAGAGAAAAAGTATGTGATTTGGAACGGAGGGGATGTGTTTGCCTGCATTGTATCACCTAAATAGTTGTTGTACCTTGTCTGTATTTCTTAGATATGGTATTTGTGTATGTGCTGACCTTACGTGTCCTGCTGGTGAGCTATAGCGGGAAAGCCGCGACAATAACGTCATGTATCATTTAGATTGTGTTATCTTTTTTGGACAGAGAATGGGTTTTGCTCTTGATCCAAGCATTTACCTCATTCTACACTATATCAACTGGGTCTAACTTTGTCTTTGGGGCAAACTTGAGATTATGCTTTGGTGTGACTATGCATAAATAAATTTGCCTTTACTAAGATACATTTACAATTTTATCTTCATTGGAGCCTGAAGAAAAGAATTCTCCTCACACCCTCAACTATATGGAGCTTTTAGCCTCTTTTAGCTCAGTGTTTTGGTTGTAAGTTAAAGAGGACCGATGATGCTTTTTGACTTTTATGACCTATAAACGTTGTTATGATGATTCATAGTCATGCTTAACCATACTAAATTATCAAATAATTACTTACATGCATTTC
Organism: Ammodytes marinus; assembly: GCF_949987685.1. Classification (NCBI taxonomy): domain Eukaryota; kingdom Metazoa; phylum Chordata; class Actinopteri; order Uranoscopiformes; family Ammodytidae; genus Ammodytes; species Ammodytes marinus. Next base: position 25,795,393 of record NC_137221.1, read on the forward strand.
GACGTATTACCTGCTGACCGTCTGGGGTGTCTGTGCAGAGCACTAAACACTATTCTAGCCAGTCGAGAAGTCACGTCTTCAAAGCGGTCTACCCTTTCATAATTCGTGACGTCGCAGAAAAATTTGTGACGTGACCACGCGGATGTTTCCATGTATGGTAATGCTGTCACTTCCCTGTTCGCGTCTGCCTCGCGCCCTTATAGGTCCATGCTCGCGCTTCCCGCCACTGAAAGTGTTCCGGAAGGAAGGTAACCAATCACAACGGAGTGGGGTTTGCAAGAGGGGGGGAGGGTAGCGGAGATGGCCGATGCACAGGCGGAGGGAGCGGAGATTGCCGAAGCACACACACTCAAGTGTTGACAGGAAGTGCTGGATCGCCAAAATAAGAGAAAGAGCTTCCCGAAAATCTACATAGTTTTTTGTGATGTGATTCGTGTCAGGTTGCTCTATAGCAGTGTAAAACAAGAAATTAAGACCAGAAAAGTAGTATAATAGGTCCTCTTTAAGTTAAGTTACTTTATTAGTCAATACATTGAAATTTGTCTTTTTGCATATCCCCTCTCAAGTTATCACACTTCAGAGCGCAGAGTCAGCCATAGTACAGCGCCCTTGGAGCAGTTTGGGTTTAAGTGTCTTGCTCAAGGACACAATGGTAGAGATGGAGAGCACCGTAGACGTGATACAAGCCCCTGCTTGTCTTACAACCAACACCCTCCTGTCCGGTGCCGAGGATCGAACCAGAGACCTCATGGTTACTGGTCGGACAGCCCTCTGATCTATTTTTTTGGGTTCAGTTTGACCACTGGCATTGACAGATTCCAGCAGCTTTTTTCAGCTGTGATGTAAAGTGTCTGTCCAGCACCAAACAGCTGACTGACACATCTAGAGACTAGCTTGGAAAACAAGCCACAGGTTTTTTAGTTGAGGGTATATGGACTTCAGGTCGTCAAAAAATATGACTCCAAACCAATGATAATGTTATGTCTGCTGGACTAGCAGATTAAATTCATCAAAGATGCCATCAAGCCTTGGGAACAGGGGCGTTGCACCAAATTCTGGGCCCCTATACAGGAAGTCCTGATGGGCCCTCTGAGAGGCAGTCTTGCAATACAAACATGTAAAAGCTATGTTTGTCTATAGTCCAAAACGTATGAGTGACTGGTCCCTCTCTGAGCCAGATAACAACACAATGTTTCTATTGATGAATGACTAAATCATTACGCGTACTTGATCACAACCCCTGGTCTAATGAGTCTTAACAAACATGCACACACACAGTGTTTCTCAGAGGAATTTGGGAGACTGTGTTGTGGACCCTGGACCTTCTAGAGGGGTCCGGGGCTCCCCCGGAAGAACATTTTAAAATGTTAAAGTAAAATTCATCAATCTGGTGCTTAGAAGAAAACTAAGGCTAAATCAACTGTTTCCTATGTGAACTATTTAGTACTATTTTCTGGAATAATTTATAGACACAGAATGACCAAAAAGCGAAAAGAAGAAATGTAGGGGAGAACGGGGTAATTTGTCACACGGCTAGGTTGTCACAATCGTTATATCTCGGAACCAGAAGGCGCTGTCTGTTCAATTTTGGTATGTAAATATCCACAACTGGGATCAGAGGTCACCTACATAGTCTTCCTTGGAGTTAGACTGCTGCATTTGAGGTGAGAGGACTGTTAGTGTTTTTCATGTCAAATTGAAAATATTTAGCTCATCAGTATTTTTCTTCTAGGCTTTTACACAATGGGTTTATAACAAAACACTTGTTACTCTAAAAAAGTGTGAAGGGTGAGCTATAGTTTAGTTTTTAGCAAGCTAATTAGTTGTCAGATGGTTGTTGGCCTTGATGCTAGCAATAAATTCCAGTTGGGGTTGGTTGTCACATGTTATCCAAAGGGTGCAGCCAGGAAAGGAACCCAATAACAAAAGAAAATGTCAAGCTGTATCCTCACTGACACCCCAGAGAAGGAGAGAATTGAGCAGGAAAGGCAGCTAGCATGCAAAAGAGAAAAAGGGCAACACAATCAAAACGACCCAGTGCATCCCAAACTAGACCAGTTGCCAAGGCTACTGCACCCCAGTGCACTCCACCCCAGCTGGAGAAGAAGAAACAGAAGAGAAAGAGACAGGAGGAGGAATCTTCTTCAGATGAAGAGGATAGTTTGTGTTTGGTTTGTATGGAAACGTTCTCCAGCACCTGTTCAGGGGAGGTAAGGGAGAAGTGTTGTATACCAGTGGGCACACAACCTCTGCTTAGTTAGAGTGAGCAGACCCTACATTTGCCATCACTGTAACTCAGATAGTGAATTTGTTTATCCTAGTTGAGTAGGCTATTATTGTTAGACCAATTTGTTTTGTTCTTTATGTTGTTACATACAGTAGGTTGGTCTTAATATGGATTTCCTTTTTGTTAATTCCTTGCTCATTTTGTGTTAAGATGCATAAAGTTATGTAGGCCTATTTTTTAACTTTACAATGAAATTAAACTTTCAACTGTAGTTCTGCTTTCTTGCCTTCCTTTTAAGATGTTTCCCATAAAGATAACATTGTGACAAACAACCCCATAGTGTGTGACAACCAACCCCTTGATGGGGTTGGTTGTCACAATGTGTTAGAGTGTCTTTGATGGTAAAGTTATTCTTTATTACAATAAGTTAGAAAAAGTGAGGGGTTCACATTTCAAGCAAACACCTTAAAGGTGCAGCGTGTAATATGACATCATAAAGAAAGTTCTAGAACATTCTAGAAAGTTCTAGAATGCAACGCTCCCTGGGTAACCCCAACCTTTTGAATAATAACAGAAGCTACAGTGGCCTTCAAGGACAAGAACCATTCTAAATTCTAAACAATGCACCTGATGACATTCCAACCATGACGCTTCCAACATGGCGGCGCCAATGCCTTGGTCCAAGGTATAGAGAAATATGGACATATATGAGACCCTTTCTAAAGAAAAAAATAATAATTCTAAAAAGAAATTCAGCTATTATAATAATAATAATACATTTTATTTAAAGGCGCCTTTCATGACACGCATTATTATATTATGCACTAAATTAAACGTACTTATGGCTATTATAATTATTTTCTACAAGTCTGCTAGGAAATAAAACCCAACATTCTACACACTGCAGGTTTAAGCATAAATTTAATGTAGGAATGACTATTGAAAGATGTTTAGGTGATGAGCAATTCTCACTAGAGTAATAAGTGTGCCTACTTACCCCGGTCTCCCCTACATGTATAAAAAATCCAGTCAGCTTCGGGAATTTTTTCCCTTCGTTTGTATTTTTTGATTGCCCAATATAGGCTCTTGATCTTCGTAGCCCCGAACAATGTTATTTAAAAAATAACAAAAATTTACTGACGAATGAAAGGCCCCTGATATCTGTTTTTTTCCCTAAATAAAAATGTTCGGGGCCTTCAAAGATCAGGGGCCTATATTGAGCCAGTAAAATAAATTTAAAATATTTTTTTTGGGTGCAGCCCCCCTCTGCCTTGGGCCCCCCCAAGCCTGGCCCTGAAGGTAACTGACCATCGTCAGATGCTCATACTTACCGAGTAGAAGTTGAATGCGTCATAATATAATTCAATTTAGCCCCTGAATGGGCGCATAGGCTACTGGAGCACTGTCAGACAGTAATATGTTTTAAACACATATTCACTGTAGTAGTAACGTTCAGTTATAGTTACTGTAGGAACCGTTGCTCTATAATGAACTGGCGACTTTTTTGTTTTCATTTATTTATTTATTTTAATTAACTGGCAACTTGATCAGAGTGTAGCGCGGCTAGATGACAGCTAACGTAGGATTCAGCCTGCGCCCCGTCAAAGGTAATGTTATGAATGAACAAGTAGTAGGCTAATTGTTACAGCCTCCCTCTGTAGTTTTACTCTCACCATTCTTAGAAATAATATGTCCTGGGCCCCTGCTCTGCTGCTCATACTCCTGGCCTCCTTCTCAACTCTTTTCTGGTGTGCGAACTTGTGCTTTTCTGGGGGCATCCTCGACCTGCTGGAGTTCGCTAGCGCTCACTTAATTCCAATGAGGAAGAACAAACCGCGAGGTGGACCAAACCATTTTTTAAGAAGGGGCCAAGGGGGTTATTGAAATGAATAAAAATGTTTTAATTCGGACTCAATTGTTTTAATTCGGACTCATTCGTATGATAATATATTAATTCACTGTATGCACAATCATTTTGTCATAGATTCTACTGGGGGCTGTGTGGGCCCTAGCTGGCTGTGAGCCCTTATAATCGTCATAACCTTTACCCCCTATACGACGGCTCTGCCTGGGAACTAAATAAAACCTATCTTACTGTACATTGAGTTAGAGAAAAAATAATTTTCTCAAAGAGAATAGTATTTGAATGAATATACAACACGACGTTCAATAAACTGTTAATTAACCGTCACACAGTTATGCTTTCAAACAGAAAATAACTTTGCATACCTCATTGGCCGCGTTAACTCCAGGGGAGTACAACAGGTAAGAAATGCAAATCAGCTTTGTACATAGGGGAGAACGGGGTAATTTGTCACATGGGTTGGTTGTCACAATCGTTATATCTCGGAACCAGAAGGCACTGTCTGTGAAATTTTGGTATGTAAATATCCAGAATTGGGATCAGAGGTCACCTACATAGTCTTCCTTGGAGTTAGACTGCTGAATTTGAGGTGAGACGACTGTTTGTGTTTTTCATGTCAAATTGAAAATATTTAGCTCCTCAGTATTTTTCTTCTAGGCTTTTACACAATGGGTTTATAACAAAACACTTGTTACCCATACAAAGTGTGAAGGGTAAACTATAGTTTAGATTGTGGTTAGCAAGCTAATTAGTTGTCAGATGGTTGTTGGCCTTGATGTTAGCAAGAAATTCAAGTTGGGGTTGGTCGTCAAATTTTTTGGGGGGTTGGTTGTCACATGTTATCTCAAGGCTGCAGCTAGAAAATGAACCCAATAACGAAATAAATTGTCAAGCTGTATCCTCATTGACACCCCAGAGAAGGAAAGAATAGAGCAGGAAAAGGCAGCTAGCATGCAAAAGAAAAAAGGGCAACAAAATCAAAACAACCCAGTGCATCCCAAACTAGACCAGCTGCCAAGGCTACAGTAAGTTATGTAGGCCTATTTGTCAAACGTTCTCCAGCACCTGTTCAGGGGAGGTAAGGGAGAAGTGTTGTATACCAGTGGGCACACAACCTCTGCTTAGTTAGAGTGAGCAGACCCTACATTTGCCATCACTGTAACTCAGATAGTGAATTTGTTTATCCTAGTTGAGTAGGCTATTATTGTTAGACCAATTTGTTTTGTTCTTTATGTTGTTACATACAGTAGGTTGGTCTTAATATGGATTTCCTTTTTGTTAATTCCTTGCTCATTTTGTGTTAAGATGCATAAAGTTATGTAGGCCTATTTTTTAACTTTACAATGAAATTAAACTTTCAACTGTAGTTCTGCTTTCTTGCCTTCCTCAGTATTTTTCTTCTAGGCTTTTACACAATGGGTTTATAACAAAACACTTGTTACCCATACAAAGTGTGAAGGGTAAACTATAGTTTAGATTGTGGTTAGCAAGCTAATTAGTTTTCAGATGGTTGTTGGCCTTGATGTTAGCAAGAAATTCAAGTTGGGGTTGGTCGTCAAATTTTTTGGGGGGTTGGTTGTCACATGTTATCTCAAGGCTGCAGCTAGAAAATGAACCCAATAACGAAATAAATTGTCAAGCTGTATCCTCATTGACACCCCAGAGAAGGAAAGAATAGAGCAGGAAAAGGCAGCTAGCATGCAAAAGAAAAAAGGGCAACAAAATCAAAACAACCCAGTGCATCCCAAACTAGACCAGCTGCCAAGGCTACAGTAAGTTATGTAGGCCTATTTGTCAACTTGACTTACTTACTTACTTACTTACTGCCCTTTATGCCTAGTGGCATGTAGGGCAGCAACAAAGGATCTCCACTCCTGTCTGTTTTGGGCGAGCTTTTGGATAGAACTCCAGGTCTGCTTCATGGCTTTCAGTTCTTTCTCCACTGTTCGACGCCAGGTCTCTTTGGGTCGTCCTCTCTTTCGAGTGCCTTCAGGTGTCCAGTGTAGGGCGGTTCTTGTAATGTAATCCTGTTCTTTTCGCATGATGTGTCCAATCCATCTCCACCGCCTTCTTGTAATAATGGTCTCTATACTTTCTTGGTTTGTCCGAGCAAGTAATTGCTGGTTGGAGATGGTGTTAGGCCAGAAGATACGTAAGATTATTCTGAGATGTCTTGTGTGGAATACAGAGATCTTGGAAAGGTCTTTCTCCGTCATCCTCCAGCATTCAGAGCTGTATAGTAAGGTGGAGAGAACACAGCTCTGGTATAACTTGAGTTTGGTGTTGATGCTGTACTTCGTGGACTTCCACACATTGTTGATCATTCTGAATGTGTTTCTTGCCTTGTTGAGACGGCTTTTGATGTCATTGCCTGTTCCTCCATCATATCTTAAAATGCTTCCCAGATATGAAAACTCTTCTGTTGTGGGTATATTTATTCCATTTATTTGTATAGGTGAAGGGTTTTGTGTGTTTAAGGTCATCACCTCTGTTTTCTTCAGGCTTATGTTCAGTCCTATTTGTTGTGCAAATCTGTTGACACGGGATGTTTTTTCTTGCATATGTTGGTGTGTATGGGAAACCAGTGCCAAGTCGTCTGCAAAGTCTAGGTCTTCAAGAGTTGTAAATAGTGTCCATCTGATGCCCCTAGGTTGATCTTCAGTTGTTCTTCGCATCACCCAGTCTATGACGATATTGAAGAGTAATGCGGACATCACGCATCCTTGCCTCACTCCAGTCTTGACTTCAAAAGTGTGGTTGCTGTTTCCTACTTGGCATGTGAAGTTAGTGTAAAAACCCTTTATGACGAGGATGATTTCTTGTGGAATCCCATACAAACGTAGAATTCGCCATAAACTGTCCCTGTGGATGCTGTCAAATGCCTTCTCGAAGTCTACAAAATTGATATACAGCTGTCTTTGCCATTCTGTGCACTGCTCTATGATGTTGCGCAGAGTAAAAATTTGGTCGGCACACCCTCTTCCTTTCCGAAACCCTGCTTGTTCTCTTCTGAGCTGCTTGTCTATTGCATCTGAAATTCTTTGTATGATGACTTTTGATAGTATTTTACTTGGAATTGACAAAAGGGTAATTCCACGCCAGTTGTCGCAGCTTTTTAGGGAACCTTTCTTGGGTATCTTTACGATTACACCCTTTGACCAGTCGTTTGGTATTGTTTTCCCCTCCCATATGGATGTGAAGAGTGGTTTGAGCAGTTTTGCAGAAAGTTCTGGATGTACTTTGAATAGTTCTGCATTCAGGTTGTCATGCCCGGGAGCTTTTCCATTTTTGAGTGATTTGATGGCTGAAACTATTTCTTTCTCTTCTGGTGGTGCGGTGTTAACATCTAGGACAGTCTCAGGTTCCTGTATCTCTGCTTCTGCTGTTGGTGGGGGTCTGTTTAGGACCTCGCTGAAGTGTTCGGCCCACCTTGCGTCTACTTCTGCCTCTGATGTAAGAGTTCGCCCTTGTTTGTCAGTGATTGGTGTATCGGTAGTTCTATGGTACCTACCGCAGACTATTCTGGTGATTTTGTAGACCTTACCTTGCTCTCCCTTGTTTGCTGCTTCTTCTGCCTGATCTGCAAGACTGTTTATATAATTAGGGGGCCAAGCCCGAGCAGGCTGGGACCGCGTTTTGCACAGCAACGCGGTTCCCAAGCCCTGCGGGGCAGGGAACCCTATTGTTTTTGTGGCGATTATTAGGGGGCCAAGCCCGAGCAGGAGCTGGGACCGCGTTTTGCACAGCAACGCGGTTCCCAAGCCCTGCGGGGCAGGGAACCCTATTGTTTTTGTAAGGATTATTATACTTACCCCCCTAAAACTGTGTCCACAGCCCAAACCGTAAAGGGTGCAGACATGCCAATTGCATGACTAGATCCAGGTCCGTCCGGACTACGCAGACAAAAAAATTCAGACATGCCGGCCACTAGGTGGCGCTATATCAAGGAAAACGTCATAGCTCCCACACCGAACATCCCACAGTCAAAAACTTTATATCCACAGATGCACTGGAGTCAGCTGCATCATTTGGCATAGGCCACGCCCATTTGCGATATTATAGATTTTTCGCAAAATCGCGAAAACTGTAAAACTGACTTTTCGCTACTCCTCCCACAATTTTTGGACAATTGACACCAAACTTTGCACAGAACATCTACCGACCCACACGGAAAGAAATCATGCTAAAGCATTTTGATCCGACCATCGATAACGAAACGGTAGCGTTTTAAATATTTGTTGATAACTACGTTCTACGTAGAAATTCATAAATCCAAAATCATAAATCGGATCAAGTCCAAATTTTAGACATATGTTGGGGCTACCCTTAATTGCGTTCAATAAAAAATTGGGAAAATTTCGCCATAGGGGGGCGCCATAAATTAGGAAATTTTATATCTCCTAATTGACTTTTCGCTACTCCTCCCACAATTTTTGCACAATTGACACCCAACTTTGCACAGAACATCTACCGACCAACACGGAAAGAAATCATGTAAAATGATTTTGATACGACCATGGATAACGAAACGGTAGCGTTTTAAATATTTGTTGATTAGCTACGTTTTACGTAGAAATTCATAAATCCAAAATCATAAGTCGGATCAAGTCCAAATTTTAGACATATGTTGGGGCTACCCTTAATTGCGTTCAATAAAAAAATTGGACATTTTCGCCATAAGGGGGCGCCATAAATTAGGAAATTTTATATCTCCTAATTGGCCAGAGGAATTTTCTTAAAACTCACGGGAAACCATCAAGGGGCATACACGAGTCTATATAAAAAATATGGCCAAGAAATATTAATATGTAAGGGACTTTTTAATAAAATTAGATTTTTTTTTTTTCCATCAAAGAAAAAAGGCGGGATGCTAATCTCAGCTAGCATGTCCATTGACATTACATTGTGCAATTAGCTCCGGCCGCCATTTTAATCTGGCTGACAATCTGCTTTTGCTCATAACTCTCCAACCAAACATCGCACATTAAAAAACTTGACATCCACTTGTTCTGTGAATTGAGCTGCATCGTTCCACCGTGGCAGTTTCGCGAAATTCATCCATAGACAGCGATACCTATACAACTCCCACACCGAACATCCCACGGTCAAAAACTTTACATCCACGGATTCTGCGAAGTGAGCGGCCGGCGCGGCGGTTGACGACGAGTTGCGTCGGAGGCTTGGCCCCCGGTAAAAACTGCTTGCAGTTCTAGTTATTAGGGGGCCAAGCCCGAGCAGGAGCTGGGACCGCGTTATGCACAGCAACGCGGTTCCCAAGCCCTGCGGGGCAGGGAACCCTATTGTTTTTGTGGCGATTATTATTATTATTATTATTATTATTATTTGTAGTCATCTAAAACTGCGTGCACAGCCCAAACCGTAAAGGGCGCAGACATGCCAATTGCATGACTAGATCCAGGTCCGGGCCGTGTACGCATACAAAAAAATTCAGACATGCCGGCCACTAGGTGGCGCTACAACGAAGGAAAACGCGTTTGGGGTCATAACTCCCACACCGAATGTCCCACAGTCAAAAACTTTATATCCACAGATGCACTGGAGTCAGCTGCATCATTTGGCATAGGCCACGCCCATTTGCGATATTATAGATTTTTTGCAAAATCGCGAAAACTGCAAAACATATTTTTCGCTACTCCTCCCATAATTTTTGGACAATTGACACCAAAGTTTGCACAGAACATCTACCGACCCACACGGAAAAAAAAATTGCTAAAGCATTTTGATCCGACCATGGATAACGAAACGGTAGCGTTTTAAATATTTCTTGATTAGCTACGTTTTACGAAAAAATTCATAAATCCAAAATCATAAGTCGGATCAAGTCCAAATTTTAGACATATGTTGGGACTACCCTTAATTGCGTTCAATAAAAAATCTGGACATTTTCGCCATAAGGGGGCGCCATAAATTAGGAAATTTCATATCTCCTAATTGGCCAGAGGAAATTTCTTAAAACTCACGGGAAACCATCAAGGGGCATACACGAGTCTATATAAAAAATATGGCCAAGAAATAGTAATGTTTAAGGGACTTTTTAATAAAATTTTAAAAAAAAAATTCCGTCAAAGAAAAAAGGCGGGAATGTTAGCATGTCCATTGACATTACATTGTGCAATTAGCTCCGGCGGCCATTTTGTCAAGGCTGACAATCTGCTTTTGCTCATAACTCGCCAACCACACATCGCACATTAAAAAACTTGACATCCACTTGTTCTGTCAATTGAGCTGCATCGTTCCACCGTGGCACTTTCGCGAAATTCATCCGTAAACAGCGATACCTATACAACTCCCGCACCGAACATCCCACGGTCAAAAACTTTACATCCGCAGATTCCGCGGAGTGAGCGGCCGGCGCGGCGGTTGACGACGAGTTGCGTCGGAGGCTTGGCCCCCGGTAAAAACTGCTTGCAGTTCTAGTTATTATTATTATTATACTTACCTCCCTAAAACTGCGTGCACAGCCCAAACCGTAAAGGGTGCAGACATGCCAATTGCATGACTAGATCCAGGTCCGTCCGGACTACGCATACGACAAAAATTCAGACATGCCGGCCACTAGGTGGCGCTACAACGAAGGAAAACACTTTTTGGGTCATAACTCCCACACCGAACCTCCCACAGTCAAAAACTTTATATCCACAGATTCACTGGAGTCAGCTGCATCATTTGGCATAGGCCACGCCCATTTGCGATATTATAGATTTTTGGCAAAATTGCGAAAACTGCAAAACTGACTTTTCGTTACTCCTCCCATAATTTTTGGACAATTGACACCAAAGTTTGCACAGAACATCTACCGACCCACACGGAAAAAAAAATTGCTAAAGCATTTTGATCCGACCATGGATAACGAAACGGTAGCGTTTTAAATATTTCTTGATTAGCTACGTTTTTCGAAAAAATTCATAAATCCAAAATCATAAGTCGGATCAAGTCCAAATTTTAGACATATGTTGGGACTACCCTTAATTGCATTCAATAAAAAAATTGGACATTTTCGCCATAAGGGGGCGCCATAAATTAGGAAATTTTATATCTCCTAATTGGCCAGAGGAATTTTCTTAAAACTCACGGGAAACCATCAAGGGTCATACACGGGTTTATATAAAAAATATGGCCAACAAATATTAATGTGTAAGGGACTTTTTAATAAAATTAGATATTTTTTTTTTCCGTCAAAGAAAAAAGGCGGGAATGTTAGCATGTCCATTGACATTACATTGTGCAATTAGCTCCGGCGGCCATTTTGTCAAGGCTGACAATCTACTTTTGCTCATAACTCGCCAACCACACATCGCACATTAAAAAACTTGACATGCACTTGTTCTGTGAATTGAGCTGCATCGTTCCACCGTGGCAGTTTCGCCAAATTCATCCGTAAACAGCGATACCTATACAACTCCCGCACCGAACATCCCACGGTCAAAAACTTTACATCCGCAGATTCCGCGGAGTGAGCGGCCAGCGCGGCGGTTGACGACGAGTCGCGTCGGAGGCTTGGCCCCCGGTAAAAACTGCTTGCAGTTCTAGTTTCTCTTGTTTTCTCTTGCCATCCTCTTAACTGTTCTGTCGGTTTTCCTATATTGTAGCTTGTATTTATCTTTAATCCTTTCTGACTTGGCTTCCATTAATTTCTTTTTAAGGGCTCTCCTATCTGCTATGACTTTCCAGGTGTCTGCTGTAATCCACTCTTTTCTGTTCCTTTGTTTTATTCCCAGGCAGACTTCACTGCTATTGGAGTAAGTGGTTTTGATTTGTTCCCATTTCATGTTGGCATCATCAGGTCCTATTTGTGTGTTGTCACTTGAGTCTGCCAGAGCTTGGAATCTGTTTTTCAGCTGTAGTATGAAAGCGGCCTTTACTTTGGGGTTATGTAATTTATCCACGTCAAAATGTTGCTGTCTTGTTATCTTCTTCCCTGCTCTCCTTAATTTTAGTTTAAGCACTGCTGTGACTAGGTGATGGTCGCTGCCGACATCAGCTCCTCTCCTGACTCTAACGTCCAAGAGTGATCGTCTCCAGGTGCCGTTGATCATTAGGTGGTCTATCTGGTTCCTGTCTCTTCCATTAGGGGAACACCAAGTGAGTTTGTGGATGTTGCAATGTGGGAATAGGGTACCTCCGATGACAAGGTTGTAAGTGGTACATAACTCTAACAGTCTCTCTCCATTTTCATTCATGATGCCACAGCCCTCCCTTCCCATGGCCCTGTCATAATTTTTGTTATTGCTGCCTACTTTTGCATTTAAATCGCCCATTATTATCTTCATATCATGTTGTGGAGTTTCTTCTAATTCTGCTTGAAGCTGATCATAGAATGTGTCCTTGGTTATTTCATCACTGTCATTGGTTGGTGCATAGCATTGGATGATTGTGATGTTAATGTGTTTCCCCCACAATCTGGCTTTCATGAGTCTGCTGTTTACAGGTTTCCATTCCATCAGACATTTCTCCATTCCTTTTTTAAGGATGATGGCTACCCCTTCATGATGTTGGTTGTCATCCCTTCCGGAGTACAGAACGGTCTCTCCTGTGTTGGTTTTGTGTCTGCCTGTTCCAGTCCACCTACTCTCACTTATTCCGAGAATCTGCAGGTTGTAATTTCTCATTTCTGCTGTTACTTGAGCGAGTTTACTTGTTTGGTACAAGGTTCGCACATTCCAGAATCCAATCCTGGTCTTGCATTTTGTGTTGAGGGCACCCACCTTCTTGTCAGTAGCTTCCTTACGGCTTTCACTACTGACATTCATTCTATTATCCTTCGATAACTCTGGAGGCCCATTGTACACAGTAGTGTTTTTTTCCTTTGTTGCTGTTTCCGTAACAATATTTTTTCTACGGGACTGGGTTGTTAGCCCTGTGCCCAACCCCCAACCTGGAGGACCAGTGGATTGCACTTTGTCAGACCTCTATCCCTCGACCTGACCGACTTGGGTGACCCTACCAGGAGCCTAAGCTCCTGTCGGTATAGCTCTTGGGGTCATTGAGGCACTCAAGCCCCCAGACCACAACAAGGTGGCAATCCTTCCGGGGGTTGTCAACTTGACAATGCAATTAAACTTTGTAATTTAGTTATACTTGCTTGCCTTCTTTTTAAGATTGTTCCCATTAAGATAACATTGTGACAAACAACCCCATAGTGTTTGACAACCGACCCCATCAAGGGGTCGGTTGTCACAATGTGTAAGGGTGTCTTTGATGATTAATTTCTTCTTTATTACAATAAGATAGAAAAAGTGAGGGGTACACATTTCAAGCCAACACCTTAAGCTTCAATTTAATGTAGGAATGACTATTGAAAGATGTTTAGGTGATAAGCGATTCTCACTAGAGTAAAACGTGTGCCTACTTACCCCGTTCTCCCCTATACTTAAAGTAAAAGGAATACAGAAAAAATGTATTTATATTATTACATATTTGTGGTTTTATTTATATTCAATACAACTAATCTTTTATCAAACATCAATTCATTTGAAAGAGCTTAAATTATGCAAATGTCTGCTGGCAGCTACACAAATGATGGACGTTCTTAAAGGTGAAGTAAGCGGTTTATTTATATTAATATAAGTGTTAAATCGCTCTTTATTCATACAGTAATCACTTACACGATGTGCGCGTTTCATAAAGCCAATCTCTTAGTCAGCTGCTCTGCATGTAATAAGCAATTAAACTTTACGTAGTATCCCGAAATGTTATCCAATCACAAGAGAGAACGCTACAAACCGACACCCGTCCGCACCCGTCTCACTCATGGTCTCACTGCCGGTGCACGCCAGAGCGACACATGGGTGAATGTTTATGCGCATACAATGGCGGAGCAGGTAGAAATCCTTCCCAATGTCTGTTTTGATGGTTCTTATCATGTTTTATAACACTTATGGATCTGAGATGATGCTAGATAACTTGCTGCTCGAAGACCGCAGTGCATTAATGTGGTGACGTAGGGACGAGCGAGGGGACTGCTAACTGCAGTAACTGACAGGAAGTTAGCTAAAAGAACATGGACCTGTATAGCGCTATATCTCCGTTTATCACAGACTCAAAGCGCTTTACATTGTTTTTGTACACATTCACCCAGTCACACTCACATTCATACACCGATAGCAGCAGCTACCACGCGGGGTAGGCTTAGCACTAGGGTGCTAAGCTAACTAAGCTAACTATCGGGAGCAATTTGGGGTTCAGTGTCTTGCCCAGGGACACTTCGACATGTGGCGGGGAGACGGGGGATCGAACTTCCGACCCTGCACACCAGAGGCGAACTCCATACCCACTTCGCCACTGCCGCCCCAATAAAAGAGTGAAGATTGACATATCTATCTGCCATCTTCATCAATGCATCAGTGTTTGGGGTTTTCGACACTCCTACTTTACACACACACTCAATTATCCAGATATGTTTTCAGGTATTGTTCATTTATTGCCCTAATGCTAAAACAGAGGAAATCGACTTCAAGATTCAATGCTGTGTTTTGTATAGGAAAGAAGCAGATTGCAGGTTTTGATGCCAGTGTCTTTCTCTGCAGTCTCCTCCTCCTTAGTGGCTCTCATTGCTGCGTTATGCACAGCTCTGTCTGTGGCTGCCTGGGGGGAACTCAAGGCTTATTTGAGGCGAGCAGTAAAGACCTCATTCCATCTGTTTAATTACAGTGGAGATTAGCAGATTATTTTTGCATTACCAGCGCCTGTCGCTCCTCGTCACATGGCCAACCCAGAGGGAAGGCAGCTCGGCTTCTAAAAAGAATCACCAATTAACTGCATTATAACTGCAGAAAATACACTCCCAACTCAACACGTACTGTAGGTGACGCGTTACACATCCACTTATAACAGCCAGTCCAATTTGAATCAACTCCTTACTTCCTATGCAGTAACTATATGCTTCACACTGATGGTGACAAGACTTAACATTAAGCGATACCTACTAGCTCCCTTTACAGGGTTGGTGTTTTAGGAATGGAGCTATGGTTGTGGAAAGTGCCTCATACCAGGATGAAAATAAGGTATTTGTTTCTGTAGGAGGAGGGAGAGCACTGGACCTTTTTATAAATAGAGTCTTGTCATTATGTGTATTGCATATTTAAAGGGAAAGTTGAAAATGTTGTTAGTATGTTTATTTTACTTGAGAGTGCAATTGGATCTCATGTCTGTGTGTGTTAAGAACAGAGCTTAGAATAAAGCTAGTGGGAAACAGCTAGCCTGACTTTTTTTCTAAGGTTTAGAAATATACCTACTGACGCTGTCTACTAACTAGCATGCTATGTCTTGTCTGTCTGATCTGTACACAATGAGAATAAAAAAAAATACAATTAGTAAAAGGTAGATACATGCTGGAACTATGTAATGTGGAATATGTCTAGACAACTGGCATGTTGTCAATGCTCAATCAAATGTGGACATGTGGCGTTGTTCAAGCCTGTTTCAAGCACCATATGCTTACTATAGACAGTTCTGGTCCTTTGAAGTGTGTCATACTAACAATAACAATTACAGTTTTTTTAAAAGTAACAATCGAATCCTGCTCTGATATGACAGACGGCAGGCAACATCCAACTTTGCAAAACTAAATGAAAAATGATTGGCAGAAAAAGAAAGAAAAAACGAACACATCCAAGGACTGTATGAAAAGCTTGCGAAAAAAGTTTCATCTTTAGTGATAGAATATTCCAGTCAGCTCATATATACCAGCTCTGAAATGAAGCTCTTTTGGCTGGCTGTGAGGTTCTTGTATTGGTACTTTTTCAAGGTTTGCCTGGCAGGCTAACACTGCTAACAGCCTTTTTCCAAAGTCAGTATAGCAAAGAAGCTACCGTAGCCTAGTCACAGGTGGTCTCTCTCTCCCCTCTGTTGTCTCTCTCTCTCTCTCTCTCTCTCTCTCTCTCTCTCGCTGACTGACTGTCCTGTCTCATTTTCACTATGGTTTCTGGTGGCTTTTGGCGAAATAATGCATTTGAATCACAGGGAAAATGTTCTTCATTCGGTTGCTATGGTAATCAGGGGTCACTAATGGACTGAATTAAGTGGAGAAAAAAAACAGCAGGCTACCTTAAGGAAATTAGACCGAGGTTTTTTCATGTCAAACAAAATGTATGACTGAGGCTAATTATTCTGTCTTGTTTCACTGTACCACTATCTGGCAGCCACACACACACTACAGATTTGGCAGTGACTGTGACTCTGTGTTTTGTTACTAACCCACCTTTTGGTAGCACTGAAGCATACCACCGTACACCGTACATATCCCAGAATGCAACATTGTATTGATTGTATATCCCAAATCTGCATTACAGTGATCTTCATGCCACACACCACAGGAAGCTTGGATTGTGCTAACCGACTACTACTGCTGTTTATGAAGCCCACATGGAAGCCTCCTCTCCTAAAAAAGCTGACATGAGACTCTGAAGTCAACCATGGCCTGAGCTGTGCCAGAGGAGCATACGCCAGACTTGAGGAAAAGAGTCTTTGAAGACATGAGACCTGAAGGCCTGCATCAAGCTCCTGGTCTACAGAGACCATGGGTGTGAGTCATGGACCACCTACATGGACTGGCCATGTCATTTGCATGTCAGACACACGTCCCCCCAAACAGGAACCACTGTTTGAGGGACATATGGGCCATATAGAGGCGTTTAAACACAGATTCAGCTGTTGCATCCACCTCTGACATATAGCGTTCTGCTGGATGAATTATACATTCATTGTAAACATTCAAAACTGCCCTGCATGCATAGAGACCATACAATCTTCTGATTCCGAGACAGTGTCCTATTATTGTCTACAGTTCACAGGCCTTTGGACTCAGAGTAACGCGAGCCTCTCTCGAGTCTCTCTGCTTCAACTGATAGAAATATACTCTGTTGACACCAGCAGCTTTCGCTGTAGTTTCACCATTTGGGGGTGACCGTGGCTCAGTTGGTAGAGCGGGTTGGCCAATGATCCAAGGGTTGGCGGTTTGATTCCCGCCCGGCCACCTGTGTCATGGTTGTTGTGTCCTTGGGCAAGACACTTCACCCACCTTGCCTGGTGTGAATGTGTATGACTGCTGTATGTTTGAGGTGGTGGTCGGAGGGTCCGTTGGTGCGAAATGGCAGCCACGCTTTCGTCAGTCTGCCCCAGGGCAGCTGTGGCTACTATCGTAGTTTACCACCACCGGTATGACTGTGTGTGAATGAATGGAACCTGGAACCCTGTAAAGCGCTTTGAGTCCTTAGGGAATAAAGCGCTATATAAATCCTATCCATTATTATTATTTCCTGGTGTGTCTCTTTCAAAATAAAACTTACCACAAGCATTAATGTGGAGAAAAGGCAATGAGGCACACGGATTACTGTCAAAACACAATATTAATCATATGCATCATAAAATGACATGAAACTTCATAGTGTTGCATGTGTGGCCAGGGCCTTAGATTGGCCAGCGCTTTTTCACTACACATTTTTGACAACTTTTATACAACTCAAACCGTAATCACCTGTAAGAGTAACCTGATAAATAAAACATTGATACTTGTTTCCACACACGGCTCTTAGTTATGTTATGAGTCAGTCTGCGTTCACTACGTCATGGGGTTGGCAGTTCAACATTCAGAAAAGTGCAACTAAAATAAGTTTATTTGATGTACGTGCTTAAGATGTTGAGATTTTTGCTTCAGAGTGAGATGATGTCCGTTAAAGATGGTTGTACAGGAGAAATATACAGACACACAACGTCAAGGTTTAGTCAAATAAACACCTAAATGTAAATTTTGGAACTCTGGAATTTAGTATGAAATAAGACGGTGGAGGCAAAACAGACACAAATACCAATCCCCTGATACAATATCTGCTGCAGACTAGTATTTGGAGTAAATCTTCAAATCGTTTCAGGTTAGCAGAGGAAGCAGGATAAAGACAATAGTAAAGGAACAAACAAAGCTCTGGCTGTTTCTTTACTCTGACGTTGGTGTGAGCCATTGTATATCATCAATCCTTAAGAGAAAAACCATTCCGAAGCACGCTGGTGTTGCTGTTGCAGTTTGTTCACTGTTCATCTTCCTTTTATTCTGCGCTATCTTCCAAACGCCAGTTCACGTGTTGAACAAGTGTGCAAGACAGACACCGCGTCTCCCCCCTCTGACACTCTCCTATCTCCCTCTTTCCTCTTTTCGGACCCTTCTGAACATACGAGACAACTCCTTGGCATTAAAGCACACACACAGACATCAACCAAGAGGAAGACAGAATAATGCTCTCATTTCTTTGCCTTTCCCATTTTTACTGGATAGAAAAAAGTCATTTGAAAGCTGTGTGTGGTGGTTCTTGAAGAGGCATTTCAAACAGAAGGCTGGCCATGGCCCTGGTGTTTGCCTCTCCTCCTCCGTCTACCATCTTCTTCTCTCTCTCTCTCTCTCTCTCTCTCTCTCTCTCTCCACTGCTCTCTCCGGACATGAAGGGGAGATTTACAGCAGCTTATCTGTAAAGGGCCAGGATGAGCCTCGGCAAACTGAGCCAAACAATTACTCACAGCTGCTCCCCATATCTGTCCCTACCGTGAGCAATTCCACTTGAGCAAGGGGCGGGCGAGCAGACGCCTAAAACACTCGCATTCAGACGGACTCCCAACAACGTCCACCAGCACCAATACAAGCTGCCCCACACACATACACTACAGTTCCCCTCACAAGCCTGGTTAAACAGCATGTCCTATACTGACACTATAGGTCGCCCAATGTCATCCGTCAACCATCACATCTAAAATGTGTCACCAGGAGTCAAAAAGGCTCCGTCAGTCTGGGGCTGCAGTGTATTCATGGGTTCCTGCTCAAAAAGATTTCTGCCGGTCCAATCATCGAACAGAGGGAGTGGCTGAGACCGATTACGTCGAGGTTGTGCGCCAGTTTCAGTTGTAGTCACAGGAAGACAATGGATAAGGATACGAGAGAAGCTATTCAGTCTGTTGTGGCAACACTGCCGAATATCGATAAATTAAAGCCGGAGCAAGATTCAAGATTCAAGGACAAGCTTTGCTGAGTTTTTTTGTTTTTTCCGGGGCAAGACATACGTCACGACCAAATGCAATGCGATTGGTTGGCAGATCCAGGGTGGCACTGGGCAGATCCAATAGTTTTAAACTTCAACAGACATCCGCCTCCAAGTGAGTGAACGTTTGTCAATTGAGCGATTCCAGACCTTCTGTACAAATGAAATGAAGTACAATGGTCTGGTAGAACCAGGCTAGAATCTTATGGTTTTTAGTTACAAGAAGCAGTCAGGAACAGTTCATTTAGAGATTCCCAAAAGGTTCTGCATTGCTAAGTAATATAATAAAACATTTAAGTAGGCCACATTTAGTAGTTTATTTAACTAATCCTTTAAAAAGAAATAAGGAATTTCAAAAAGACTGCCAAATTTGCATATGTATTCAAATTAGAGGTGGGCATAGATTAATTTTTTTAATCTAGATTAATCTAGATTAATTTTGAAATTAATCTAGATTAATCTAGATTAAAATGGCTCATTTGAATTCATTCATAATATGCGTGTGCTCCCTAAATAATGACTCAAAGTAAGTCTTTGAGAACGTGTTTCTCAAGCCAGGTGGCGCATCAGACCAGGGGCTCATCTCCTGTTTCCAACATGCATCACAAACTGCTTGAGGAAGCTGTTCTACTATGATAATTGGTGATGAAAATAAATAATGTTCAACAAGATGTACTTGTGTTTACAAACTGTTTATTCAGTTAAACATGAACTTTGAACTGTAGGCCATAAGAGGTAACGATGAATTGTTTAGGGCTGCAACTAACGATTATTTCAATAATCGATTAATCGGTCGATTATTTTTTCGATTAATCGATGAATCGGATAAAAAAAATAAACATTTGTAAATGCTGCATCTTTATTCAAAAACTGAACATTACTTCAAATTCACAGTGCACACTGAAGTGTCAAAACACCAGGTTATTGCTCCAACGTCCCGGAACTATTAAAAGTAATATTAAATGATAAAAAATTAATAATAAACTTAACTGGGATAACACAAAAAAAAACATACAATGTATGATATACATTTATACAGTATAAGGGATGTCCATGGTAAACCAGTCAACCGATAATATTTTTAACCGGTAAATACTAACGGTTAAAAAAATTAAATCATCTTAATTTCTCTCAGATGACAGGAGAGTTAATTTGTATTGATATTGATACCATTTTCAAGACTCCTTAACGATCCAAGTCTTTATTGATATCAAAATTGATAATTTTCTATTATTTTGTTGAAATAGAACTTGTATTATTGCTTTAATTGCTGATATGATCATAGCTCTAGATAGGACATTAAACAGGTCATAATTCCATTCCATCTTTACTATCTATTTTATCTTGCTGGGAAAACAAGTTTCGCCAAAATCTCAAATTTCTTTTTTTTTGTGTTGCATTTGAACACATCAATCATATTACTGAGCCGGCCTGAACACATCACAGTTGACATGTTTGCTACTTTTTTTAAGCTAACTAGCTTTATATCCTTCCGATTTTAACATGGATTTAAAATCTGGATCACTATTTTTAACTGACGGGACTTTCTACACCGTTCGGTTGTATGATTACTGCCGCTGCATTGAATGACTGTTGATGCGCCGATGCCGATTCTCCGAGCACGTCTGCACACCGTCTGCAGCAGCAGCTGACAGAGTTTTTTTGGACTAGACGGATACTGAGTTGATGGAGTTTTTTTTAACCCAAAGAAAGCAAAGGTACAACACTTTTATATAGGCCTGCAGTCCAGTGTTAGATATGACCAAAATACAAGCTGTGGCCGCTCACACTATAGCTTTCCCGCACGTGAAGCGAGCCTTCACGTGCGGAAGGGGGTTCACCCCGACGGCGAACAGCATCTCCCCTGAGCCGAACAGGAGGTGGAATTAAGAGATTAACGGCGATATTTTTTTTATCGCCCGATAAGAGTTTGGCGTTAACGCAGCCGTTAACGCCGTTATCGGCCCACCACTAATTCAAACATTTCTGAAACAATTGTGATACAAAAAAAAGTTTAAATGTAAGCTATCAACTGGCAAAGTTTCATGATGATAACCATACGTTAAAATGTTTACCCTATGCAGTGTCTTGCTTTAACATGCCAATAATATGCCCATTATTTTGCAAAAAACATCACTGCTGCTATTGCTCAAACAATATTACATAATTTTACAAGATATAGTCTATCCACAAAGAGTGTGGAAATAATACACATACATCATGACAGATCTATTAGTACAGGCATTTTGTGAGAAAATAGGGGTGGACCTTAAACAAATTGCAACAGAAACCATTCCAACTGTTTTTGACTCATGAATATGTTATAAATAACATACTAAAAGTCTTAAGGAATCCATGTGGTGGAAAGTTATTTTTTAAGGGTTTTCTTAACCATACCTTTTATGCCAATTTTCGGCTTCCTAAAGTACTGTTTTATGGTAGAGGGGATATGTGCCAAATTGTTAACCTTTTCAGAAAAGCATGAAACCTGGTACACTTATACAGTTTGGGGCCCTGAGGAGTTTCAGATATTTAGCCATTGCAAAATGTAATCATGGTTGCCGTGGCGACCATTTTACTTTCCGCCATAGCCTAATTATGCATTTTTCCTCATAACTCCTGAACCAAACATAATAACACACAACTAGTAATGTCTACCCCTATGTTTTCATGGTCAGGGATTACAATGATACCACATACAACATCAGAAACAGTGAAGGTCAGTAGTTAAGGGTGAAAAATGAAAGCCCAATATCCGAAAACATCGCTGTGACTTTATAATTTGGGCCTATGTTGCATAGACATTGTGTAGCATTTTATGAGTTTTAATTTTGTTCTCTAACAAAGACATAGGCTTAAATGTTTGTAAAAAACTACAAAAAACCCACAATTTCCAATTGTGGCCCGTGTTATTTTTATTTATTTATACATAGGCCTACATTCCTTTATGATATCTACACAAATAGTTCAGTGCTTTCCAAATCAACCGACAACTTTGTTTAACAAGAGATATGGTGTTGGATGCAATGCAAATCAATTATTAACTATTAGGTCATTATATTCATTTGATTTCATTTTCTTGCCATCACTTTATGAAAAGTTTTCCGGATCCTAAAAATGTCAAGTTGTTTTTTGGTAATTTTTGCCTTTATTGGTTAGAGAGAGAGAGAGAGAGAGAGAGAGAGAGAGAGAGAGAGAGAGAGAGAGAGAGAGAGAGAGAGAGAGAGAGAGAGAGAGAGAGAGAGAGATCAGAACCACATGACCCGACAGCAGACCTGGAACTCATATGGAAAACAGCCATCCTGTTTGTCTCACAAAGGCCAGCATGGTCTAGTATGATGCACAGCATGGCAATAACTCGGGGAAAACAACATTTGTGGTCGATATGAGACATAGTGACACCAAGTGCATCTACTCCACATGTAAGTGCCTATGTGAACATGCCCACTGCCACAATTCCACC
Source organism: Ammodytes marinus (assembly GCF_949987685.1). Lineage (NCBI taxonomy): Eukaryota > Metazoa > Chordata > Actinopteri > Uranoscopiformes > Ammodytidae > Ammodytes > Ammodytes marinus. Next base: position 25,817,988 of record NC_137221.1, read on the forward strand.
CCAATCATCACATTTAATCAACCACTGGTGGAAGGCCTTTCTTATGAAAGAAGCTGAGCCAGAGGTTATGTTAGTGACTCTGGGGCTTCCACACTGATATTAGTTTTTAGGGGTCCATTGGGCATGTTATGGCTGGTGCTGGGAAGAGGAAGTGATGGAGATTTTGTGGATTTTTTTTATGCAGCCAATGCCGTTGTGCACATTATGACAGGGAAGAGGATAAGATTGACTAGCATTGATGGTGTCCTCAATGGCCTGAATCTGTGTGATGCACTTGTTGTGACTCCCCTTCAGCTGCATACAACATATTGTGATGGAGAGATGTCATCAGCGGATGATACCTGCTGGAGATCGATTAAAAAACTCTGGTGTCAATCTATGCAAAGCTGATGGAGGGATGTCTGCAGAGAAGGCTTGCCATTCTGATGTGATTCTCGGAATAAGATTTCTCAAAGGCTAAACTGAATCCTTAAAATCCATTGGTAGACATATTTAGCAAGTTTCTGAAAGCTGAACGTACTGGGAATTGGGAACTTCACTATGGAGCAATATCAGAAATGATTCCTTTCATGGCAGTATCAGGGCATAATCTCTACACACAATCAGCCCACATCTACAGTATGTGCAGTGGATGTGCAAGGTCCATTTGGAACATCCAGATTTGAACCAGATATTTCTAGAGGGATTCCATGTGGTCAGATGGAGTGATCACCTATGGGCTGGCATGTCTATGGATCTTGAGCAGGTTCTAATGACAGTATGAAAACCATTGGTGGCCTCACAAGAGTGCAGGGGATGACATAGCTGCAACATCTGACATGGCTTCACTCCATGCCAGCTTGTGCTGAAGTTAACAATGCACACAGTTCTGAACAATCTCCAAGAAAGACACAATTACAGGGGGCTCTCGTGGCACAGTGGTTAGAGTGTCCCCCTAGAGGCCCATGCCCCACAGAGGACCCAGGTTAGAATACGGCCTGGTTCAGTTCTCTGCATGTCATTCCCCTCTTTGCCCCATTTCTACTCTGTCTCTCCAAATCTAATTGAAAAAAATCTTAGAAAGACACAATTACTGCTTGGATCCAAGCTTGTGCAGTTTCTTGCACCTATCCTCAAATGTTGCTAGGTCAAAGGCCATCGGAAACACCATTTTGGTTAGCATGGATGGACAAACTACTGCTGAGAACACATTCAAGAAGAGGGGTCGGGTGATCACCATCAGTACAAAGATCCTCAGTGAAGATCGATTGTGAAGCAGTGCAGACACATAATTGCTGCAAAAGGTTCACAAGAACTGCACATGCAAGACAGACTGTAACAACTGAAAGTGCACATGCAAGAAGCATGGCATTGAGTGCTCTGTTGCATGCGGTACCTGCAAATAATCTGGGGGTGCAAAATCATCTCAGGTAGGGGGGGATGATGAGGAAGACAATGAGGAAAACCACACTGTTTAAGAAAACTTGCTCCAAGGATTTATACAACTATTAAATAAACCTAAAAGTCTATCTGAATACTAAGTTGAGTTTCTTTTATTAGTCAATTACACAAGGCTACATTGAAATTAGTCTTTTCTCATCACCCCTCTTCTTCTTCTTCTTGCGTATGTCTTTAGATCCTCAGCTCGGTTGTAGCAAGCCACTCCAGCGTCTCGTCATCCAGGTTCGTTAGGCCAGGGTCGCCATTTGGTGGCCGATGTTTGGGACAGCTGGTCAGGACGTGATCTACAGTCTGTAGGGGGTCTCCACATTCACAGTGGGCGCTGTCCGCGAGGCCCCACCGCTGCATTGACTCTCCGAAGCGTCCCACACCTGTCCTCAGGCGGTTGAGGGTTGTCCACTGCCTGCGGGGTAGGTGCTCGCCGGGGACGTCTGTGGGATCCTCAATGTAGCGGTGGAGTCTGGATGGTACTGCTGCTCTCCACTGTTCCGTCCATCTGGCCTTGACCCAGGAAGCTCTGCTGGTGTCAGCTGGTGTAGAGCTGAGCAGTTCCTGGGCATGTATGTCAAATGGGCGGCGGGATTTGAGGCGCTTGCGCTGTGGTCTTGGTCTTGTGGAGGAGGTGGGATTCACTCGTCAGTGCCTTCTGAGCAAGAGCCAGCATGGCTCCCTCCCGTCTGATCTCGGCTCGGGCGATTCCAGCTAGAACAGGTAGTTGGTGGGTTGGGGTGGCTCGTAGGCATCCGGAGACCGTACGTAGGGCTTCATTGAGGGAAGTGTCAAGCTTTTTTACGTGCGGACTGCGGCACCAGACTGGGGCACAGTACTCAGCAGCAGTGAAGACCAGGGCCTCGGTGGAGATGCGCAGTGTCCTCGTCGTGGCTCCCCATGTTGTACCGGCTAGTCGACGTATAAGTGCAGTACGGGCGGTGGTCTTTGCCTTGGCACTGTCCAGGTGTTGCTTGAATGACAGTGTTCTGTCAAGTTTTACGCCGAGGTACGTAGGGGAGGCTTGAGACTGTAGCCGGGTGCCGTCAGCCATGACGTTGATCTGGCGTGACGCTTCCCTGTTGTTAAGATGGAACATTGTGGACACAGTCTTGTCCACGCTGAGTTTGAGGCGCCAGTTCTTCAGGTACGAGGACAGAGTGTTCATGTCCTCCGAGAGGCCCTCCTCCACTGCCTGCCAGGATGGTTTGCTGAGTAGGATGGCCAGATCATCTGCATAACCGTACTTCCTAGATGTTGTTGGGGGTAGGTCATGGATGTAGATGTTAAACAGCATAGGTGCCAACACTGAACCCTGTGGGACGCCGTTCTTGAGCTTTCTCACCCTGCTGCTTTGGCCGTTGTTGGTCAGTAGCCGGAAGCTGCGGTTGCTTAGCATCTCCATTAGAAAGCTCACCATATGCCTATCTGGGATGGTCATCAGTAACTTCAGGTGTAACCCGCGTAGCCAGACAGTGTCGTAGGCGGCTGTAAGGTCGAGGAAGACGGCGCCAGCCTTCTCCCCTGTCTGGAAGCTGTCCTCGATGTCTTGGCACAGGAGGGTTACCTGGTCTGTTGTAGACCTGCCGCTTCGGAAGCCAGCTTGTTCTTTAGGTAGCTGGGGGTCGACCACTGGGGTGATACGAGCCAGGATGAGGCGTTCCAGGAGTTTGAATGGGATGCAGAGCAGTGAGATGGGCCTATATCCTTGGGGGACATTGATTGGCGTGTTAGGCTTGGGCAGGGCTATCACCTTGGCACGACGCCAGATCTTTGGCAGCTTTAAGTGGCGAAGGCATGCGGAGAGGAAAAAGCAGAGCCAGTCGGTCGCATTCTTCCCTTGGTGTTTTATGTACTCCACATGGATACCATCCACACCTGGGGCCTTGCCAGTCTTCAGGCATTGGATGGCCTGCTCCATTTCTTGCGCCAAGAAGTCCATGGATAGACCGGAGTCACATCCTGGGGCCCTGAGCAACTCATGGGCTCTTGTAGATGTTGATCTGGTGAAGGCCTTATCGGCTTTGGGGAACCGGCCATTACTGAGCAGTAGCGATGCGATGGAGTTTGCTGTGATGGGGCACTGTGCTGGGGTTGTAGACCTTCCTGTCAGCTTGTTCAGGGTCTGCCATGCCCGGCGGCTGGAGTGTGTGAAGTCGATTGACTCCACAGTCTCTGTCCAACGTTGCCTGCGTTTGTCGTTAAGCCTGCTGAAGAGCTCGTCTGCTGCTTTGTCCCTGTCCACGTTGTTCTGTGCTTCTGCGTGGGCACGAAGTAGATGTTCACATTCGTCATCCCAGCAGGGGACGTAGGCTTTGCGGATGCCGCGGGGGATGTTTTTCTTAGCAGCAGTCAGAAGCATCTTGCAGTAGGACTCATAGGCTTCGTTCAGGTTGTTGGGGCACGGGGGTGGAAGACCAGCAGCTGCCCTGTTCACGTGCTGAGTGAAACGCTCCCAGTTTGCTTTCCGGAAGTTCCATCTTTTGGCATCCCTTCCTTGTACAGGTTGGATCACAGATGGGATCGTGATGAGGGATGGTCGATGGTGCGACCGGGGAAACATGTCCAGGATGTGTCTCACTGGAAGTGACTGGCTGGTGGGCCATTTAGCAAAGGCCAGGTCTGGGTTGGTGTAGCTGTTCCAGCGTGCAGAGCAGAAGGTACGGGGCTCCTTTGGATCATATAGGAGTATTGCATCAACCGTTGAGGCCCATTCTGTCAGGGAGTCGCCGTCAGCGTTGGAGCTGCTGTACCCCCAGTCGGTGTGATGGCTATTGAAGTCGCCAGTGTACACGGCAGGGGTTGGGACATCCGGGAGTGATGATGGGTCCAGTCTGCTGGGAGGTGGTTTGTAGATGTTAACGATGTTAATGTCTTGCACTTTGGTTGAGATCCATTCTGTGTCTGCGACGTCTGGGGATTGTCCTGCAGCTGACCAGGCCATGTCATCGCGGACAAATGTGGCGATGCCGTGGTGTTTATCGGTGGTATGTCCGGCCAGAGTGTACCCAGGGACCCTTAGGATGTTCCTGTTTTCCCCATGGGTCTCCTGCAGGGCAATCACAGTCACATCGTTCCTGCTGGCTAATTGCTCAAGGATGGTGACCTTGGCAGTGGTGAGCCCTTCGACATTGACTTGGAGGAGTGCTAGCGTTTGTGCTGGGGTCCATAGACGTGTTGAAGACATTGGTTTCGCTTTGGGGCATGCAACCTTGCAACTACCCTTTCGCTACTCACAGGGGGGGCCACGTGAAGGCTGTCTTCTTCCCCCCCATCACCCCTCTCAAGTTACCACACTCCAGAGGGGGTCAGAGGGTAATGCATACTCATGGTATGCATTGATGTACCCCTTTCACATTGCATTAGTACTGCTCTGGCTGCACTTTGAACTAGTAGTACGTCTGTGCACCAAAATATTTTCATATTAAAATGTATGTTCATCAGTTAAAAAATGTATCAATTTGTGCCAGTTTAGCATTCACAAATATTTGTGTTTTCTTATATTGTTATAGTAGGCTATTTTACAAACATTTAAGCCTATGTCTTTTGTTAGAGAACAAAATTAAAATTCATAAAATGCTACACAATGTTTATGCAACATAGGCCCAAATTATAAAGTCAAAGCGATGTTTTCGGATATTGGGCTTTCATTTTCGGAAAAACATTGGATTCACCCTTAACTACTGACCTTCACTGTTTCTGATGTTGTATTGGCATAAAAGGTGTGGTTAAGAAAACCCTTAGAAAATAACTTTCCACCACATGGATTCCTTAAGACTTTTAGTATGTTATTTATAACATATTCATGAGTCAAAAACAGTTGGAATGGTTTCTGTTGCAATTTTTTTAAGGTCCACCCCTATGTTCTTACAAAATGCCTGTACTAATAGATCTGTCATGATGTATGTGTATTATTTCCACACTCTTTGTGGTTAGTCCCCATGGTGTCTTCATTTTAGGATAGTGGCTACTCATTCATTTCACCTCCATTCCACTCAGGCTTCCTGCCCTTTGCTCACATTTAGATATTGTCTATGTATTATTAATTGTAAATATTGCAGGGAGCTATAATCTTTGTTTCAGAACAACGATGTGATGTTGTTAATGGTAGGGGGATGGCTTTCCTTCCTGGAGCGAAAGTGATTTCTTGTAAAGGAATACTTAACCCATACGGAACTGGCGTTCCATCATTATAAAATCGCTCTTATATAAAGAATTAGGTTTTTCTTCCCTGAGTCTTCCCTCAGTCTTCCCTTGGCCCATCTGTCCTGTTTATCCTAACCCTACATTTTCCCATGCGTAATGTCACACATGGGAATATGTAGGGTTAGACAGTTGACAGACAAAAAACACTCTTTCTGTCTTTTCTCAGGGTAGGATGAACAGATTTCTAAAATATTTGCACATTTATACTACATAGGATCTCAGAGTTCAATATACCTTCATATTCCCACCGCTGAAGTAGGTCTTTAAAGTTCATAAGATAGGTGAATATGTTCCTGTGCACTCTTGCTTTGCTGTGTATTTCACTTTTGTTTTGTACTGACATTGAATGTGACCGCCTCCTGCAGCTTATCTAATGCACAGCTTTCTTTATCCAACATGGTTAATAGCCCAGATGATTTCCAAGCATCACATAAGCCAGACATAAACACTTATCAGTCAGCAACAATGCACAAGTGCAGTGAATGGAGAGCCATTGTGCAGAGTACTCCACATGTTGATGTGTTTATCTAGCAGCCCAAAGCCCTGTAATAATACAGATAACATCAGCAGGAATATTACAAGCGTCGACCTTCCGCAAAAGGTTATTCAAGAAGAGAGAGTGTGATGAGCACAGGAACACATTTCAGTTGGCCTTGAGGGCAGGCAAAAACAAAAGAGCCTTATTTCTATGAGGCCGGTCACACCACTGTAGGACATAATAAAATATGTTTATTTTGTAGAAAATTAATTAGCTGTACAACAGGCACCAACTGAGATTTTGGCTTTGGGGGGTTTATTTTTTATTTTCTTGGTTAATTCAAAATAAAGAACACAAAAAAGCAGCCCCACAATTGACAAGAGGCAGGGCAGCTCAGACAAGTCAAAAACAGTGTTTGACAAGTTTAATGATAATTCTGTTGGTTAAACAATCATTGTAGGGTGAAAATAAATGAAATATTTCATCAGTCAATGGTTACATTGAAATGTGTCTTTCTGCATATCCCCTCTCAAGTTACCACACTTCGGAGGGGGTCATAGCGCAGGGTCAGCCGTAGTACAGCGCCCCTGGAGCAGTTTTGGGGTTAAGTGTCTTGCTCACAGACACAATGGTAGTGATGGTGGGCACTGTAGACGTAATACCAGCTAACACCCTCCTGTCCGGTGCCGGGAATCGAACCAGCGACCTTATGGTTACTGGTGGGCCACCTTTCCTCTAGGCCAGGGGTGTCCAAACTTTTTTCACTGAGGGCCACATACAGACAGAGGTGGGCAGAGTAGCCAAAAAATTTACTCAAGTAAAAGTAAGTTACTTTAAGATTATAATTACTCAAGTAGAAGTAAAAGTACTCATACAAATAATTACTCAAGTAAGAGTAAAAAAGTATGCAGTGAAAAGACTACTCAAGTACTCAAGAGTACAAGTAGGCCTACACTGCAAAAACTCGGCCTAAAAAAACAAGAAAAAAAAGTAATAAAATGAGGGATATTTTACTTGAAATAAGCAAAATTATCTGCCAACAGAACAAGAAAACTGGGCTTGCCAAGACTTCTTAAAACAAGATTATATATCTAGCCTCAAAAAACCCATACATTTCTTAAAACAAGTGTGTTTATACTTAAAACAAGTACATCTGTCTAGATACAAAGAACATATTTAAGTATTATTTTCTCAATATTTAGGAAAATGTGCTTAAATTCAGAATATGCTAGTGCCATAATCTTCAAATAAGGCTATATTTTAGGCAACATATCTTAAAATTAGTACAGCTACACTAAAAACAAGTACATTTGTCTTGATACAAAGACAATATTTAAGTATTATTTTCTCAAAATTAAGGAAAATGTGCTTAAATTCAGAATATGCTAGTGCCATAATCTTTAAATAAGGCTATATTTCAGGCAACATATCTTAAAATCAGTACAGTTACACTTAAAACAAGTACATTTGTCTAGATACAAAGAACATATTTAAGCATTATTTTCTCAATATTTAGGAAAATGTGCTTAAATTCAGAATATGCTAGTGCCATAATCTTTAAATAAGGCTATATTTTAGGCAACATATCTTAAAATCAGTACAGCTACACTTAAAACAAGTACATTTGTCTGGATACAAGAAAATATTTAAGAATTATTTTCTTAATATGTAGAAAAATATACTTAAATTTATCATTATCATCCAATGTTATTGCAGTATTCATGGACATTAAGAAAAAAATAATTTATAATCTGAACTAAATGTGCAGTGGTGATTGCTTAAATAAAGATATGAATCTGAATCAATTTCTTTTCACTTCTTTATTGGTCTTCATGCATATGGGAAGAACCAGCACATGACTCAACAACTTATCTTAAAAGGGATATACAGATATATGTCACATTATTACTGTGTGTTTGTGTTCCTAAAAGAAAAGAAATGTCACATTGCATGTGCAACCCTACTCAGTAAACTTTTTCCACTCTGCCATAGCCCTTTTGTAGGAAGAAGTCATATCACGGCCGTGTATCGTGTCCAAGAGGACTTCGGTCTGCAGCACAGACAGGAGTGTTGCGATGCATTTAGGATACGTAAGGTGAAAGGCATAATAACAAGCCATGAGATACATTACACAGTCATAGATGTCCTCTTTTGTGAAGATTAGAACAGGCGTTGTTCCAATGGCCAGGATACAGTTAGTTTCGCAGACAACGACGACAGGGCTGGAGAGCGGTCTGGTCTGAAGAAAGGTGTTGGGGTCTTCTGCAGACTGACGAACACAAAAAGAAAAAATATGCTTACAATTCACTCTTTGTATCGTACGGTAAAATAATTGGAAAATTCTTAGAGTGTATTCACACATGGAAAGTCCGTTAGTTCACTTGCTTTGGTCCAGACCAAATAGAGTTTAGATTTTTTTTGTTTGGTGTGGTCCACTTTCATATTGCCCCTTTTGCAAGTGAACCAGCATTACGAAGCAAAACCACACGTGATCTGAGATCATTCATTCATTGGACGGACATTCTGGGGTGGAGAGAAGCAGGAAGAACGAAGTAAAATCGAATTTATCATTGATATGATATGGGGTTAAAAATAATAAAAAGGCCAACATCTAGCCTTTAAATAAAGAAGAAAAACATAAAATTATTGTTGTTTCATATGGTTATAATATGTAGCCCCATGTCAATGCCACGTTATGTGGCTTGTAGCCTACGATGTGAAACATAATTTTTACTGTATTTTTGCTGCTGGACGCGCAGCTCGCGTGAAGAATAGGAAACATCGATATAGGAAACTATCGATAAGATAGCGATTGCTGTATTCACACCTGCCTGAAAGATGCGCACCGAAGGCAGAAGTGCATCTGAGTTCGTTTCAACCGAACTAAACACGGCATGTGTGAATACACCCTTAAATACATGCAGAATTTTCTTACCCCGAGGACGTGGAGCATAGCCTCACTAGCATGTCCTAACTTCTTGGGTGGAACCACAGGTGATGGGAACATGTCTGGCAAAGCCTTCAGCAGGGCGAGTGACTGCTTTACTGTTAAAAACAAAAAAAGTCTCATTGTTTTCCTGCAACCAGTTATTAAACAAACAATACTTTTATGGAATTCTCCATTATCAGTATTCATATAACCTTTATTTATACGCGTGTGATAAATGGAGGGGTGACCCTCATTTGCAATGATGTCGAGTCATTCACCTTTGTCCAGCAGTGGAGTTCTCATGACCCTTTTGAAAACTCCATAAAACTCTGCCTTCGCATAAAAGTCCCTCCACCGGGTCTTCATTTCAGTTATGAAGTGGGAGTTCCCTCGATTCAGCATCCGCTGGAGTTCATCCATTAGCTAACACACAGACAGACATAAGACAAAGAAATATTAATATCTAAAGTATAATTAAAATCTGGCTATAAAACTTTCTATGACAGTGAAAATATGGGGACCACAACTAAAAAATGTAATTGACTAGGTACAAACCATTATAGAATCTTTCTAGACTGAGATCTGTAAGAACAACCTGCACGAACCAAAACATCAAACCACTAACCAGGCTTAAGAAGCATATACATTGAATAGATCTGCTTACATGATCCAGTTCTCTGAAGCAGGGATAAGCTTGAAGGATATTGGTAGGCCTGTCCTGCTCCTTAGCGTCATCAGAGTAAATGAAGGCCCGTCTTGCTTGGAATTCAAGGTCCAGGAGCTGAGAAACATCCTTCTTGTTGGGTCTGGCCTTGGTTTTGTACATCTCCTGTAAAGTTTTATAATGTCTTGCCTGGTTCTGTGGGCTCTCAGTAGTTTCTGACGCTAGAAAACATAAACCACACCAATTAACATTTAAATGTAGCCTATCATTAAGACCACTATTACCATTTCTAGACATTACAGTTTAAATGGGACATTAACAAACAAACACCCACAGTGATTAAAATAGGACAATAACATATGAGTAATCTAGAACAAGAACGGTTCATAACAGCATGATGACATTGTAGAATTTTCTTAAAAATATGAAATTGTCCCTTGTTAAATATAATATTAAAAGTTGCATTTATACTGAAACGCAATCTACTGTTTCAATGTGTGTACTTACAATGAGACTGTTCAAACTCTGGGGAGCTGCAACTGGATGGTGGTGATCTCTCCAAGATCAAAGTTGAGGAGGTGGACTCGTCAGTGTCGGTGGACATCTCCTGGCTTTGTTGAAAGCTAAGGCTCCGTGGCCTCTTTCTTGAAGGAGTCGCCCCCTGCTTCTTTTTGGGGGTTGTCACATTCTGGACCCTTTTCTTAAGCTGTTTCTTCACAGATTCCTGAAAAGACAGAAAAACGGAGTGTTTAATAAATCACATTAAACAAAGTCGTATCTGGAAATTAAGCCAAACCAGTACATGCACGTTGCCTTGATTAAACTAGATGAAACACATCCCTCCCATTTTAATTGGCAAATGTTTGCATTTTGACTGTCATGCAGTGGAAAACAATGCTACCCACAAGATGGACACCTGAATAGTGACTTACCCACTCAGCTCTAGTGGTCGCAGATCTGTCCCGAAGCATTGGGTAGTAGTCAATGAGACGCTGAGCCATTACAGTGAGTTCACGGCTGCATGGATACTGGAAGTCATCACCTGCTGCTCTCTTAATAGTATTCATGCTTGTTACTGTATTCCTGATTAATCGACAGCGAAGCTCTTTGGAAAGCATATATTCTCCCTCTTCTCCAGTACGCTGTTTTTCAAAAAAGGTGCTTCTTGCTTGCTCCAATTCTGTGTCTGTGTATACAACATACTGTGGGCTGACAAGCTGTACGATTCTGCCGGAACCATGTTGAGGCCTTGGGCTTGGAGAGGGGAGGGAGGGAGAGGGAAAGGAAACTGAGGGGTTGGGAGTGGGGCTGAAATCACTGGTCCCAGAGGAGGTGCCTGGTGTGCACAGGTCTGATTCCTGACCCTGTATGAAATATACATTTATTTTGTGGTAATATTAAGGCAAAGAACAGTACACTGTGACAACATACAAAAAAAACTCAATTTTTAAAATGTATCATTACCTTATCTTCATCATGAGTGAGTCTCCAAATGGTTTGTCTTCTTAAGAAGTGCTCTGGCCCAGGAAAGAGATCACGCAAGTCCTCCTTAGAGAGGCAGGGCAGCATGTCTGTACTTATATTAGCAGCTGAAAAACACATTTAATAACAGAGTAAATATTTAGGTTATTATGAAACAGTTTTTTTATACATGCAAACAGTCAAAAGTTAAATTGTTTCACATAACGCACTCTGAGCTTCTTTAAACGTCAGTGGCATTTTAATAGGCGCGCTGCCAACACGTCCTACCATAGGAAATGCATTGCAGACAGCCTCTCCGCCTTGAAAAAGCACGTTTCATGGACACTAGGCTAAGGTTACAAAGGTGTAACTGATGTGTTAACTGAATCAGGATAACAACTCACACTGGGAATGGGAAAATAAAATGCATTTTTTTTTAAAGATATCAAAACTAGCCCCCCCCCCCCCCCTCCTGATGTGTACATGCATGCACACTCGTGAGAAAACATAAAAACATTGTATTTTGATGAGGTTGTTATCCAAGCCATAGTAAAGACCAACTCAACCCAGAATGGCGAGGAGAAACTCGCTCCTGATGTGGCCATGGACGTTTTATAGAAGGATGTGGCCTGCCACTACACGATTTGAGGAGCCTGCACGATATGAGGACCGCATGCGCAGAACGGCCGCCATCTTGGAAAGCCCGCAGTCGCCTAGGCAACGCACGTCAGCGTCCTCACCCCCGCCCCCTCCTAAAGTTCCCCCGTGAGCACAAACTCACACACACAAAGTCCGTGGGTCAGCGGCCCCTTAACTGAATTTAATTCCAACACGTAATCAGTAGCATGATTAATTGTTCTATCTTCATAACAAACTCAATTTCATGAAAATCGGTTCAGAATTGAGCGAGTTACAGTCTGTTTTTGGTGCAGTCTGTGGCTCTCCAAAACACTGAACTAAGCGGGCTGTCAACGATGGCGGCCATTTTGCGCACGCGCACCTCATATCGTGCAGGCTCCTCAGATCGTGTAGTGACATGGCCAATGGACCTATAAAGAAAGATATGGCCGACAAAAAAGAGTTTGGGGCGTTTCGCGCGCTTCCGCGTCCTGTGTGGTCCATGGTGTGACCCACGCACATTAATTTTAAAAGTTGAGGACGGCTTTTGCCTTCAAAAAGGGAAAGTTAATTGTTTAGCTTAATCGCTAAGCTAAACAATTCAATATATATTTAAGACCAATTTAAAGCTCATTTGCATACTGTGTCTGGCACTAAACCACTATTAACTAAACTGCAATTGGTCGATAGTGCAGTTATTAACAGCTTACGTCAACAATGTAACTAAGTAAACTCTAGCTAGCTAGTTTAGCATGCTAACGCAACGTGTTGCCCTCTCCCCCATAGTGCATTTTTTTAATGGTTAAAATGTCCATCGTGTAACCGTTTTGTAAATGTGCACTCCCCCCTCCCCCCAATAACTTGCTAGCCAACTTTCAAATTCAAATAAATGTTATCTGAGAGGTACAGATATAAACAAATATATAATTAATATGCAAGGATACAATACCTTTCAATACTGCAGTTGTTATATGATCCATGCCCGGATATATGGCATCTCCTCCACCGTCGTCCATCGCGTAGTTAAAGCTAATAACAAGATGAAACTCGCGGTCGTGCAGCTTCTGACTGTGGAGTGTGGCGACGTGAAAGCCTGCCAACCAGCCACCAATCATGCCACCAATGTATGTGCTAAAGCTAGCTACGTCACGTGCACCTGACCGCTTGCCCGCGCTTTCCCATTGGATGGTACCATTTCATAAAGAGGGGTTACGAGAAATTTTAAATATTGTTAATATAGAGAATATCATAAACTGATTCAGTCATGGGTGAAATTACTTCAATATATTTGAATATGCACTCACTCCACAGGTTATTCACAGATGTTATTATGGCGTATACACCTATAAAAAACTTGACTCACTGGCCTCCCCTATATAGCTAGATAATGGATAAACATCCACATTAAATAGTTGGGCAATAATTCACCTTCTGGTGTCCTTGGCAGACATTAAGAAAACAGAAGCCTCTTTTTTTTTTAATGTTGTCCCTTAATTTACACTAAAATGAAAAAAAAAAAAAAAAGTAGATCAGGCAATATAACAAGTTGTGTTTTAAATGTGGTTTTGGCTATATCTCCTTTGTCCCATGGTCCAGTTTTGGACATTTAACCCTTCTTAATTGAAAAAATAATATTGATATAATAGGCTATTACTTTAAACATTTAATAATACAAAACAAGTCTATTTGAATTAGATGTATTCTGTGTTGTTAGAAATATTGGTATTGTATGTATTATTTCACTACAAGAACACCTGTCCCTTGGGTTCACCATATACACACTGAACAAAATGTGAATTATGGAAGGTTTCTTATATGTGTACTAGGTGATCACAGCAGTCTTTTGACAGTATAGAGTACATGGCTAGAAGAGAAATTCAGCTCCATAGTGGGAACAGACAACCGTAGAAGCCAAGGTAAAGATTGGTTAAATCAAGAATGTTTATTGTTTGTCATTTCCAAACAACTACTATTTCCTTTAAATGATTAAATAATAATAAACATTTTATGATGTGTATTCTGAGTACATTTAATGCTAACTCTAAAAAAAGGACATTTCCAAGCTGATATACAGTATTAGCAGATATTTCAAATAATGTGACAACATGTCATTTCCACCACTTTTCAATGTAATGAAGGACCTGTGGTGGAAATGACAATGGCGTTGTTATTAAATGCTTTTCATTTGGCTTATATAGGCTACCTAGAAAATATGCATAATAAGTTAAAGAGCAAAACAAATTTATTAGCTAACTCATATAGGCCTACATATTTTTCAACATTACTGTTTGTCACATGTAATTTCCAACACATTCTGTAATATCCACCACACAGTCATTACCAACACAACACATATTTTGAAGTAAAAATCATAGACAATAAAAAAAAATAGCACTATTTTGTTTCATGATTTTTAAAATTGTTCAGCTATTGTTATGATTAAACTATACTGGTCTAGAAAAATCATGATCATCATGATTTTGCCACGTAAGAAATTGATTGAAGGTGCTGTAAACGAAATGGTTCTTTTAGCCAACTTCCTGTCAGTTACTGCAGTTAGCAGTCCCCTCGCTCATCCCTACGTCACCACATTAATGCATTGCGGTCTTCAAGCAGCGAGTTATCTAGCATCATCTCAGATCCATAAGTGTGGATCTGGATGCATTGGGAACAATTTTTACCTGCTCCGCCATTGTAGGCGCATAAACATTCACCCATCTGTCGCTCTGCACGTGCACCGGCAGTGAGACGGGTGCCGGTTTGTAGCGTTCTCTCTTCTGATTGGTTATCAGTAGTGGGATCCTCGAAAAGTTTATTTGCCAATTACATGCAAAGCGTGTGACTGAGAGATCGGCTCTATGAAATGCGCACATATAAGTGATCACTGTATGAATAAAGAGCGATTTAACACTTAAATTAACATAAATAAATCGCTTACTTTACCTTTAAGTTGATTAGCTAAAAGCACATTGTCATCTTCATAATGGTAAAATGTTAGCTTTAAAACCCTGAAAATAAATTATTTATACATCTGGTCACATCTGTCTGTGGAACTACTAAGATATTTTAAAAATGCGGGCTAAGTTCATAGTTTTGTTTAAAAACCACATTTATGCAGTGTGGTGGAGATGACGATTTCCTCTGAACAAGATGGAAAAATGATATATTATTTAAATAATTTCAGCAGCCACTATCAGGATATGTTTACACAAGATGGAGAAGTGAAACATATCAATACTTTCTCAAAATAACGTGTTCGATTTCTAAAACTTAGAGCAGTGTGTTGTAAGATTGACAATTAAACAATCAATTATTTGATTGTTATCTGTTTCTAATGTTAAGAGATATAATGCTTGAAATAAGACATTCAGATTTTGACTTAGCACTTTTGTACTTATCAGTATTGATCTAACACCTTTAGAATAAGGGTAATTCTCATTTTAAGCATTAACATACTCAGAACCAGTGAAAAAATCTCAACAACAAGTTATAATGCCTTATTAAGATAATTAAGGAGTAAAACACTTAAATCAAGTGAAATGCTCTTACGCAAAAACTGCCTGGTAAGCAGAAATATCTTGACAGACAAAAAACAAGAATATTTTGCCAAGATTTAAGATATTTCATCTTGGCTAGATTTTAATTTTTGCAGTGTACTGAATTACTCCGGATTTATTTTTGAAATATACAGAGTAACACAAACGGTACAAAATAAACACGAACAAAATATAAAACAGCAATGTTCAAATAAAGATATTTTAAATAACATCCTTTAAAATGAAACAATAAATAAGGTTTTTAAAAATAAAATGAATAACCCTTGAACAAAAACAATAATACATTAATTATTTGCCAAATTAAATAGCCTACATCTCCCTTCAAATACAATTATAATAAATTAGGTTTATCCAAAAGTATATTAATTAAAACCAATATACTTATAACATTGTTTTGCACATACACATTTTTAAACTAATTCCTACAATATGTCACAGGCCCAGAGAAAATTATCTAGGTTGTGTTGTGTCAAAAATATAAAACACACCAAATTAAACTTTGTTACACACCAAAACCTGCTGGCACACTCACTTAACGTATGAAACTACAGAGAGGCTGAAAAAAAGAGACCACTCTCAGACTGTCACACAGCCAGACTGGGGGCCAGTGAGTAAACTACAGGGAGAACAGGACATGTGTCAAAGAAGAACAGTGTCTCTGTAGGCCTAATTGCGAGTGTGTGGGAGTCTGTGTCTATGTGATTGTGTGATTGTTATTTTGTGAGTTTGTGTAATTGAGAGCTTGTGAGTTTGTATGTGAGGCCAGGGGTGTGGTTATTGCTCCTTGGAATCAGCGGTTTCTTCCATTTTCTCGACTCACCCAGATAGTCTGTAAAATCTGCATGGAGCCTACATGGCACGGCCATGGACACAACATCGGTGCGGAACCGGTGTGAGGACCCCGAGCCGATCTGGCAGCCGAGCACATCTGGTACTCACACCGGAGCTGTTAAAAAAGTCCGCGGACATTGTTGAGCCCTATGACAACATGACAACACTTGTCATGTGACTCAAGTGGCTGCATTTGATTGGCAAGCTTTTGTAATGTGGTTTTTATTGGTTAAAATAGTCACGTGATAGAGATGTTGGCTGAAGACGTCCCCGGGGAGAGAAATCATGAGAGAAATAGCTCTCGCATGTAATAAAAAAATATATAAAAACAATAAAGTAACGACCGTCACGTAGCCAAATGGAACGGCGTAAAAGTACCGTTCTTTCTTCAAATATTTACTCAAGTAAAAGTAAAAGTATGTTGCAATAAAACTACTCCTAAAATTACAATTTATTCAAAAAGTTACTCAAGTATTTGTAACGGAGTAAATGTAGCGCGTTACTACCCACCTCTGCATACAGAAAAATCTACGAAGGGCCGGGCCACTATGCAAAAATAACACGTTTATCAGGACATGTAGCTGCTCTGATGTTTAGTTTCATAGTGTCTTCGTAAATTGTAATCCTTCTTCACGGCAACACTTTCCTTGCACATTAAACAGATACATTCCCCCTCTTGTTAAATGCCATCGATACACCCAGTGTTTTCTGCTTTTTTGTCCAATGTCCAGCTGGGTGAAAATTGTAGCCAGCTGTGATCCCGACTCTCCTAGGGTGGTCCGGGGGTATGCCCCCCCGGGAGATTTTTTTAAGTTTTTAAACTGAAATGCATGAATCTTGTGCACTTTGAGAGGAAAATTAAGAGGCTAAATCTGAAGAATTTTGTATGAAAAAAAATGGAGACACTGTGTCAGATGAATTAGAAGCTATTGGAGAAGGACACATGGATTTTCCATAATATTATTAATTTAAAATAAAATATTATGCAGGGTCCTCTGGGATGGGCTTAGTGCTCTTTTTCTTTTATGGTACACATTTCTGCAATGCAAAAAAAAAATAAAAAAAAAATGTTTTATTTTTTTTTTCAAAGGGCCATATTACATTATATTTTTAAAATTGGCCGCGGGCCAATAAAAAGCGGGCCGCAGTTTGGACACCCCTGCTCTAGGCCATCCTAACACAGGTGAACATACTGAAGAATGAAGTTTTCTATGTCATTGGTGGAGACTAAAAACAAAGCTAAAAGAGAGTGAATATTAAGGTCGTATTCACACACGCTTCCTTGGTGCCCACCAGATGTGAGTTGGATACATTGTTTTGTTTTTCAGATGGTTCGGGTCACGTTCACAAAGGAAAAGCTGAAACGACTAGAAATTGTTAACAAAAGTCAAGTGTACAGAAATGCTGGTCAACTATTGGTCAGACAGTTTCACGGGTAAAAAAGGAAAATGTTTATTCTTGAAAGTGCATAAAAAAGAAGCATAACCACAAATATAATTTGCTCTCAAGTAAGTGTGTTAATTTATGTTATTTAAAATTGCTCATTAGGCTCAGGTTGATTAATGACTGTGTAATGCTGACGGCAGAGCATTGTCACTATTTCAGTTGAGAACAATCCCCCCAGACGAGTGGGCGGGAGCGTGTCTATGGTTCCACAGCCCGTTGGTCCCATAGCCTGTTGGTCTGATATTTCTAAGTAATATAACTAATAATATAATAGAGATTAGTATGTCAGTGTGTGTGATTCGGTGTGTGTCGATCCTATTCTAACCTCTCCCTGACTCTGTCCCTTTACCCTAACCCTAACCACCCAGCTGTGATGCCAGAACCTAATCGCCAATTTCAGGAACATAGGGCTCTGGGAACATAGGGATGACCCATAGGGATGACCCAGAGTGGGACAGCCGTCAGACAGTCCCTGGGTTTGTCAGGTGTATTTTGGGTGTCATATCTTTGGACATGCAGCAGTCGTAAAGCGCCAGGGAAAGAGGCCAGGGCCACTCGGAGAGAGCCAAGCCAAGTCAATAAAACCCTCTCTCTCTTCGCTCAAATGTTTTATGACAACACCCCACCATGGATGTGCAACAGAAGAGATACCAGCTCCCAGGATCTGCAGTGAGAATACAAGTCCTTCAGAGGTGCACAGGCCAACAGAAAAGGTTGAGCCAGGGGGGGGGGGGGGGTTGTCAGTTCCAGATGCTCCACACACACAATAGAAACCTTCTGAGAGCTTTTTGTTATGTGGGCGGCCTGATGAGGAACAAACAGCTACGAGTTGAATCCTAATTCTTCCATTTTTATGGTGGTGGGTGTTCCCAGAGCGGCTCGAAATGTTAATCCAGGATCATTATTTTTAATTGGCCGTATCGTAAAATACCATCACACTCACATGTCTGCTTGTCCTCTGTGGATAGCAGTGGCATTCTGTGAACCATTATTATAAAAAAAAAAAAAAAAAAAAAATCAAAAGCCTCCAGATAGAGATCCAAAAACTATTGGATCCCCAGAAGATGATATGATGTTTGAAACGATGGGATTCAATGACCTGCACCAACAATGAAAGAATGTATAAACACTTTTTCCTAAACTGACACATTTCAATTATATAATATAAAAAATATATAATTATAATATGCAGTATAACCAAAACATGGAACCACTTTTACAGTATATTGAACAATTAATTGTGTAATATTAGATATAATGAAGAAGTAAGTTCACAATGTGTATCATTATAATTGTATGTAAGCAAATTCACCCACATTTGTGACATTAGTAGAGGAGAACGGGGGAATCTGAGGCATCGGGTAATGTGAGCCACCCCCTGTATCTAGGCAACGGAAAACATTTGTGGTCATGTGAGATATATGTTTTCAAGCCCCTCTCATTTCCCCATGGCCCTGAAAGAGAGGACCTCATGGTGCTGTGGTAAGCATGTTGTTTTCACCAAAATAGGTATTTTGCATGTAAAAGTAAATTTTCTTGCTGTCAACTTAATCAACTGTTGTGCCAAAGCAAATGTATTAACGTAGAAAAACTTCTATCATACGTGTTGATGAACTACCAACATAATATGAAACCATGTGATGCTGATAACTGAAGATTAGCCTGAAATGCTAAGAGAGTTAGTTTGTTCTCAAATTGTGGTGGTGGGGGAAAGTGAGCCACTGTCTCACTTTCCCCTACCATGAGGCACAAGTTAAGTTTGGTCTTAAACATATTTCAATGTAATATTACATGACATATGTTTCATTTTAATGTCATACACAATGTAGAAAAGCCATCATGCCAAGGAAATACACCAGGAAAACGACCTGGGGCAACCACACGGAAAGAGCACCTTCTCATCTTTCCCTGTAACCTTCAGGGCTGGAATGTAGAGTAGGCCTAGTTGTAGAGTATGACAGGCTGATGTTATAATCCAGTTGGGTCTTCTCCTGTGTTCTGAGTCCCAGGCTGTTCTCGCTGGTTCTGATTTTCCTATGCTTTGACCCCCAGACACAAGCTGGCTCTAAGGGTCCTGTGTTCTGACCCCCAGACTGTGTTCTAATCTAACTGGTTCTATCTTTCATTTGAATCTTATTAAAACCTTTTGAATTATAATGTGTTGTATTTGATTTTGTTCAGAGTTACTTTCAAGTGTTTAGAAAATTTGCTTTGCTTAATTGACCAAACCCCATCATTCTTTTACTAGTCCGACATTAGTTCTGGAATGTGTGGCTAGCTTTCAGGATTCTAACTGTTACAATAGGTGTTGTTATGGTAGTTTCCGAGTGGAAAAAGTAAGTGGTTCACTGGCTCAGTTTACCCCACAGCTGGGGTAAAGTGAGCCACATGACAACTTTTTTTTAAACTATCATATTTTCACTGCCCTTTGTCTTGAAAAAATTCTGCTAATGCCCATTTCTAGGAAACATCCTGAATTAATGGGAAATGTGTAAATTTGAGTGATAAATCATTTTAGCTCGCATAGAGGGGAGCAAATGTAAAAAGTGGCTCAGATTACCCCGTTCTCCCCTATAACATATTTCATCATTTATTTCCATAAAAACATCCTTTAGTTTTTTATTGTTTAAATTATGTTTACATTTTGTTTTCATCATGTAGTCTGGAAGAAACCTGCTGTAGTGCACCTTAGAAAAGAAACTGTGACGGAAAGTTGCAGTTTACAAAGTAAGAGCATGTGTGAGGATGGTGCTGTGTGTGTGCTGAGTAGGACAGGGCAGTTAGACTGAGTATAAAAGGCTGTGTAGATTGAGGGCGCACTAAAGGAAAGAGCCAGGACAAGGGTTCTGCCTAAAACCCTGTTTCCACCTGGGATTAACATCTGATTTTGGTAATCTGGTTACAAGTGGCCAGCTCTCAGTCCGTGTGTTCACACTTGTATTTTCAAATGGGACTTCTTTGTCTACTTGTGATCCGATTCCATTTACACGCTGTATTTAAATCAACACGTACATCATTTCCATTTGCATTGCTGTTTTTAACCGGTGGGATTCAAACAAGTAAACATGCAGGGCTGTACAGTGCCACAGTTTTAATCGAATTTGCTATTAAAATGCATTACATGCGAAGATAATTACCAGTCTAGGTTGACGAGATAGGCTACTGTCTCATTTAGACAAGGAGGCGCGATGCACAACACTGCTTAGAGGGCTCTACATGAACACTCGCCAAATGCGGGTAAATATCATAGATAGTATATAAAAGTAAAAACTCTTAGGCGAGTAAATTATTACGCCACTTTGGCTGGTGAAAGATGTGTGTTTGCCGGGCGGCTTTTCTAACGTCTGATAGACTCTTGTCACCACCACCAGTACACGGCTTTATATGCAGTTAAGTTACTTTACGTGCGAACAGAATATTGCCTGTGCGCCTTCACATTAAAAGCCTGTTACTACCCAAACGCGAGTTGACTTTTATTTTTAAGCAGATAAGAACAGGAAGTCGTTGCCTTGCAGCTCTCCAGTCAATGGCAGCGATTTCCGTGTTTTCAGATTTACGCAGTGAAATGAAAACAGAGGACAGAAAGCTTGTCATTTGCAATACTGGCGGATGCAACTAACGTTCATGAGGCTTCTATAAAAGCTGCATGAACGCCAGTGATGCATTTTCAACGTATTTCCGCTCAGGCAGGTGGCAGCAGTTGAGTAGGAGGTTCCTAATGTGGACAAAAGTCACTTTGCTGTTTCCACTATCAAATTAATGCGGACACATCGGACTAGTGTTGTTTTTGTCAACGAAATGTATGACAAAATATCGTCGTCAACGAACCTTTATCACTTGACAGAAACGAGACGAGACTCAACGTAAATGGTGGTCATGTGACGAAGACTATAATCAAATATATAATGCTTTATTGTTGACTAATAAAAACGGGACTAAATGTTGTTTACAAAAAACGAAAACTCTGCTAAAATATCTCTTCATGTTTCTTGACAAAAACGAGAGGGCACAAAATGTTATAAGGCTATTTTGTCTCGCCATTATTATTATTTTGGAATATTTCTGTTTCCTGAGTCTCGGGGCTGCAAACAGGCTACGGCTTCAGATTAAAAGCATTTCACTGGTTTAACATGAGCATTTAACTAGACAAACGTGAGTTGGCTTTTATTTTGAAATAGCAGGAAGTTAGCAGGTGACGTTGCTTCCTCAATCCCCACTCGCGGCAATATGGAAGCTAACAAATCATTATCCCCAAAATCAATAACACAATTCACGGAGAAAATGACTGCTGAACATTTACATTGCGGGCTGCAGCCTGAAGTTAGGCTAACTGTCAATATGCGGCCAAACGTACTGATGTCATCTTGACTGGATTCCTGTCGGACATTAACCATGACTCCTGTGTTCCCTGCTCTCCTGATACATGCAAAGTCATGTTGAAAAAGTATTCCATTGTTTTCTGAACGAGTAGTAGCCCTGTTTGTGGACGTCTATCCATTAAAACTATGACGTAGGTCCTTAGCAACGGTCATTATACCCTTGACAACGGTCTGTCTTGCTGGAAATAAGAGACCTGTAGAATGCCGTGATTTACATAGGATTTTCAAAGTGCCATGTAATAAGTTCTGTCAACGAATTCCACTGTATGCAGTCTGTGCTTCCAATCGCATGGTTCAAACCATTTGAGTTATATCCTGTAATACAAAATCTGACTTCAGTTTACAAGCAATACAAGTCATACACAAACGTTTTATTTGCACTTTGTAATTATGTTATTGTAGCTCTAGCATTCAAGAACCTTTTTTCTCTTAATTAAACTTGAATGTAATGTAAATTTTTTATGGCATTGTCATTTGAAGCTATTTTATTTAGGCATATTTATTTTATGTCATTAGACAGGAGATTTTGAAACACAAAGAGAAGCTGTCTGAGTTCCACCAGACTGCTGTTCAGGTTGAGGAATCCGGCATTCTTTCATGTTTGGTAGCTCAAATAAATATGATGTAAATTAAATCAGAGCGTCTTCCGTGTCTGGAATTGCATGTATTCTTGAGTCTATAAGGTAAAAATAATATAATAAGCTAAGATAACCTTGTTTGACTTGTGAAATGGGGGACTTTGTCTGTACTATACTAGGTAATTGTACTATATTAACTAGGTATAATTGCATTACTAAAAAGACTAAAATACAAATGTCATTGACTAAGACTAGACTTAAATGTAATCAGCTTTTGTTGACTAAGACTAGACGAAAATAGTCCCAGATAATTCTGACTAAGAGAAGACTAAAATGCTCAAGACTTTTAGTCAACTGAAACTTGACTAGACTAAAAAGAGTTTAAACGTGACTAAGACTAATAAAAACTAAAATGACAATTTGACACAAAGACTGGACTAAAACTAAACTTAAAACAGGCCGCCAAAAACAACACTACATCGGACACAACCGACGTAAACCACCTCCGAATGTGGTTTTTGTGATCCGATCTCAATGCGTCTTGAGTGTTTTCACCTGTAGTTAGAGCTGTATTCACGTGATCCGATCACAAAAACCACATGTTAAAGACAAATGGAAACGGGGTCTAAGATAGCTTATGATGAGGATGTCGGGATGGTATAGAGCAGGGGTTTTCAAAGTGTGAGAGAGTGAACAAATTTCAGCGGAGCCCCCTCCCCCTCCTCCCCCCAATGTTCAAAATCCCTGTGTGTTTTGAAACATTCTAAACATCTTTGTGCGTTTTTAAACACATTTCTTTAAACATTTTAACATCTTTATCGAAGTATGTTTTTGTTTAGCTTTTTTAAAATACATTTGAACATCTT
Organism: Ammodytes marinus; assembly: GCF_949987685.1. Taxonomy (NCBI): domain Eukaryota; kingdom Metazoa; phylum Chordata; class Actinopteri; order Uranoscopiformes; family Ammodytidae; genus Ammodytes; species Ammodytes marinus. The sequence goes on from NC_137221.1 coordinate 25,841,429, forward strand.
AATCCAGTGTTTTAATCCTGCTTCCTTTAAGTGTGGATAGTAGTGACTGAGTGTGCAATGGAGTGAGAGAGATAGGCAGAAAGACTTGCCCAAATGACTGACTATTGTTAAATGTCATTCACCCACCCAGTGTTTTTTCGCTAGTGCCTCCAATGTCCTGCTGGGTGAAATTAATAGCCAGCTGAGATCCTGACCCTCCTAGGGGGGTCCGGGGGTATGCCCCCCCGGGAGATTTGTTTTTACCTTTTCGAAGTGAAATGCATTAATCTGGTGCACCTTGAGAGGAAAATAGGAGGCTAAAACTGAGGAATTTTGTGTGAACACATAATTTGGAGACACTGGGTTGGATGAATTAGAAGCTATTAAAGAAAGACACATGGATTTTCCATAAAAATATTTATTTAAAATAAAATATTATGCAGGGTCCTCTGGGCTGGGTTTGGAGCTCTTTTTCTTTAACGAGACATATTTCTCTGTAATATAGTGAATGCATTTAAATGAAGTGAGAGGAACGAAGCAGAAGAACTGTTGTCCAAATATCTTTATATCCACAGACAAGGCTGAAATAGGCTATAGACTATACACAGTGCATGGGAAACTGAGGGCAGCCCCATTTCCAATTGTTTTCAAATAAACTCAATACACCCGGACGTGTGCATGGACGTGAATGTGACGTGAATGTGATCAGTTAACCTCTGATTATCTCCCAGATGATCTGATTTAATTATTAGGCTATTAACTATCTAGACCGAAACATTGTATTCCTTTTTTGTAAGATAACTTACATTTGCTTAATATGATGTTAATATCAAAAACACAAACTTTTTTTTTTTTAGTTTTTTTCACATATTCATCCGCGCCCCCCCTGCCACAACTTCGCGCCCCACAGTTTGAAAACCACTGTTATAGAGCATTGTATAAAGGTGTAATAGAAATATCCATTGTAGAAATATGATTTCTTCAGGCTAAACTATTTAAGTTTTTTCCTCATGTCTACTGTTTCCAGGAACTTAAAGAGACAAGTTCCTAGAAATGGAATCTTGGCTCTCCCATTATTGAAATGAAGCACTTTGAAAGGAACTGGGCGGAAAAAGTAGACGGGACGCACAAAAGGAGCATTTAAAAGCTGCTGCTTTCATCCTCTATATGAAAAGCTAATCAGTCGGCCTGATTGCAGCGAGTGGCCTTTTGTAACATCTTTAATCCGGTGAGTGTTTTAAAGAAGTGCATAATTGAAATTCTGTTCAGGATGGCTGCAATTGTTTTTTCAGCTGCAGGGATAATGAGCCATCAGTTGGCCTTGGCTTGGCAGCTTGAGGGACTGCTTAAAAATGTGCCATGTGATGAACCTTTCATTGGTTTGCCAATGGCTGCTCTATATATTCACAATACCCAGCGTGTGTGAGTGGGGGGTGGGTGTCTCGATTTAGTCCTCACCCCTTATCCTCTGACGGTCCTAATTAAGCGGTCAGCCAGATTGAGGATCCATTCATGATGTCATTGTCATGCTAATTGTCATGTAAGTACACGCTGAGCCCAAGCATGTATGTTCCCCCCCTAGAATTTCTCAGAATTTCCCTGTGAAAATTGTGTTGTCCCAGTTATCAAAGGTAGGGTTGGTCACACATATTTTCCCTGCTATGTCCACCTCCAGTGTTATGGTTACGATGCTGGACCCAAGAGCAGACAGAGACAAAGTAAGATTTAAATAAAAAGGTTTATTTTAACGAGGTGGGGAGCAGGTGGTGAATGGGGAATCCAGGGGTAGTGCAGCAGGTAGGTAGACTGGAGGTAGTGATCCGGGTAACTGCAGGCAGAGGAAAACACAAGTTAAGAAGGATCACAGAACTACACTAGAAACTAGAACGAGCGAGTTACTATCAACTGGAGCCAGGCGTGAATAGTTACCACTGTAGTGAATGATAACGATCTGGCGACGACAGCAGGGAAACCAGGAGTAGATGTAGGTGAGTTGATTGGTGATGAGAACCAGGTGTGGAGACAGACAGGGGGAGTGGGAGTGGCAGAAGGAGGAGGAGCGCACAGCAGCCAGCTGTGATCACGACAGTACCCCCTCCTCAATGGACGCCTCTTGGCGGCCTAGGCCAATCTGAATGGGGCCGGTCTCCTTGACCACCTGGGGAAGAGGTTCAGGCTCAGAGAGGGGAACGTGGGGCTGAGGCTCAGGGTCCGTCACTGGAAACGAGGGCTCGGAATCCCAGACAGGAAACTGGAGATGAGGCTCTTGGTCCTTGACCACTTGGGGATGAGGCTCAGGGTTGAAGTCAGGATACCGGGGATCATAATAAGGCTCCCTCGAGTGGCGCTCAGGAAGAGGCTCGCGGTCCCAGAAAGTCACCTGGAGATGAGGCTCTGAGTCCTTGACCACCTGGGGATGAGGCTCCGTCTCCTTGACCACCTGGGGAGCAGGCCCGGTCTCCTTGACCACCTGGGGAAGAGGTTCAGAGTCCTTGACCACATCCGGATGAGGCTCGGAATCCTCCAACACCTGGGAATGAGGCTCTGGCTCATAGAGGGGAAACTGGGAATACACAGGGGGCCCCACGGGCACCGGGGAATCGTCGGACACCTGGGGATGAGGCTCTGTGCCCCAGAGGGGAATCGGAGAATATGGTTTATGCTCCAAGAGGGGATGAGGTACCGGCTTCTGGACGGGATACTGCGGATAAGGCACAGGGCGCTGGACGGGATACTGCGGATAAGGCACAGGGCGCTGGACGGGCACATGGAGATCAGGTAAAGGCTCCTGGAAGGAATACTGGGGATGAAGTACAGGGTGCTTGACAGGCACCTGGGGATGGACTGTGTGGCCATTAGAGGCCCGAGCATCAACCGTGCAGGCCAGCTTGAGGCAGGAAGGAGAGAGGATAGTGTCAGGGAGGACCGGTGTGTTCACAGCCAAAAAACAAGGCCCACTGGGCCTGACGGGAATTTAGGCGCTTGGCCGTCTGAATGTAAGACAAATTCTTGTGGTCGGTCCAAACCACAAACGGCTGTTCTGCCCCCACCAGCCAGTACTGCCATTCCTCCAACGCCAGTTTAACAGCCAGCAGTTCTCTGTCACCCCCCTCATAGTTACGCTCAGCAGGAACCAGCCGGCGAGAGAAAAAAGCGCAGGGGTGAATCTTCTCATCAGAAGCTGAGCGCTGGGACAGGACCGCCCCCACCCCAGTGTCAGATGCATCAACCTCCACGATGAACTGCCTGGAGGGGTCCGGTTGGATAAGGATGGGAGCAGACGAGAAAAGCCTTTTAAGGTCAGAGAAGGCAGCGTCCGCCTCAGGCGTCCAGGCAAATGGGAGGGCAGGAGAGGTGAGACGGGTGAGAGGGGCTGCAACCCTGCCGTAGTCACAGATGAACCTCCGGAAAAAATTGGCAAATCCCAGAAACTGCTGCAGTTTCTTGCGGGAATCAGGGATGGGCCAGTCTGTCACTGCCCTGACCTTCTCCATGTCCTCCCTCTCAGGACGGGACAAGTTAAACAGGTGACTACTGGGCAAAGGGGCGCCGGGGAGGAGATCAGTGGCACAGTCATAGGAGCGATGAGGAGGCAGGGTGAGCGCACAACACTTACTAAAGACCTCTCCCAGGTCATGATAATGTGAGGGAACCAAGGAGAGGTCGGGGGGTTCCTGTGGCAATGGAACACCTCCCTCTGCTGGAGACAGAGCAGATTGTAAGCAGGTGGAATGGCAAAAAGTGCTCCAACTCACCACCTTGCCAGAAGACCAGTCAAATTGGGGATTGTGCCGCTTGAGCCAGGGGTTACCCAGCACCAGGGGAGTGAGGGGAGACAGGATGACATGAAACTGAAGAATCTCGTGGTGATTACCAGAAACAATTAACTCAAGGGGCTTGGTACGGTGAGTAATAAGGGCCAGGTGGCGGCCATCTAAGGCGTTAACAGTTAAGGGAGAGGGTAATTGTTCCAAACTCATGCCAACCTGAGACGCGAAACCGGCGTCAATGAAGTTCTCCTCCGCTCCAGAATCCACCAGGGCTGACACAGGAAAGGGATGACCGAGGGACAGGAGAGTGGCATCCAGCAGTGAGCGAGAACAGTGAGGAACGGGGACGGAGGAGGCGTGGCACAGCAGGGCCCCGAGTCTCACGGCAGAGCCCTGCCCCTCGGGCAGTGACGGACAGGTGGAGATGAGATGCCCGGGCAGCGCACAGTACAGACACACTCCGGTCTTAATCCGATGACACCGCTCTGCCTGGGTGAGACGTGTGACCCCCAGCTGCATGGGTTCCTCTTCAGTGACAGCATGCGTCACGGGAGCAGAGAGGGCAGTTTCAGGGAAGTGTGGAGAATGGGAAGCAGCGGATGCCGGGGGCACGGAGCTGACTGTCTTCTCCCTACGCCGCTCGCGTAGGCGATTATCCAGCCGGATAGAGAGGGAAATCATTTCATCGAGAGTGTCCGCTTCCTCCCTAGTAGCCAGCTCATCCTTGATTGTCTCACTGAGACCGGAAAGAAAAAGCCCACGTAGTGACTTGTCGTTCCAGCCTGACCTGGCGGCATAGGTCCTGAACTCAACGGAGAACTCAGCTACACTGCGGGAGCCCTGACGTAATGAAATAAGCCGTTTGGCGGCGTCCCCCCCCTCTACTGGGTGATCAAAAACTTTCCTCATTTCAGCTACAAAAAGGTCAAAATTGTCATTAACTGGGGAATCACTGTCCCATAATGCTGAAGCCCACGCTAGTGCATTACCCTTAAGTGACCCCATAATGTAAGCGATCTTCGCCTTTTCAGTGGGGTAGGTGAGAGGCTGCTGACTGAAAACTAGGGAACACTGGATCAAAAAGGCTCTGCACGTACCCATGTCTCCAGAATAGCGCTCCGGCGCAGGAATGAAGGGCTCACGAGCTCGTGGCAGGTGTGACGGGAGAGTGGGAGCAGGCGGAGGTGCCGCTGGTAGTGGAAGCGCTGTGATGTGGGAGGCCAGTAAGTCCAATTGCGCACCCAACTGAGTAACTCGAGTAGCGAGATTCTTAAAGGCTTCCATAGCGTCCCAGAGGGCTTTGCTGTGCTCCGCAACCCGAGAGCCTTGGGCGGCGAGAGCTCCGCGGATAAAGTCCATGTCCGCTGGGTCCATTTTGGCCAGATCGTTCTGTTATGGTTACGATGCTGGACCCAAGAGCAGACAGAGACAAAGTAAGATTTAAATAAAAAGGTTTATTTTAACGAGGTGGGGAGCAGGTGGTGAATGGGGAATCCAGGGGTAGTGCAGCAGGTAGGTAGACTGGAGGTAGTGATCCGGGTAACTGCAGGCAGAGGAAAACACAAGTTAAGAAGGATCACAGAACTACACTAGAAACTAGAACGAGCGAGTTACTATCAACTGGAGCCAGGCGTGAATAGTTACCACTGTAGTGAATGATAACGATCTGGCGACGACAGCAGGGAAACCAGGAGTAGATGTAGGTGAGTTGATTGGTGATGAGAACCAGGTGTGGAGACAGACAGGGGGAGTGGGAGTGGCAGAAGGAGGAGGAGCGCACAGCAGCCAGCTGTGATCACGACATCCAGACTCTCATGTTTCTCAAGAAAGAAAGACTAACTGAAGGTACTGTAGAGTACAACGGGCCAGGTGATGGTAGAAAATAACAAATACATGTTTATATGGTGTGTTGTCTGAACATTGCATAAGACATATATTTACAGTTGTTCTGAACAAACAAACTGGATGGCAAGAGTATAGAGCCAATGAAACAAAAGCAACATGTAAAACCAAGATGGTGGTCATGGTATCATTATCAGTGTGCACATGTTGCTGCTTAAGCACACTTATGTAGTGTGAGTAAAGCCTGATAGCATGGCTGTAGGAACCAGAATTATTGCTAGAAATAAAGTCGTCTCTCTTTGGATGTGTTTGTTATGTTTTTGTCTCTGTCTATCCTTTGAATTTCACACCAACTGTATACAATCTACTTCTCACTGACACACCGACACACACGGGAAGGAAGATACCTTTCTTTTGTAGTTGGACTAATGCAGTGCCTGTTCAAAAACCGAGCCCCAACCACATCGAGTTCTACCCATAGACATAATAAAGGATAGACGCCGCGTTGAGCGCGAGAAATGCGGGCGCCATCTTGAACCGGTCAAACGTTCCACTCAGTGTAGTCTGTTTGGCAGGTGCAATGAACTGTCAGCGCATGTAATTAATCATATCTCATTAAATACCAAACTGATTTTCACGCGGTTTTCTTTGCTGCAAAGATCATACATGTAGCTAAGATACAGGGCGTGTTTTAATATTCATAGTGGGCTTAACAGTCATAGAAGATTCTGATAAGATATAAGTAACCAGACGTCCGAGTCACACACTTCGTCCGGGAGGAGATTGGAACGGAGGATGTGTTTCTGCTTGGGGAACATATTGAGGAGACACAGTTTGGCATCAACAACCACCATTCCGACTTGTTGTCATTGGTTGTGTCTGTCTTTCACAAATTAAGGCTGCACCACATTGCCAAACTCGCCTCGCTTGACTTACAGAAAGGGAGCAGAAGAAAGAAGCTCTGTAAAACAGTCCTCTTTCAGGGGTTTTAGCTAATCAGAGATCAGAATCAAAATCCTTTTATTTCTCTTCGGAGTAAAATGCGATTGTAAGGATGGTTAACTTTATTTTATGCATTTGACTATTATTGTTTGCTGTTGTTGTTTGATTTTCCCTTAATTTAATACTTTTGATTGCTGTGGTTTTGTATTGAATGTGTTTTTAAGTGTAGGCTACCACGCTGCAAGGCACACATTTATTTCCTGTCTGTGTCTGAGGAACCAACTCGAGACTAGACCGACTGAACTTGGTATCCCCCCCCCTAGTATAGAACATTGGACAACCAAGAAGACTTTTTTTTTAAATAATCCCGTCCTCTTTTAAGAGGCAATTGCCTAACAAGCTTGTGTTTTAAATTAGAGAAATAAAACATAGTTTTACATGAACACTCATGTTGTCCTTCTCTTTTAATGAGATATTATATACACTGTTTTTTTTTATAGGCTATTTAATGCCTTCATGGGAAACATCCACCCTTCATATGTACCATGCTCGACTACTCCTCCTAAATTTCCCCGAGCTAAATCCAGTTTAGGAATAACTGCCTTTTCATGTAGTGCCCCTAATTCATGGAATGCTCTGCAGAGCAATTTAAAAATGACTGCTCTTCCTACTCTTGGTTTATTTGAATCTATGATTTCTGAATTTTACACATCTGACTGTAACTGTTTTAGCTGAATTCATTGTTCATTTAGTATTTTATTTTTGCTCTCTTTTTGTATTTTGTATAGGACTACTTTATTTAAATTAATATATGTTATCCTATTGTATTTCTGTTCTCTGTTTATGTTATCCCTGTGATTGTCTTTATTGTGTATGCTCGTCACTGTAAATGAATAAATATATTTATATAGGCTATAGCCTAATCATATATTGTTATCTTATTAAAATAGTTGACTTTACTGCCCCTATCTGTTTCTGCTTCTCTATCATATTTAGTCTATAGTGTGTGATTTGCAAAATACCTATCATAGCCTACATCACATAGGCCTATCATAAAGGTGACCAGACGTCCCCATTGTTGGTTGCCTGTCCCTGGCTAAACAGAAACAACTACCTGTTCCCGTTTTGTTGACACCTCATTAGGTTTTTCAATCAGATTGCTAGCCAAACTGGAAATGTCTCCGTTTTCCCCCTTTTCGGGGGATGTTCCTCGTTTTGATCTCGGACGTCTGGTTACTTATATCATATCAGAATCTTCTATGACTGTTAAGCCCACTATGAATATTAAAACACGTCAAAACTTGTGCCCTGTATCTTAACTACATGTATGATCTTTGCAGCAAAGAAAACCGCGTGAAAATCAGTTTGGTATTTAATGAGATATGATTAATTACATGCGCTGACAGTTCATTGCACCTGCCAAACAGACTACACTGAGTGGAGTTTGACCGGTTCAAGATGGCGGCCCCACGGCTCGTCAGCGCCAATAGGCAGTAGCGGCCAACGCGGCGTCTATCCTTTATTATGTCTATGGTTCTACCAGCATCCAATGCGGAAGTGACACACATTGCAGTAGCGCAGGGTGGCCACTAGGGGGGTGGTACCAAAAGTGAGCAATTTTTGTTGACTCATTTTAAACAGGCCGTTTTCACAGTCTTATTAAACCTATTTACGGCCTGGTCCAAAAAAACATTCTAGTCCGTATGTTTAGGTCATATCTCCATGACAACACTGAGGGGGGGGGGGGTGCATTTTTTTCTAGCAGGCTAGTTTTTATTCTTTTGGAGGTTAAAATGTATCAATAATTAGGGGCGCGGTCTCTTGACTGACAGCTATCCGCCCGTTGTCCCTCACTTCGCCTCGGAGGTATACGACAGCTAGATGGGCGTATCTCCCTTCCCGCCTGACGTCACATCAATGCCCTTTTTTGGCAAGAGGAGTGAGGCGGAGTAAAAATCTCACAAGATGGCGACGAGCATACGCCAGGAGAATTGGATGCAGTTGGAATAACTGAGGTCAGCCCGGATGCTACATCCATTTTCTATACTATTTATGTTTGAAACGTGACGGTGCACCACTACCGTAACTGTGTCCGACTGATTTCATCAGGTTTTTGACATTTTCTACAGAACTGCTGATGCACACAACTTCACACTGTGCACTGCAATGCCTTTGGTCGTCAGCAATACACCCACCAAGTGTGATAGAGTAGATTGTGTAGATCTGATGACCGGTTGTCGAGCCACTCAAAGAACAGACAGACATGCAGAGATAGCTTTATAGTTGGGCAGAATACACCACATGCTTTGCTATTGTATCAACAAGTGCCAGCCATTATACGTATGTATGACCAATACAAAAGCATAGACGCACCTCTCCAGCGAGACATTGTGCTTTCTTTAAGTGAATTCTATGTGAAAGGTTGCCATGTTTCCTGATGGGAACCACACAACTCACTCTATATATTAAAGGACAATGTATGAATGATTAATAGGTAACACTTTACAATAAGGTACACAAAATTGTAGTAGCTACATACCTACTACATAGATATGTGTTACCTACTACATAGGTTTTTTTTGTGTTAACTACTACATAGGTTTTTTTTTGTGCTACCTAACACATAGGTAGCACAAAAAAAACCCTGTGTTAGGTATAGCACAAAAAAAACCCTATGTGTTGGGTAGCACAAAAAAAAGCCCTGTGTTAGGTAGCACAAAAAAAAACCTAACACATAGGGTTTTTTTTGTGTTACCTTACTACATAGGGTTCGTTTTGTGTTACCTACTACATTGTTTTTTTTGTGCTACCTAACACAGGTTTTTTTTGTGTTACCTAACACATAGGGTTTTTTTTGTGTTACCTTACTACATAGGGTTCTTTTTGTGTTACCTACTACATAGGTTTTTTTTGTGCTACCTAACACATAGTTTTTTTTTTTTTTTGCTACCTATGTGTTAGGTAGCAAAACAAACCTATGTAGTAGGTAACACAAAAAAAGAAAACCCTATGTAGTAGGTAACACACAAAAAAAACCTGTTAGGTAGCACAAAAAAAACCTATGTAGTAGGTAACACAAAAAAACACATGTTTTTTTTTTGTGCTACCTAACACATAGTTTTTTTTATTTTGTGCTACCTATGTGTTAGGTAGCACAAAACAAAACTTATGTAGTAGGTAACACAAAAAAAACTATGTAGTAGGTTTTTTTTGTGCTACCTATGTGTTAGGTAGCACAAAAAAACCTATGTAGTAGGTAACACAAAAAAAAACCCTATGTGTTAGGTAGCACAAAAAAAAACCCTATGTGTTAGGTAGCACAAAAAAAAACCCTATGTGTTAGGTAGCACAAAAAAAAACCTATGTAGTAGGTAACACAAAAAAAAAACCTATGTAGTAGGTAACACATATCTATGTAGTAGGTATGTAGTAGCTACTACAATTTTGTGTACCTTATTGTAAAGTGTTAGCGATTAATACATATATGACTTACTTACTTTGTGGACCCATGTGGTGCTTTGCAAATAAAAAGTTTTGAATATTTCCATTAAATGCTTTAATTAGCTGTGTGGTAAAGTCATGGCGCTGTGGGAAAAATTACCATTGTGGTCTCATTTATGTGATGCATTACATTAAACAATGCAGCGGTTTGTCTCTACAAGCTGTTTTTAATGGGCTTATGCAAACAGTGGGAGCAGATGATTTGCAGGCGGTAAAGCTGATCAGCAGCAGGGACCGATAGGATCGACTGAGGGGGGCAAATGCATCAGTGTGTGTGTAGACTCTTCATAAGGTTTTAATGATAGAAGATGGAGCGTCATAGGTTCATTTTTGTCTGGACCACAGAGCGAGGCCAGCCCCTGGATTACTTAACAGGATACATACTGTATCTCCAGACAGTTTCACACTATATTTCTCTGATTAATCTTTGCTTGGTTGCCGGGGGGATGTCATTCTGTACAAAACCACTCATATAATGTCTTGCCTTATATCTTTCTGTTTGAACAATATTGTGTGCCTATGTCACGTTCATACTCCTCTACATATCTCCCACATTCAACCCCCCTTCTGGAAGAGGAGGCCCATAAGGTAAATCCTGAAATAGTCAGGGGGTTGTCTCTCACTTTGAAAAGTTGAAAAGAGGCTGCCCAATCTGTGAAAACACTCTTGGTAGCAAAAAAAAAGAGAGCTGGAGGTGTTAATTTCATGGGTTAGGTCTTAAATTGAGCTCTGCAATTTTCTCCCTGAGTAGATTAGAGGAAGGTCCCACTGTCCTCAGGTGAGGTGACCCTCTCTCCTCACTCTGACTCATCACATATGCCTCATTTCCACCGAGTAGAGCGTGTCGTGTCGGAGCGGCTCAGAGCGGGACAATTTAAGATCCTCTGTGGTGTTTCCACCGCCGACCCTACCCTTACTGGTAGGGCGGGGTTTAGGCTGGACTGCGATAGCCGCCGCCAAAATATGGGTCAAACTATCGGGCTGTGGAACAACTGCGGTCAAGCCAGCGGTCTCTCGTTTTTGCTTGGTCAAACCAGCCGCTTCTTTATTTATTCCCCCTGTGTTGTGAGCGTATTACGCCGGTAAATGCACAGAGACGGCTCGGTGCAAGCCGACAGAGTCAGCGAGCGAACAGCGCTGGCTGCGGCAGCTACGTGACATCATAGCAGTGGGACAGTGTAGCCCACTGATTAATCTAATGACGAGGAAAAACACCACACAATAAACAGTGCTGCGCTCACAAGACTCTTCACTCTTGCCGAGGTGACTACACACGGCGGAAATGATTCTTTCGACAAAATCAACGGACGGCAGTGTGTAGCTCCACCTTTTCGGCACCCTTTCAGAAGGCTAGTACCCCAACAGAGGATTACCGGAAATGGGAGCGGCTTAGAGCGGTTAGGCTCGCATCCGTACCCTACCCAACTTTTGGCAAATGGAAAGCCAAAATAACCTGACCGAACAGCTCCGACCCGGCCCTGCTCTACTCATGCCACTATATTGCCCCCCTTTGCAAGCCAAACCTGTTTATGGGGGAGAGATGTAGCACCAGTGGACCGCAAGGGGGGGGGGGGACAACAAGCCTGCGCTGATCTCCCAAATGGTATGAGCACATTTGTTGATGACGTACAGTTACGATCACACTGAGAGCATTATCTCCACCCTCAGGCTAAAATGCATTTCATTACTTACATCTGCTGTGTGTGTGAGTGTGCTGCTGTCAGAAATAGACAAGAACAAAACCAAAAATAGAGCAAGGCAGCTTTTGTTGAATTTTTAATAGTACACACATACTGTATATTGGAGTTCATATCTCCAAATATCAGTTTAATAAAAATGGATTTCCCCCCAAAGAGCACTCAGTTATGTGACAGGCATTTTTATTTCCAAATATGCACTTCTGGCAGAGATCAAGTCACTTGTGTTAAGAGTCTGTTTTCTCACTTAAAAAACTAAGTTGTGTGCAGGGAAAAGTTGCAAAGTGAAAATGAGAAGCTTTGTATTTGATCGGCGTTCCTTGCTGGCCTTATAATTCCTAATTAACTTTTCTCATTGAAACCTCATTCCAGAAAGGTAGAGAACGCCACTCTCTCTCTCTCTCTGCATTTGTAATTGAGTCAGAAATGAGCAGCCGGCGCAACTGAGCCTAGCCTGCCTTTTAAAAGAATAATGGAGCCATTTGTGTTGTGTCCATTAACAAGGAATGCACTTTTTATTAATTCCTCAACTTGGGTTCCTCTGCATTCTTCCTTAATTAATTCCATTTAGTTTTTTCCCCGCTAAGAAAGACTCTGCAGATTAATGATCTGGAACAACAATGTTGTGGGGATGCTGATGTGCTTCATCTACATGGGGGAGAACATTTCTGTCATTAGACACTGAAGTGCCTGATGACCTTTTTTTTCCTATTTTTAAAATGTTTCCATTGTTGGAGGCCTATGCCCGGAGGCTTTATTCCGTCTGTGTTAATGATTAGACCTGCAAATAAATCAATTGTAGAGGCCAATGCTTTGGCCCTACCAACCCACTCACATTGGGAAAAAAACAGTTCATTTATTTTGGGCTGATAAAGTTCAGATTATACATTTGTTCCAGTCCCATATACTTCCCTGCTGTTTAGTATGGCAGAAACATGTCGAATATGTCAAAAATGACCAACATGTCCTGCCATTAGTAGCGTTTTGCAGTGTTCAATCCAGCATGCTTTTTTGTTTGTTCTGACCCACATCCACTAGGCCGTGGACTTGCTTGTTGTCAAATTCAGTGAATATCTTTTATAGATCCACTACCTGTACGTACATGAAAAAAAAACTGTGTAAATACACAGCCTAGGCTATGTTATGTTGCTCAAACTACGTTCCTTAAGGGAGCGCAGTGTGTGATCAGTAAAAAAACACCTTGGCACAATAAGCAACATGATAAACACCACAGACAAATAGTACACGTAGACTTGCACATTAAAGGGACGGGTTAAGGGTTTATGGGACGGTAGGTGTCGCAGCACAGGCACCAGGGGGCGCACGCAGCCGACAGGCGCACCCCGCCCACCGCAGCATCCGGTCTGCAACGAAGGAGGGAGAGGGGACGGATTCAAGAGGGCTTGAGTGGTCAGGGTCATGTGTGATATGTGTCTACGTGTGTGTGTATGTGTGTTCCGTGGATCCATCTCCGTCCAGTCACAACGGGAGTCTTCAGGCGCCAGGGGGTATTTGCGAGTCCATGGAGACGACCTCGAAGGCCCAGCCACAGATCGAGAGAGAAGAGATAACACCTCCAAGGTCGGTGTGGGGATCCGAATCGAGAGATAGCAAATTTGTTTTGAGATTGAGACTGGCGCTGGAATGTGCAGCCTGTTTTAGAGTCACTGGTCGTAGTAATCCAGAATAGCCGAACTTCCAGCTTGCGATTCACCACGCACATTACTTGAGTCTGTGCGTTGATAGCCCGGCACAAGCCCTCAATGACGGGCAACTTTTCAATATCCGGATGTGCTGCCATCGCCTTCTTAAAGGCCTACTTCACCGGTTTGAATATGAAGGTGTATTGAATTCTGAGATCCTATGTAGTATAAATGTGCGAAAAAAATTGAAATCGGTTCATCCTAGCCTGAGAAAAGGCAGAAAGAGTGTTTTTTTTAACCCTATATTTCTCTTTCTCGTGACATCACAGAAAGAGAAATATAGGGTTAAAAAAAAACTTACTTTGTAAATATTACTGTGATGTCTGTAATTACATCACAGTAATATTTACAAAGTACGTGCGAGCATTTGGTCTCTGTCTGCATGGAGCCCTGCAGCTTTGCACACCACTCATCACTTGCAAGCAGCTTTGAGTAATCGGACCTCTCGTTTGTCAGAAAAACTTTAAGTTCCTCTCGCAGCTCATACACACGGGCCAGCACTTTGCCGCGCGACAGCCACCGGACCTCCGTGTGGAGCAATAAGACAATAGCCTCGTTCGACTTGGATCCGTCTTGCTCAGACCTGCGCAATATGACGCGCGTCTTGCTGAGCGCACAACAGAAATGCTGCAAAAATGCTGTGCGCTCAGCAAGCCGAGCGTCATAATTGCGCAGGTCTTAGCAAGACGGCGACATCTCAAACGAGGCTTTTATGTTCCGCTCCCATTTCCTCACACAAAGACACCCGACAATTAGCCTGGCTCCGCCCGCCTACCTACTTCCGCCCACATTTCATTTTCCCTTCAGTAGTCAGTCTGGTGGTGGGGCGTATTAGTGAGATTTTTCCGAACAGATTTCTGAGTATCCAATCAGCGAACAGCGGAAGTGGCTGAGAACGACGGGTCGAAGCGGTCGAAGCCGCGCTCCAGTTTCGGTTGAATGCTGCGTTCCCTTACGCTCGAAACTTCCGACTTGGTAGTTCCGAGTTCCGACCTGTCTGTGTTCCAGTGCATCTGCTCGGGAAAGTATGGACGCCTACAACCTTTCTCATCCAAATAACTAAACGTTAGGCTCTAACAAGTTACCGTTGCCAGGTACCGGTAGATCCATAGACTACAATATGTAGTGAAGTCGGAAGTCGGAAGTCGGAAATTTCTGAGTTCCCTGAACGCACCGTCAGAAGCCGGCTCACAACCAAACGTTATGCGATTGGTTGGCTAATCCAGAGTGGCACTGAGCAGATCCAATAGTTTTAAACTTCAACAGACACCCGCCTCCAAGTGAGTTAACGTTTGCCAATTACAGCACTTCCAGACCTTCTGTACAAATGAAATGAAGTACGATGGTCTGGTAGCGCCAGGCTACCCGACAATGGTTAATTAGGTGATATTAGATATAGATTTCCCACGGCACACCTGACAATCTCTCACGGCACACTAGTTGAAAACAATTTGATTGACAGTTGTAGTATGTAGTATATTAAACGGAAAGAGTATGCATTTTGGAGTGCAGATAATATATGATTAAGCCGATTTGTCGCCAGTTTGAAGAAATGAGCTCTGTGAGAGAAAAATAATGGGTTTTCTGAACAATAAACCATGAAATCAGTCGGTAGACACCTAAAATATCTAAAAAAAAAATTACAAGGAAATGTATTTTCAGGGTTCAAACTTATCAATTCCACATTAGTCTCATATTACAAACACTGATCTAAATGATTGTGTTTTTCTTGGTAGAGACTGACTGGTCAAAAGTTTCCTCCTGTCTTTTCTGAGATACCTACTATTATTGCTGTATGTGTTTGTGCAAATATTTTAGGTAGCAAATGACACATACACAGTTATGCCGCAGTTCAACAACAATGGGTGAAGTGGTGGTTTCTGGGATAATGCTGTTTTCACATTTTAAAAGGAGGAGACAAACATTTCTCACTCGTATATTTAGCTTGGATAGTTTTATTTCAGGAGTCATTTCTTGGCCTTCTTCAGGTTGCATTTTAATTGCTTTCGTCTGCTAGTAAAATATATATAAAAAAAATTCTGCATAGGTTGGATACATCTACTCGGCTAGTACACTCACTTTTTATTGGTTTATTTGATTTCACTTTCACACTTCGGTCACTGCTAAGGAAAAGTTACAGGCATCAGGGAAATCTCTTCTCAAGCTTGCAGAAGCTGCAATCGTGTTTTTAAAATAAGGAACTGGTGTGTAATAATTAGAACTAGTGCAGTGTCTGTAGGAAGCAGGAATTAGCTTATGCATACTTAATGTAACCCATCTATGGAAGTGGGATACAGAAAAAGATGTAGCCTACTCACAGTCATGAAATGGATGTCGCATCGCTCGTCAATTGGACTTTTGATCTATCTTTAATATTTTTTTGCGTCGTATATAATCTGTTCTTTATAATTGCAGCTTGAAGACAGCAGCATTTATTTCTGCAACCAAAATGAAGGGCATTTTTGCATCTTACATAGTCTTTAGCTGGTTTAGGTGTTTCTAATGGTTTCAAAACATTTTGCGGAAGCGATCGTGTTTACATTCACCGGTAGCAGAGCAATCCGAGACCGTGCTAATTTAAATGGAAAACGCTAGAAATGCTAACTGAAAGTAGCATCCCTGTCGTAAGAAGTGTTTAACTATACATTAACTGTATATCAGTGAAAATAGAGTAACGTGCGATCTTTAACACAAAAGCGGACAGGTTTGAGGAGTTGGTAATGTCTGTGGAAAGGTTTTAGAACGTTTTGTTTGGAAAGTTGGGCACATTGAATGAGGAAGTAACAACAGGCTGTCTTCTGTGTGTGTCACGCTCGTCTATGCAAGTTTTGGTCGCAGCAGCCAATCAAATCAGAGGGAGGCGGGGTTTAGTCGGAGATTACCTCATGCCCGTCATAGCTCTGGCCTTCAGTGTGCACATGTATTCGCCGCCAGCATGATATAAATATGATAACTTCTACATATTTGGTCCAGAAAACTTCCAAATCAAGGATGCACATACCTTTGTGCCATGCGCAAGCCATATCCGGAAGCTCAGGCCGATCTGACTAACAGTCAGAGAGATATGCGAGTCACAGACACACACACACACAGACAGACAAATGTTTCTTGCTTTCTAGATAGATAATCATTGTGTTCTCCGCAGTTAACTCCAGTTTAGGTACCATATGAATATCAAAATAGAGTTTGTATGATAACCTACCAAAAGTAATAGCCCTGTAGGAACTTGTATATTCACATGAGGTAGCTGGAAGGATCCATCCTTTATTTTTGAAATAATTCACAAGTTAAAGTGACTTAAGAGGAACTTTCAGTTTAACTTTATTCTAGCACACTCTTTGGACAAAAGCGGTAGTGTTTTTACAACACCAGTGGCTGCTGCACAGAAGATCAGATCAACAAACACTATTTAGTTGCAATCTCAGATTTCACCATACCTACAAAGAAAACATCATAGCAGTAGTAAGGTGAGAAAAACACATTGAAAATTCTACAACATGATTGCACCAAAGACATTTGTAATGAAGGATTTTTGGGGACACTCTCTCACACTCACACACACACACACACACACACACACACACACACACACACACACACACACACACACACACACACACACACACACACACACACACACACACACACACACACACACACACACTTCTAACATTGTAGAAGCTGGTAGAAAATGGTCCCCTGCCTTTTCTTAATAGCCATGGTCATCATTAACAAGATGTCTCGGCAGGCTGTCTACTTTCCACAGCTGCAATCCACTACTGGAATTAGAGGCGGATAATTAATGTGGAGTTCCACAAAAAAGGAAACTTAGAGAGAGAGAGAGAGTTCAAAGAAAAAACCCCTTCATGCTTTTGTAGTCATGGAAACGCACCTGAACGTGACTTTGACTTGCAAAGTTCATAGACAGGGATTTAGTGGAGGTCCTTGGAAAGTTTTGTATGCGCTTCATTTAGCGGAGAATATCTCAACTGTTATAGACTAATATGACCAACTCGAACAACGTGGGATGTGTGACAAAATCTCTATCCGAGGCGAAAGTCCTGAAAATGACCACAACTGGTTATACTACACTCAACAAAAATATAAACACAACACTTTTGTTTTTGCTCCCATTTTTCATGAGATGGACTTAAAGATCTAAAATTAATTCCAGATGCACAATATTACCATTTCTCTCAAACATTGGTCACAAATCTGTCTAAATGTGTGATAGTGAGCACTTCTGCTTTGCTGAGCTAATCCATCCCACCTCTCAAGTGTGCCACATCAAGATGCTGATCTGCCATCATGATTAGTGCACAGGTGTGCCTTAGACTGTCCACAATAAAAGGCCACTCTGAAATGTGCATTTTTTTGCTTTATTGGGGGTCTGGGGACTCAGAACCAGTCAGTATCTGGTGTGACCACCATTTGCCTCATGCAGTGCAACACATCTTCTTCGCATAGAGTTTATCAGATTGTCAATTGTGGCCTGTGGAATGTTGGTCCACTCCTCTTCAATGGCTGTGCGAAGTTGCTGGATATTAGTGGGAAGTGGTGCACGCTGTCGTATACGCCGGTCAAGCACATCCCAAACATGCTCAATGGGTGACATGTCCGGTGAGTATGCTGGCCATGCAAGAACTGGGACATTTTCAGCTTCCAAGAATTGTGTACAGATCCTTGCAACATGGGGCCGTGCATTATCTTGCTGAAACGTGAGGTGATGTTCATGGATGTATGGCACAACAATGGGCCTCAGGATCTCATCACGGTATCTCTGTGCATTCAAAATGCCATCAATAAAATGCATCTGTGTTCTTCGTCCATAACAGATGCCTGCCCATACCATAACCCCACCACCACCATGGGCCACTCGATCCACAACATTGACATCAGCAAAGCGCTCACCCACACGACGCCACACACGCTGTCTGCCATCTGCCATCTGCCCTGAACAATGTAAACCGAGATTCATCCGTGAAGAGAACACCTCTCCAACGTGCCAGACGCCATCGAATGTGAGCATTTGCCCACTCAAGTCTGTTACGGCGACAAGCTGGAGTCAGGTCAAGACCCCGATGAGGACGACGAGCATGCAGTTGAGCTTCCCTGAGACAGTTTCTGACAGTTTGTGCAGAAATTGTTTGGTTATGCAAACCAATTGTTTCAGCAGCTGTCTCAGTGGCTGGTCTCAGACGATCTTGGAGGTGAACCTGCTGGATGTGGAGGTCCTGGGCTGGTGTGGTTACACGTGGTCTGCGGTTGTGAGGCCGGTTGGATGTACTGCCATATTCTCTGAAACGCCTTTGGAGACGGCTTATGGTGGAGAAATGAACATTCAATGCACGAGCAACAGATCTGGTTGACATTCCTGCTGTCAGCATGCCAATTGCACGCTCCCCCAATGCTTGTGGCATCTGTGGCATTTTGCTGTGAGACAAAACTGCACATTTCAGGGTGGCCTTTTATTGTGGACAGTCTAAGGCACACCTGTGCACTAATCATGATGTCAGATCAGCATCTTGATGTGGCACACCTGAGAGGTGGGATGGATTATCTCAGCAAAGCAGAAGTGCTCACTATCACACATTTAGACATATTTGTGAACAACGTTTGAGAGAAATGGTAATATTGTGTATCTGGAATGAATTTTAGATCTTTAAGTCCATCTCATGAAAAATGGGAGCAAAAACAAAAGTGTTTATATTTTTGTTGAGTGTAGATAGAACCAATTGAAACCATAGCCAGATTTCTGGTTTTCTTGATAAAGCTTCAACAGAGCGTGTCCAGACCAACACGCACAGCAAATTTAATTTGCCAGCGCCTAGTGGCAGGTCTGGGAATGCCAGGCTAACAGTAGGCGACATTCTGCTCGCTTTGTCGCTCGGCCCTGGGGCTTCACTTTGCGCTCCCCGTGTGAAGTGACGGGCGGAGGAGCGCAATTGTGATTTTTCAACCGCCGCGACAAAAAGATAAATAGTTCTCAACCCATCCAACGGCTCCCACGAGCGGGCGCATGCGTTTGACGAGCATGGAAGCGACAGTTCCACGGGAGTGTGCCCGCTTGTCGTGCCGCCTGACAGAACGCTGTGCCTTCTCTCTGCCCGCTCGCCTCTCCATTGAGAATGCATTGCCAGGGGCAACAAACGTGTCCCGTGTTAAACGCCCATTAGCCTGTGTGTTATTTATCATTGGAGACCGTTTTCAACAAATGAGACTAACCTCGCATCACACGGGTTGGTTGTCACATTCGTTATATCTCGACACCAGAAGGCACTGTCTGTGAAATTTTGGAATGGAAATATCCAGAATTGTGATCAGAGGTCAACTACATAGTCCTCCTTGGAGTTGGACAGCTGAATTTTAGGTGAGAGGACTGTTTGTTTAATAATAATTAAAATTTTTACTTTGAATGGACATTCAGCATACATTATAAAGAGCTGAGCAGAAATACAGGCATTTAGTAGGCAAATAGGGGTAAAAGGTATGCCTCAGCCTGTTTGTCCGGCTCCCAAGGGACCTGTATCTCCTACCCGAAGGGAGGAGTTGGAAGTGGCTGTGGCCGGGGTGGGATGGGTCAGCCATGATGCTCCTTGCCCTATTTAGTCCACGAGAGGTTACAATGTCCTCCAGGGAGGGCAGGGGGTAGCCCATAATCTTTCCTGCTGTTTTGATAACCCCCTGAAGGGTTTTCCTGTCCTTGGCTGTGCACCACACTGTAATTCCATACACAAGTACACTTTCAACGACAGAGTGGTAGAAGGTCTGCAGCAGCTTTGTCTCCACCTGGCATTTCCTCAGCAGTCTTAGAAAATAAAGCCTCTGCTGAGCCTTACCGTCCACCGCAGCCGTGTTGGTGTGCCAGGTTAGGTCCTCACTAATGTGAGACACTTTTTACATTTGCTTCCCTCTAAGGGAGCTAAAATGATTTATCAGTCAAATTTACACATTTCCCATTAATTCAGGATGTTTCCTAGAAAAGGGCATTAACATAATGTATTCATGAATACAAAGGGCAGTGAAAATATGATTGTTTTTAAAAAAGTTGTCTTGTGTCTCAGTTTACCCCCGCTGTGGAGTAAACTGAGACAGACCAGAGAAATCAAGGAGGTAAACTGATCCACAAAACTACAATAACAACACATGTTGTAACAGTTAGAATCCTGACAGCTAGCTTGAAAACCAAATATTCCAAAACTAAGGTCGGACAAGTAACCAAATCATGGGGTAAGAAAAACATTTTCTAAACACTTGAAAGTAACTCTGATCAAATACACCATATAATTAATATTCAATAATTAACATTCAAATGACAGATAGAACCAGTTAGATTAAAACACAGTCTGGGGGTCAGAACACAGGATCCTTAGAGCCAGCTAGTGTCTGGGGGTCAGAGCAAAGAACAATCAGAACCAGCTAGAACAGCCTGGGACTCATTTACACAGGACTAGACCCAGCTGTCATTTTCCATCTTTTGAGTCTTTAATTAATATTTTTCTGCATTTGTTTTATTGGGACCATTACTTAGAGTCTATTGGTGTTAAAGGTCACTCTCCTGTCCCCCACATACATACGTGCCAAACCATGCCCTTGCTGACACCCCTTCAACCATCAACCCCCACCTCCAGCCCACATTGTCTTTTGTCTTATTCAAACTAGTCTCCTTGCTACCTCAAATATAATGGATTCATTAAAAGAGGGCACAGACACTGTCTCACTTTACCCCACAGCATTTGTCGCACTTTACCCCACTGTCACAATTTGAGAAAAAACTACCTCTCTCAGCAAATCAGGCTAATCTTCAGTTATCATCTCCCCTATTAATCAAATAACAATACGGTTACTTAAAGTAAAGTACATTTTCTTAAATTGGCTAAAATTAGTTCCAAAAATCAATACTACCTGGGACAGAGTATTATAACTCATTTAAAGTTAAACTGTATTTCAGTGTGTTTATTGAGATTGGATTCATAACTATCAAAACATATTCCACATTAATACAGAATAGAGAGACATAGAGAAATACGGAGGGGGGGCAGGAAATGATCGATCGCAGCACCAGATTTGAGCCTTTAGAAAAGACTTGATTCGTACAAAGATGGGTGGCAGCCTTTCAGTGCCTCTGATTAGAATCTGTGAATTGTAAATTACGGCTAATTAGGCTGTCATGGGTTCATTAAGGGCTTCAGCGACTCAGCTTTGCCTCACCTGCATGTATATTAAAACTCATTAGCCTCCTTGTCTGGGACACCACTCGCATTAATTGCCATTGATGCCCTGGCTCTCTGCGCTGAAGCCTTTTTTCATGCTCCATTGCGCAGCATACAGTAGTTAGCAACACGAACGTCCTCTGGGAATAAGCATTTTTTTCTCTCTCTCAGTTTTCATCTCATATGTGCAGTTTCTACAAAGTATCACATTGGCAAAAACCCACAAAACAGCAATACAATAAATTAGGTGAATATAAAACAAGGTCAAAAATCTATATGTTGTGGAGCTAACCTAAGTAAGATTAACAATGGCAGCAGGGTAAACAAGGTTGCCGTGTGAGTGAGTGTTGTCAGTGGTGAGGAGGAGGCAGCCAAGAAAGTTGCAAGATTTGTCGCTGGTCTTATGGCCTAATTAAGTCACTAGTGGAAAAATTGTCAAATATACTTACTATAAAACATTAACAAGAACTATGATAAATAGTGCCATATGATGAAATGCATGTGTGGGAGCATGTAAAAGATGGACTGCTGCAATAACTGAAGCTCACTTTGTGCTTGCAGTATGTGATGACTTTGTGTGGCACTAGATCTACATAAAACGCTGTGATCTTACTAATGGTAGACATGAAGTGTGCTCATGGCAGTTGTTCTGCTTCAGAGTGTGTGTCTGTGCAGTGGACTGTGGATCCCCTGAGGAAAAACCCACTCCAACATGTAACCTATCTATTTATGATAATATTACGCTTAGCTCTTAATGGCTGTTATTTAATATGAGGGAAAGGGTATTTACATTTTGTTTTTTGCTCGTTTGAAAATAATGCTGGACGAGCATCTAGTGATTGATTGATTGATTGATTGATTGATTTTATTTTACCATTTCATATACAAAAACAAGAACAGCACTCTGTTACATTACAATACACAAAAAGCCAGGGATAAAAACACAAAAAAGCCCAAAGGCTTATTTCCATTGTGGTCCCTATACACAAAATATACACAAAATGTACACATACATAAACATCACACACACAACAATGACCACCACTAAGACAAGCCTAATTACGTCTAAGCCATTTTTTTAGGGCCTTTTTAAAATTGCCCAAACTCCCGACCAACTTTAGTGCTCCCGGTAACCTGTTCCAAAGTGCAGCTCCAGCATAAAAAAAGGAATCCTTTCCCATGTTAAGGTGCCAACACACTGCACATCGCCGCGCGGCGAGTTTACATAGAAAGTCAATGTATTTCGAGCGCCGCCGCGCCAATCGGCGGCCGGCGGCGAGCGGTTCACGCGGCGCGGCCAGGGGCGGCGCGGCGCGAATGGGACCGCAGAAGTTGAAAATATTGAACTTTTCGCCGCCGGCCGCGCCGCAATAGCCAATCAGCATTGAGCTCCTCCCGACGTCACTCGGGTGAGTCTGCTGAGCTACAAGACACGTGAAACCTGGCTGGCGGTGCAGTCGGGAAAGGAGGGATGAAGGGAAAAAAGAAGGAAAAGAGAGAGAGAGAAAGAGAGGGAGAAAGTTCCAACACATCGATAAAATGTATGACAGCAGTTTAATGAGACACCTTTTAGTAAAAGGAGCAAGGAATAGACTCACATTATAGAAGAGAGAAGGAGAGAAAGCCAGGGAACATGTACTGCAGATGAGTGAATATGCAGAGACAATGCAAACTAAATACGACAACTGACACTTCCAAACATTTCCCTAAACATCTGAAAATCTGTTTGGGTTTTCTCTACATGTTGATATGCCGGCGTGAGTGTGTATGCACGGCCATGGATACGTGCGTGTGTGTGTGTGGGCGCTTGTGTGGGTGTGTTTACGAAGCTTGGGTGGCAGGTGGCGGGGAGAAATGTGTGAGAGGTGCAGTGAGACCAATACAAGGGCCGATGGCAGAGATGATGAAGGCAGAATACTTCAGAGACGCTCCCAACAAAAACAAATCAGTGAGGATGACGACGATGATGAGAGAGATGTAAATAGCGGGAAGAAACTGGGCGTGCACATTCAATGAGTCATCGGGCGGCGGCCGGCGGCGGACACAAATGAGCCAAAATGATCACGCGGCGCGGAACCTGCGATTCGTGCGGCCAACCGCCGCGCCGCGGTGTGCAGTGTGTTGGCACCTTTAGTCTTCACTCTGGGGGGTACAAAATCAGTAGAGCTACCCCTAGTGGAATGCCTGTGAACTTCACTTACTCGATTAAAATAGTTTCTAAAATATTTGGGAACATCCCCATTTACAATCCTATGTACCCTACACAGTTGTATCTGAGATACACGATCATCTACTTTCAACCAACCCAACCTCTCAAAGTGGGAAGATTCAAGATGAGTTCTCATGGGGAGGTCAAAAATAAGCCTGACCAACTTATTTTGCGAGGTCTGAAGCCTGTGTTTCAAATGCACCGTGACGCCACTGTACCATGAGCCACACACATAATCATAATAAGGCTGAATTAAAGCTCCTGCTAAAATGAACATTGTTCTTTGATCCAGAAACTTTGAAATTCTGGCCAAAAAAACAGATTCTATGATTTATTTTGGTGATTGCCTTTTGAGCCTGACCTACACCAGATACGTTACAATCTAAAACACAGCCAAGGTAACTGACTGATTCCTGGGATGTCATTTCAGAATCTCCAGCTAAAACCTTAAAATCCGAGGCTTTTTTCAGTTTAATTTTTTATCCAAACAATATGGACTCAGTTTTCCCCATGTGAAGTGATAACTTGTTGTCAGACATCCACCTGATAACAGTTACAAGTTCTGCAGAAAGTGTTTTTTTCAATAAAATGTTTATCTTTGTGAGAAACTACCAGCGCAGAGTCATCTGCATATAAAAAAAGATTACAAGAACAAACAGACTTTAGGTCCTTTATATATAAAAGAAAGAAACGTGGCCTCAAAACACTCCCTTGAGGAACCCCACAGACCATGCTTAGTGGTTGAGACATTGTACCCCCAATGTCCACCACCTGTGTTCTATACTCCAGGTAGGAGCCCACCCATTTCAGTGCTAAGTCACTAAAATGGCTTTCAATGTATACAATAAAACGCAATGGTCAACCGTATCAAAGGCCTTCTGTAGGTCTAACATGACCATGCCACAGAAGTGACCATTATCCACCTCTTTTTTAATGAAATCAGTTAGAAACATTAAACATGAATCTGTAGAATGAGATTTACGGAAGCCAGATTGGTGTTAAAATCTCCCACCATGATAACTTCAGATTTAACAAAATCAATACTCTTTGAGCAAAGCTCTTCTAAAAAATTATAAAAATGGGTTTGATCAGGCGGTCTGTAACATGCACCGATAAGTATGGGCTTACTCTTAGGTAGCAAAATATCTAACCACACCGCTTCAATCTGATCGCTATACAAGTCCGTTCTGTGATTAAAACCAATGTCTGATCTCACATAAATGCACACGCCTCCGCCCTCCTCAACGGAGTCGTCCAGCCATGTTTCAGTCAAACAAAAGATTCCCACCTTTCTGCTTTTGCTAGTTGTCGGATCTCATCAGACCCGGGCATCGATGCAAATGATGCAAAAAAAAATGTTTCAAAAATGTGTTTAAAAATGCACAAAATAAATATGTTTAAAATGTGTAAAATAGGAACAGAGTTGTTTAAAATGTGTGAAATAATTAAAATATCTTTCAAAACACAGGGATTTAGAACTTTTTTTTTGGGGGGGGGGGCTCAGCTGAAATTTTTTATTTATTTATTTTTTTTGTTAACCTTTATTTATACAGGTATATCACATTGAGACCGAAGACTCTTTTGCAAGGGAGACCTGTTTTCCTTTCCCACGTTACCATTCACACAAACATTCATACACCGATAGCAGGCTAACTATCGACATTCACACAAGGCAAGGTGGGTTAAGTGTCTTGCCCAAGGACACAACAACTATGACACAGGTGGCAGGGCGGGGATCGAACCTCCAACCCTTTGATCATCGGCCAACCCTCTCTACCAACTGAGCCACAGTCGCCCCAAAGCCACAGTCTCAGTCTCTCTGAGGGGTGGCTCACTCTCTCACACTTTGAAAACCCCTGGTCAAAACAATTTAATAAAATATGCAAATTAGCAAATATCTCATTAAATATGCGTAGGGGAGAGTGGCCTAAATTGTGTGGGGAAGTTTTGCCACCCCTTGTTTCTAGAAAACCATAGAAGAAATTGGAAATGTGACCACATATTTAAGAAGAGACATCCATCCTGTAAAGAAGGGAGAAACATGGAATAAGATATAAGCACATTTAAGCTCAAAAAACTTTTTTTTTGCGTTTCAAAGTAAAATTTCCATGATCAAGGTTTTTTGATTATTGTGTCTGAACAATTACTATGGGCACGTTTGAAAACATTTGACACGTTTTAGTGCTCCAGTATGCTACACTTTGTGTCTATATAGTTAGCACCAGTGTTGGGAATAACGCCGTTTAAAATAACGGCGTTAGGTAACGCCGTTATTTTTTCAGTAACGGCGTAATCTAACTAATTACTTTTTCCGTCGTTACAACGCCGTTATCGTTACTGAACGTTAAATGCGGTGCGTTACTATGACTTGATTGAATAAACTGTGTAATCCGAACGCACCCCTGGCTCCAAACTACACAAACTGCAGGTGAGGAGACCGGGTGGGTTAACAACGAGATAAGCGATTGTTATTTCTTATAGTGTTTTATTCAGTGTGGATGACATTATAACTGTCAGTTAGCGGCCGTGACATAAGTCAGCCGGAGCGCCTGTGTAGTGAAGTTTATTTTTCTTTCTCTCTCTGTTGTGTGAGCGTGCATGTTGCCACAGTAACCACCTATCAATCCACGGTTGAAACGTGCTCTCCCTGAGTTTGTTTGCATCGCCCTTGTGAGTAAGTGTATGGAGTTTCCCGATCTCTATAATTTATAATTTATGCACGTTATTAAACGGCCGCGATTCACCGGTCGCAACAGCTGTTTAGCGTGTCATTACGAGCCGAATATTGCTATTGTTCTTTTCCTGGGATCTCCGAGACCTATCGTGTGATTGGTCAGTCTGAAGTCAATGAGGAAAGTGAAGTGAAATCAGCTGGCGCTACTGAGTCAATTACCATGGTAACAATGCGCCGCGGCGAGGAGTTCGGCAGTTGAGTTCTCGTGAAGTATGTCATGTCAGACCAGAAAGAACTTCTCGCAGCTCTGTCACCGAGAACTTTGTTCTTTCTTCTCGCGGAGTATGTAACAGCCTTCATCGTCTGACGTGTTTGGCCTTAAGTGGTGTTTTAGCCGACACCCCTGAAGTGAATCCAGTGATATTAGCATATCAGCACGGTACATCCAGCAGTTTCCTCTACTACTTTTGTTGAGAACAAAATACTTGAAGTGCAGGATACCTGTCTGTTCTACTCATTTCAACTGACTTGTGAAAACTGCTCAGAAAAATCCAAATTCTTTGACAGCAACTTTTTTTTACAGTAGGCTAACACAAATAGTTACTTTCCCCGGAAACTAGTTACTTCTATTATAAAGTAATTCTGTTACTAACTCAGTTACTTTTTGGAACAAGTAGTGAGTAACTATAACTATAATTACTTTTTTAAAGTAACGTTCCCAACACGATGTCAGCCCTAAACTGCTGCATCATGCTTATTATCCAAAATTCTGGGGTTGGGGTGATTTGTGCCAGAGGGCCTGGGGTGAGTTATAAGTAAGTAAGTAAGTATTATGTATTTATAAAAGCACATTTATAACAGTTTGCACTGTCCAACGTGCTGAACACAGTGCATTCAGTAGGTAAACAATGAAGGTAAAATAACAATAACCAAAATAAAAGACTTAACCTCTTAAGCCCTAGGCCTCTGGCTCAGGATTCCACTCGAAAATGACATGGCCATATTGAATAGAGTATATCTCTGCAACTACAAGGTCTATATGAATAATACTGGTATCATAATAAAAATATAAACACAACACTTTTGTTTTTGCTCCCAGTTTTCATGAGATGGACTTAAAGATCTAAAATTCATTCCAGATACACAATATTACCATTTCTCTCAAACATTGTTCACAAATATGTCTAAATGTGTGATAGTGAGCACTTCTGCTTTGCTGAGATAATCCATCCCACCTCTCAGGTGTGCCACATCAAGATGCTGATCTGACATCATGATTAGTGCACAGGTGTGCCTTAGACTGTCCACAATAAAAGGCCACCCTGAAATGTGCTTTTTTTTGCTTTATTGGGGGTCTGGGGACTCCGAACCAGTCAGTATCTGGTGTGATCTGGCTTCTTCGCATAGAGTTTATCAGATCTGTAATTTTAGATCTTTAAGTCCATCTCATGAAAAATGGGAGCAAAAACAAAAGTGTTGCATTTATATTTTTGTTGAGTGTAATATGGGCACGCCAGAGCCCTTTATATGGTACTCTGGGGAGGACGTAACCAGATGACGACAGTGACGTGCATGCAACGTCGAAGCCTTGATAGTAAACATCAAAGATGGCTGCGGATATGTTGTGTGAGTTTGAGACTGCTTTGGCCTCGACCCTTAACGATTTGGAAGACGGCACTCAAATCTTTCATTAGCAAGTAAGTGGAATGTTCTGTTTTGCCGACCGACAACGGCAAACGTTTAATTTAACAGTTTAACAGCTGTTCGCTAAACGAAAGGGGCTTACGTCACCTTGTGCATCGCTCTGATTGGTTGTAGTGCTATCCAACTGCGTACAGTGGCATTTGAAATGCACGAGTAGGAGCCGCCCCTTGAGTTGGAAATTACTATTGATCGTGGCCAGACCCTCTATCGTTCAAGATATCAGGGTCTGGATTTCCAGGCTAGCCTACTGTGTGAAACGCCCTTAACTTGGAAATTAGGTCCTATGGCCAAAATTCCAACTATCCCTTTAAATCCCTTGGGAGCAATTGGTCCTTTAAATGGGTCAAATAATAGTCTGACAGTTTTCACTCAGCTGTTGTTTTAAAACCATGGACGTGAAGCATTTTAGTTTTCCTGTGAGAACGGTTAAGACTCAGTGTCGGGCCAAAGCATGCATGTAATTACTACTGGGCTTATATAAAACAATTTGTGTGTGTGTGTGTGTGTGTGTGTGTGTGTGTGTGTGTGTGTGTGTGTGTGTGTGTGTGTGTGTGTGTGTGTGTGTGTGTGTGTGTGTGTGTGTGTGTGTGTGTGTGTGTGTGTGTGTGTGTGTGTGTGTGTGTGTGTGTGTGTGTGTGTGTGTACAGTAGATGAACAATTTTAAAACTCCTGTTTTACTCCCACTAGACTGCTGCAGCCCGAGCTGAATATATATATATATATTTTTTTTTTACAGCATTGTTTTGCAATCTGTCAAAACAATGAGTAAGCCGATTTGTATACAAAGGAACAGAATGTAATTCCGAATGAGAATTTGGGCCATCCCTCCCCCCCCCCCCCCCCCATTTGACAGCCAGCGACAGGTAATTCTCCAGGGTTCAAATATTTCTGGATAACATAATCATATTGTTCAAGTTTTTTCCATCGTTGACCTGCGCTTCTTCCAGTTAAATCACATTTCGGGGGGATTAAAGGCAGCTATTAAAAACCAAATCCACTCATGTTTACCAAAGGATGATACCAAACTTCAATTGGAGTTTGGGGGGCTTTAGCAGTTTCATTTTGATCTAGATGGGATTTTCTGATCCTTCAAATAAAGCCACAAGGAGAGCCCCTCTCCACCTACCAAGCAGAATTAATATGAATGTTTTATTTGATAGGGATTGGAAGAGTCAATGGGCAAAATAAACGATTCAGGGGATCCCGAAATTGATATCCAATCACAGGAGAGAACGCTACAAACTGACACCCGTCTCACTCATGGTCTCACTGCCGGTGCACGCCAGAGCGACAGATGAGTGAATGTTTATGCGCCTACAATGGCGGAGCAGGTAAAAATCATGTTTCATCTCACTTACTTATCTGAGATGATGCTAGATAACTCGCTGTTTGAAGACATTAATGTGGTGATGTAGGGACGAGGGAGGGGGCTGCTAACTGCAGTCCCTGACAGGAAGTTAGCTAAACTGACCATTCCGCTTACTGAACCTTTAAGTATATGAGGTCCATGTTGCAATGTGAGTATTATAAGTTTCCATCACGTTGAGATTTCTCTTGATTTCAGCATTTCAGCACATCATTCAGCATTGGAGTCGATCAGACATTTTGATTCCACAAACATTTACGTTTCATTTTTTAGGCAGTCCATACATTGTAACTGATTCCATCATTAGCCTGAAATCAGACTAACATGATGTTGATAAGTGTGGTGATTCATCCTGATTTGGTTGATGGAGTATTACCAGTATATCCTGGTTTTGGATGCTGGCTGACTGATTATGGAAATCAACAGCAAATTGTTTTTGAACATGGGCCCACTTTCTCCTCAACGCTGCATGAAGGGCACGGGGAGGTGTGCGCCCGTAACTCACCGCCATGATGTCAAGACTTGTAATGTAATTACAAAGCCATCTGTCTCTCATCGTATGACAAGCGCAAAATGTCCAATTATGCTTTCGTTTAAATTGTAATTAGTTCGGCCCAATTTGCCGTTCCTCCAGCGTGCGGCTGGTGCCTAATGAAAGAGAGATACATGATTCTGTGCTAAAGAAACCTGTGAGATTTCTGCTCACTGCACACTGGCTGGCTTTTAGATCGCACTTGGACTTTTTTTT
The DNA here is from genome assembly GCF_949987685.1 of Ammodytes marinus. Lineage (NCBI taxonomy): Eukaryota > Metazoa > Chordata > Actinopteri > Uranoscopiformes > Ammodytidae > Ammodytes > Ammodytes marinus. The sequence continues at coordinate 25,871,777 of NC_137221.1, forward strand.
TAGGCAAAGCAATAATTAATGGGATGAAATTCTTAGTCATGCTTCTCACTTTCCACTACATTTGTTTTGAGGCTTTTTTTTAAAGACATGGACATTCCTGGCACCCAAAGGCCAGACATGCGCTGGCGGCCTGAGGGGCTTGATTTATTTTCTTCCAGTCAATAATTTCATTAAGTTTACATCAACTTTTTTCGACTTCTGGTGTACACGGCCAGTAGTGTACATGAGTCTTAAAGAGGGTTTAAAAGTATTTTGAATCCATACGACAAATAGCCTGGAAATCCAGCCTTGCTGCTGGCAAATTTTAATTTGCTCTGCGTACTGGTCTGGGCACGAAACATTGGAGCTCATTAGCTATTTTGAAAAAAAAGAGCTATCAATTAAAATCGTTCTATCTGATATGGGCGGGCATAACCGGATGATGACAGTGCTGCGCATGCGCCGTCAAAGTGGTGATAGTAAACACAAAGATGGCTGCACAGCAAAGGCGAGGCGCATCCTTTCACCACCCAATGTCACTAACGTACTAAAGTGAAACTATATAAAAATTAAAATGTATGTTAGATTTATTTATAAAAAAATAATTCTTACCTTAATTAAAAATTAAGGTGACGAATAAATCAAGGATCTCCTCATCTTTTTTGTAATTTCCTACTCATACATATTTACCCTTTGGTGGTGTGTGTGTATATGTTGATGCAAATTAGGAGTTTTAATCGCTTATACTGTAAATATTATCAGCCGCAGAACTCCGGGGGAAGCTTCCTAATAGATAATAGGCATTGACTTGATTCTCCTCCTGCTGCAGATTGCGGCGCACCCCGTGACGCAGGAGAGAAGGAGAAGGAGCGGAAAGAAAGCCTAGTATTCAGGCCATGATTAGCCTGTAATCAGCAAAGTACAAACTGATTAGAAGCTCTCGCACTCAGCTGTCTTCAGGGAATCTGCTTTCCAACCAGCGTCTTCTCTGCTCCTCTGTTTTCCCCCTACTGCCGTTGATTACAACACTGCTCCTGTGATTTCTATAGCAGGGCCACTTTGCCCGTGAGTGGCATCTTGGAGGCGTCCATATCTCTGACCCTCCTCTCAATCCCCAGAGGAGACATGATTGCCTGTATGGATGTGTTGCTATACAGCTGTGCTTTATGGGTTTGTCAATATTGGCATTTTTTTATTGAGTCAGTCAGTGTCATTTATTATGTGGTAGAGTTGAGAATGTGCTCCATTTACTCTTTAGGATATCAGCAATTAAGGATTTTGGTACATTTTGAGATTGTTCTACTTTTTTCTATTCTGAAAGTTATTAGAGAATGATTTGTTCAGATGTTGTTAATTGTATGATTTATGACATTTTGTTCTAAAAAAAATAAAAAGGCTGTATCAAAAATCAGTTATTTTAAACTTTGGAGACCAATATACTTCAACTCTGGCTTTATCCAGCATCTAGATTTTTTTTAAGATATGCAAATGCAGCCTACTCATAATAAGTAAAATATAGACAAATTTGCATATTTATTAAAACGTTACTGAAAATTTTAATTCAATACTCGTTATGCAATATATCTGCATATCTTACATAAAAGTTACACATTTTACCCTATTCAACTGCATTGTCTCGCCACTTAAATTTGAAATCATTGCAATCTTCTTACGCCATTGAAACAGGCTACACAAATGAACCGACGAATTGCCATTACTGTGGCTACAACCAGAAAATCTCTGAAGTTTTACGAAGGTTCTCTGAAATGTGACATCTTTGGGTAGTTTTTTGGAATAAAAATTGTTCAAATAAAGATAAACTAGGAGCCACCAGCATCCTCCGTCTTTTCAGTATGAAATGGTCAGTAGCCTGGCATTGGATGAGCCCTCATGTTTACAACACGGTGGAAAGGTTGATTGCAGTCTAACAGAGATATGCCAGAAATCATGAATCAAATCAGTGCAACCTCTCCTTTATGTCAAAAATCAATACTGTATTGGGCATTTGCAATATAGTTTGTTTGTTGTTTGTTTTTTAAGGTGACAAAATCATATTTTTTTCAAGCACTGGTCCATTTCTAGAGTTTTGTCTGTTTTGCTTCCATAACATGTCTAATTTCATACTAGTGATATATAAAAAGGTCCAAAATGTACATTAAGGTGTTTATTTGACTAAACCTTGTCTGTTTTTCATCTGTATATTCTCCTCCTATACAAGCATCTTTATTACTTATTATCTCAACATTAGTTTTTTCAGTAAAGTAACCAAAAATCTCAACTTCGGCACTTACATCAACTGAACTTTCCATAATAACTCTTATTCTGCACTATTCTGTAGGTCATTACAGAAGGATTTATTTGTATAGTTGTTAATTGTCTGATTTACAATACAGTGTGTCCTATTTTCACCCCTGAACTTTGACATTCCTCCATCCACGCTTTAAGAGACAAACTACTGAGCATAAAACTACAATCCGTTTTATCCCATTGAAGCTTGTACTTGGTCTCTCTCTCAGACAGTGCTCTTTCTACTTTTAGCCAAAATGCATCCGTCCCTGGCACAGGCTTCTCTCAAATCTTGACTTGCAGATTGATTACAGCTCAAATGTGTTTTGCTGCCAGCTCAATAGTTTTGTCATTAATACATTTCCACAGCTGAAGGAGCACACATTCCATGACTGGCGAGTGTGTGCATGGAAAGGCAAAAAACAACAATCTTTCAGAGAAAATATTTACTTTAAGCGCAGAATAATTACACCTTGGTACTGGCCTTTTTCTCTGCAAGCATCCACAGTTTGTATAAGCTGAAAACCTAGAGCTGTGAGGGAGAGCGGGTCAAGAGACCTCATTGATCTCAGTCTCATAGGTGGCTGTATTAAGTTGAAAGCCCTTTGGCGCGGTGGCTGTACTTCGATCCATGGGTGATTTATCAAGTCTGCAGTGTGTAGTGCCCGCAACCCAGTCACTGTACTAGTCACAACACACTGCCTGGTGATTCATTATGTGCTTGAATGGCAATACAGAGTGTAAGCTTGTACATGATGTGACAAGAAAGGGTCAATAAGCAGCAGTCATAATGGGCCCACAGAGAGAGAGAGAGAGAGGACCCCCTGGCCGTGATTATATGTTACCACACGGGTGAAGAGAGACACGTGCACTACACATGACATAACCCAAAATATATACATAATTAAGCATGATTATATTTTGAGTGAATTAAACACAACAGAGGCGTCGCTGCGGGAAGACATGTTTCCCTCTGTGTTTATAAATATGTTGCTTTTTTTGGGCACGGGGATAACAGTGTCCAAACTTAAAAGGTGCTACAAGGAACTTTTAAATATTTCTGAAACGGGCACATTTTTCCTCTGATAATCATAAATGTCATGTCAGAAAACTGATAGAAGACCCCAGTGACCTTAACAATAATGATGAAGAAATTCAGTTTCATTACGCTGTTATAATTCCTTTTATTTGTTCCCGCTGGTAACCTATATTGCTTCTTCTCATAACTTTTAACAGTAATGAAACAGAACTGTAAATTGAGCTTCCAGATCAATGCTGTCCTCTGCCTCGAGTTCATATATATAAATAAATATGCAGAACCTACTTTTAACCTGATAATATGAATAATACTAGCTATTCATGGTTGACTCAAGACTCAAGTGATGAGCACAGGAAAGCAGGAACATCTATCTATTCATTGATGAATGTTTCAATGACAATCAACCAATCACAGAGAATGAAACATAAATGAAGAATGAATAACATGAATTAGGATTGACGAGCCTACTGTCCGGAGCAATCGCCGAGTGTGACTGAATAAAGAACTTCAGTGTATTCATTATATTATTGCTTTTATCTTCCTCTGTTCTCCGACATGGTCATACAGATCTTGAATTGGCAGCTGCATCTTCTTTAGCTGTTCTTCTGAGGCCCACAGTTACCGCTTTCCCCGCATTCTATATAACCATAACCTCGTATGTGTAAATAACTGTTATTGATCTGCTGTGTCAGCCCAACACAGAAAAACGTCAAGCTATAGCTGTGTCCCCACAGCTGTAGCTTGGATCTACAAGACAAAAATCGGACCTGAATATAGCCGGAGTTCCTGTTACTTAAGAAGGCCGCTGTGTGATGCATCTAAAAGCTCTGAAGAGGCCAGTGTGTTGGCCTTAAGCTGAGATGACTATATCACACATAATGACAAAAAGTGAAAAGTGTTTAGTTTGTCAGTGTAACATTTTATTAAGGTATGACTGAGAAGACATGTGGAGCCAGTTTCTGTTGCATTAAGGAATTTTCATGAATAAATTTAAAACATTATAAAGGGTTTAATTATGTGTTATATTATGTATCTATTATAATTATCTGAAATAGAGCAATACAGAGTGTTGGGTCCCAAGATGCCTTTCATTACAGAGCGGATTGAATAGCAGATTGGTGGACCAAAGATCAGAGGATGCGTTCCAATTCATACTTTCTGCCATTTAGTATTGTAGAAAAAAGATTTAGGATATCCCAATTATTTTGGTCAGATTTAGTATGCTTAAAATACCCGGATGTCTACTACATCAGGCAGAGAGTTTTAGTGTTGCAAACAGCATGCTATTTGGGAAATGTTGCCCCAAAATCAAGAGTTGACAAGTATATCTTATGGATATGACATACAGTCATATGAAAAAGTTTGGGAACCCCTCTCAGCCGGCATTATAATTGACTCTGCTTTCACAAAAAAATATATAAAAGTGGTATGTCTTTAATTGACCAGGAACAGCTAAGTACTGGGATGTTTTCCAAACAAAGATTTTTTGAAAAGCAGTATTTGGTTGTATGAAATTAAATAAAATGTGAAAAACTGGCGGTGCAAAAATATAGGAACCCTTGTGGTTTTGTTGATTGTAATGCCTGTAACAGCATGTAAAACTGATGACTTTAAACACAAAGTTGGTTGGATTATGTTGTTAAGCCTTGAACCTCATAGAAATGTCTGTTTAATCATGATAAAATGTATTTTAGGTGCCTAAATGCAAGTTGCACTTCTCTTTGACTCTCTGCTGAAGTGAGACAGAATGGAATCATCAAAGCAGCTCCCAAAAGATCTGAAAAACAAAGATTGTTCATTGTCATGGTTTAGGGGAAGGCTACAAGAAGCTTTCCCAAAGGTTTCAATTGTCAATTTCGACTGTAGGGAACGTTGTCAGGAAATGGAAGGACACAGGCATAGTGGCAGTTAAACCCAGGCATGGCAGACCAAGAAAAAAACAGGAGCGGCATAGGTGGAGGATTGTGAGAATGGTTGCACACAACCCACAGATCACCTCCAAAGACCTGCAAGAACATCTGGCTGCAGATTGTGTATCTGTACATCGTTCAACAATTCAGCGCAATTTGCACCAAAACATCTGCTTTTTATAAAGACCAAATAACTTAATTTTTGTCTCATCAGTCCAAAGCATTTTCTTCCAATATGAATCTGGCTTGTCTAAATGAGCTTTTGCATACTCCATGCAACTGTATCTGTGGCGTGGGCGCAGAAAGGGCTTCCTTCTCATCACCCGCCCATACAGATGTTTTGGTGCAAATTGCACTGAATTGTAGAACCATGTACAGATACACAATCTGCAGCCAGATGTTCTTGCAGGTCTTTGGAGGTGATCTTTGGGTTGTGTGCAACCATTCTCACAATCCGCCGCATATGGATTGTACTTTTCTTGGTCTGCTAGACCTGGGTTTAACTGCAACTGTGCCTGTGTCCTTCCATTCCCTGACAACGTTCCTTACAGTAGAAATTGACAATTGAAACCTTTGGGAAAGCTTCTTGTAGCCTTCCCCTAAACCATGACAATGAATAATCTTTGTTTTTAAGATCTTTTGGGAGCTGTTTTGATGATCGCATTCTGTCTCACTTCTGCAGAGAGTCAAAGAGAAGTGGAACTTGCATTTAGGCACCTAAAACACCTTTTATCATGATTAAACAGACCTTTATATGAGGTGCAAGGCTTAACAACATAATCCAACCAACTTTGTGTTTAAAATCCTCAGTTTTACATGCTGTTACATGCATTAAAATCAGCAAGACCACAAGGGTTCCCATATTTTTGCACAGCCAGTTTTTCACATTTTATTTAATTTCATAAAACTAAATACTGCTTTTCAAAAAATCTTTGTTTGGAAAACATCCCAGTACTTAGCTGTTCCTGGTAAATTAAAGACATACCACTTTTATCTTTTTTGTGTGAAAGCAGAGTCAATTATAATGCCGGCTGAGAGGGGATCCCAAACTTTTTCATATGACTGTATCTGACGGTGGTGACAAAAACCCAGATGTAGTCATTATAACCATGAAATACGTAAAATAATCAATTACAGTGATTTTATAAAAGCATATTATTGGTTGAGCGTTAATTCAAGATTCATATTACAGTCTTTCAATCAGACTTGCTCTAAAAGACTCACACCAAATCGCCTCATTTTGTAGATCATCCTGTACTTTTTTAAGCATTCAGAAGAATGAACATTTCAGAAGTGTTCTCTTTACGGCAGGGTAAGTCCCCACATAAAATCAAAGAAAAAACTCCTCTAAACTTGCCTTTACAAACTCTTTCTCCCTCCACGTACACATTCCAGCCACTTCCTTTCCTCTTTGTTAGGTTGCCTCTCATTTTAATGACCCTGGTTCCAAGCCAATTGTGTTAATTTCCTCAATATGTAAATGTTGTTAATGTGAACCCCCCCTCCCCCCTCCCCCCTCCCCCTTTTGACTGGCAAAACTGTTGTGAGTTAATGAAGCTTTTGTAATTACGATTGCTATAGCAACAGCGGTACCTGGGCCTGGGTGATATTACATGCAGTCTGTTTTTTAGCAGTCAGCAGACACAGGCGACCAAAGCCGATTAAAAATGTCTCATAATGCAGAGACATTGCCGCGGAGCGCAAATAGGTAGGAGCACAATGCATCGTTAGCCTCTGAAAAAAAAACACAACACTAATGCCATTAAGCCCCGGGAAAGCAGCATTACAACAGGCCCCGCTATTTTCACTTGAGCTTTTCATTAGATCTTCTTGTCTGAAACCGCTTGTCCTAATGAAATCAACAATGAGACAAATTTAAGAGCTAACGATTTGGTTCAGAATAACACCAAGAAGAGCATGACAGCTCATAATTACTGAAGTGAATATGAGACATAAAAAAATTACAAATGGGGAAATGATGACCTGATTAACCCCCATGCTGAGAGATTAAATGAAACGGGGAAAGAATGAGTGAAGATGTGGTATAATGTTCACTTAGGACACAGTCTACACACAATGTGTCGACTATATATTACACATGTCTAATAATATGATCGATTATCATTCATTTCCCCGATGATCGATCAAGGTCATTTAAGATGCCCAACCCTACAAGGAGCAAATCCCAGTCTCTTTGTGAACCTTTGTGATGGAGGAAGCCCACCGGCTGACAGCTTGTCATAGAGTTAAATTCAGTGTCAGCCCGGGCCACACTTTCCCCATTGACATTAATTGCAGGTGACAGGGCTAAGTACAAGGCTCCACACAATGACAGCAATGACTCCCGAGGAAATTCTGGTGTCCCTTTGGTCAGCTGTGACAGGAGTGATTATGCAGACTAGGAACTTGTCAAGACGCCATTATTGGACCCTTGGCTGACTGAAGACACCTATTATATATGACAATAGACAAAACCAGAGAGAATCAGACGACTTTTTTTTTACTCAGAATGTAGAAATATGTTTTTTTTTCGTTTCTCGCGATTTAAGTCATCAATAGAAACATATATACAATATCAAAAAGAAGACTCATATATGGAAACAGGAAGTATCAATGCACATTGGACCTCCTCGGAATATATTATGAATTCTTAAACTTGTATTTAAAGAGGTTTTGACAACCCCACTGTTACCATATAGTGGATGATTTATTCATTTGAAATTATAATATTCAATAAAATATTGGATGAATTCCCATGAAATTTGTTTCAGACATTCATGTGCTCTCCAGATTAATTGTATAAAGTTTGGTGAACCTGTAACTTTTCCTCAATTGTTAGGTCAGAATCTTAAGATTATTCAATATGTTGGTTAATGGCCAAATACCTGCAAAACTAACGATGTTCCTGAGCCAGCTGCACTTCAACATCAACATATTTAAAGGTTGCCTATGCAACATTTAATGAAATTATAGTCACACAAAAGTCATCCGACAAAAGTAACGACTCTTTCATTTATTTTTTAATTGAAATGTTGCGTAGTATGCCTTTAAATGATCATTGTGTAAGCATGCTAACTTTGCTTCACTGTGTGTAACAAGTTCAGTCTCACAGAGCTGCTAAAATGACCATAGACACTTAGGGACAGATCCACAAAGTATGGATTGTACATGCTAACAAGCAAATAATTGTAATACATTTTTAAACATGTTGTTCTATGCATTATCTGATCCAACATGCCCCAGTATACAGGCACACACTCTTTATACTCCCACCACACACTTTACCCCCATATTCACCCCATCTTCCTTCTGGGCATCTTAAGGTGATATCTGCAGAACTGTAATGGCTCTTTTAATGGTCCTGAGATAAGTGCTTTGAACTCATTTGAGTGTAATCACCTCGGAAATTTCCCTCTGAATCATCTCACATATTTGCAGCATTCCAATTACTCTATAATTTATGCCCTTAGTAAGCTCAGCACTTAACACTAACACTCTCCACTGAAAACCCAGGGTAATAACAATAAATGTACGGTAGAGATGAAAACTTAAATAGAATTCAAATGTTCCATTAAAATAAGTTTGGGTCGAGCCTTCCAATAGGAACACTTGAGTAATAACTTCCTGAATGTTACATACTAAAATAAATAAATAAAATAATAAAAGGGCACTAACACTGAGACCAGGAGGCCAAGACTAGCTTACAAAGTACCAAAAATATATATTTTTTCTGTGGAATTTGAAAAAAAAAAAACATTTATTGCGAACACCGATGCAAATGGTTTTGGCGAGAATGGAAGTCACAAGATCCATTATTCCTTTTATTTTATGTACAGAAGTACATTACCTAGCCACAGTATTAAAACCATAGAAATACATAGGCCTACTGACGGAATTTCTGAGTAGCACAACTTATTCTAAAAATAGTAGCTAAGTCATGCTATAAATCTGATTTTAAATCTAGGTAACTTTTCTGGGCTTCAAATGATTTACATGGGTTCAATAAAGTTAGCAAGTGATTATCTTTGAATACATCTGCCTACTTAACGCAAACCCAGCGACTTTTACCTTTGCACAAGGACGGTGTAGACCTTAGAACCAATGTAATATTGAATATGTTGGTAAAATGTTAATAGGCAGTACAATTTATAATAGAAAATAATAATAATATCAAACCAAAGCATAAACCATGATTGTGGTTGGATTCCTAATACATATTTCAACTGTATCAAATACTGGCCACAGAGTACATTTTTTAGAATGTGTTAAGTGAGAACTGTGTCATAGAATGTGTATGAAGCAGAGGCCTGTTGTCTGCTGTGTGATGAGCCTGTCACAGGAGGAGAGAGGGGAGTGAATATCAATTCTAAGTCTGATACATATCTCTCCGCTCTAATGGAAGTCACAGAGACCCCTTGGCTCACCAAAGCATTCAATCTGATTAATGAAGCTCCAATCTAAGGTAGGCTTCCATGCTGGAGCTGATACCCCCCTCCTGTCCTGCACATACTGCAGCAGCTGCAAACTGCTCATCCAGCAAGGAAACCAGAATGGAATGTGTCAAATAAATCATTCTCCTTTAGGAAATCCAAAAATTGCTTGCAGACAACTTTTTCAAATAAAAATGCAACATTCTCTGTATGTGGGTCTGTAGATTTGGAGTCAAGAATCAATAAAGAATACATTTTTCTCTGAAGTGGCTGAAAAGAGGCAACCGTAAAGTGGGACACAACCCTAGGAAATCCTTCCTTGAAGAATTTAAATGGGAATATGGGGAAAACCTAGCCTGGCTCCGCCCGCCCGCCTACTTCCGGCCAAATTTTATTTTCCCTTCAGTAGTCAGTCTGGGTGTACAGCCCATTTCCCAGTTTTGCCGGAGATTCGACAGCCGGTCCAATCAGCGAACAGAGCGAGTGGCTGATATCGATGACGTCGAAGTCGCGCTCCAGTTTCAGTTGCGGCCAGAAGCCGGCTCATGACACACGTGACGACCAAACGTTATGCGATTGGTTGGCTAATCCAGAGTGGCACTGGGCAGATCCAATAGTTTTAAACTTCGACAGACACCCGCCTCCATGAGTGAACGTTTGCCAATTACAGCACTGCCAGACCTTCTGTACAAATTAAATTAAGTACGATGGTCTGGTAGCACCAGGCTAGGGAAAACCCACATCACTCAGTAAAACAACAATATGGTGCACAAGGAAAGGATATCTGGTAGATTCGTAGAATGATTTTTATTTTACCTGTCAAATAAGAGGTTCTGTGTCTCTATGAACAACCACATCTCCTCATTTTCCTAACAATAACTTTTAACTATGGTATACCCCAGGGGTCAGTTTTGGGAATGATTTTATTTCATTTATACATGCCTCCTAGCCTGGCACCGCCCGCCTACCTACTTTTCATTTCACTTCAGTAGTCAGTCTGGGGCTGCGGTGTATTCATGGGTTCCTGCTCAGGCAGATTTCTGCCGGTCCAATCAGCGAACAGAGCGAGTGGTTGAGAACGATGACGTCGAAGTCGCGCTCCAGTTTCAGTTGAAGTCAGAAGCCGGCTCAAGACATACGTCACGACCAAACGTTATGCGATTGGTTGGCGGATCAAGAGTGGCACTGGGCAGATCCAATAGTTTTAAACTTCAACAGACTCAATAGAGCAGTTCCAGACCTTCTGTACAAATGAAATGAAGTATGGTAGTCTGGTAGAACCAGACTACATGCCTCCCCTTTGGGCACATTGATCAGACACATGACGTCTTTTTTCACTGTTTTGCAGACGGTACGCAGATGAACCTGTCCGTTCGAGCCACAGACACAGGAATGTTGAGTTCACTTAATGATTACCTCACTCATGTCAAAAGATGGATGTTAAAACATGTTAATTGTCACTGGATCGCAGCACATGGTTCTCAGTCACATTATCATAACCAAGTTAAACCCCCAAACACCTAATCTGGCACCATCATCAGTTAAAAATGTCAATTCATTCAATAATTTAGTTTATGACCAAATATCTGCAAAGCTAATGATATTTCCATGAGGCCCTGTTATTCTACTCATATTTCAGTGGTGATGCAGCTCTACATACGTACATTACTGGCTTTACAGCAATTACTGAACAAGTGAGATATTCAAATGTTAAAGTTCCTCTATTTCCGTGACCAAGTTTAACCCCTACTAGATCAGCAACTAATAGATAATCAAATGTATTAAGACCTAGTCTTGGGCCTAATCCCTGGTGCTCATAGACATTTTCTTTTTTATTTAAATGTGTTCTGTAATACGGTGAACATCTACACACATGGTATATTGTGTGTACACAGTATCAGGGTATAAAACAGGAAAGAACATTCAGCACAGTTCTGGCTACTGAACAGCCAAATAATTTTGTTTTGGATGTTCAAGCATGGTTGCCTTTTAAAATGATGAATAATGTGATCAGGCACAAACATGCAGCCCACTGAAAAGATGGCTTTCTGTACACATCAACAGAAAGGCTGGGGGATTTCCGCCACACAATGTCAGGTCAATTACATATCATTATCAGCTATCCTCTGTTTAATCATGCAGTCTCATTGAGGCGGAGCTGTGGTTGTTATTGAAAAACCAGATGACAAAACAACAAACTAGAAATAGTGCCTGGCGGTTATATGTTACAAACTGGCTAACAAGAAGGGAACTATACACATAGGTTCAATTAGCCAAATTGGTTTATTTAATTAGTCAAATAGTAAGATGGAGTATGACTGTATTATCAGTGGTGCACAGCATGTGTGGGTGCATGTCTGAATGTGTGAGTATTGTACAAGATGCAACTCGAAGCCAAAACTAAGCCACGAGGATGTGCAGAGCTGCCCAGAAAGAGAGACAGAGAGCACTGCCAGGGAGAGCAGGCCTTTTGTGCCTTGAGCTATGAGCTTCTCCCACATCTCAGGTGCAGCCAGTTCCCCTGACAACTCACCTGGCTCCTGCTAAAAGAGACAGTTGCCAATGATTTAAAGGTAAAGCTACCAAGAAGATTCAATATGGTAAAAGGTCACTGTGACCTTACAATATGTAAGGTATCGGTAATCTTTGACCTCCAAAATCTATTCAGCTTCAGAGTTTTTGAGTCAACAATTGTACAAACCTTGAAGAAAATCGCTCAAATCGTTCTTGAGATATTGAGCTCAAAATCTGACCTTTGACCTCCAAAATGTAATCAATTTATCCTAGAGTCAAAGTGGATAGACCTGAAAAAAAATGACTCCGGCCTTCGGCTATCACTGGCGTGAAGGCATAAACACTGATATTAATGACAGATTTTTTTTCAGTTAAGATAAAATAATTATGTAGTGTTTCGAACTTCAAGTCAATGTTGATTTCACCTTTTAATATCAAAACAGTGGTATTTTCATTTATATCATTTGATGTTATAAATACTCCCAATGCAATTTGCTTTGACAGCAATATCCCGATCCCCTCTGGTTGTAAGCGGCAACAGTGGTTGCTGTGAAGTCAATATAAGACCACCATTAAGCCCATGTTGTTAAATAGGCGATTATGTTTTATTACGGCAAACTTGTGTTTTAAAAGTAATTAAATATGAGATTGAGTTCTCAGATGCTGAGTAAGCCGCTACAATGATGCTTTCGACTATCTTTTGTCAAAAAGATGAATTTTGAATCAAGTTCGGTCACATCTATAAAAACAAACAAAAATGAAAACTGAAAAAAATACCTGTATGATGTTTTCCGTATAATTGAAGGATAGGAGAGATATTGATAAATGATACGGAAAATCACAAATAATTACTGAATTTATTTTATTGAGTTTCTATAACAGAAATAAATAATGTATTAGGCCTAATACAATGCTGAGATGGTTTTAAGATAACATTATTTTTTTATTAAATTCTATTTTTACAATATGGGAAATTTCAAGTAGAAAAAAAAAATTCCTCAGATGTATCATGATAGCAAAGAAGGCTAGCTGGTATTTGCATTTATAGGGTTTGCCTGAACACCTGCCTCTAATAAGCCACTTACTCGCTCGCCCTCTTTTGTTTTTATTTGCCTATGATGGAAAAATTAGTTCCTGCCCGTCAAATCCCACACAGCTGTCACAACCAATGAAGGAGTCCATTTGTTTCTAGACATTCCCACACTGTGCATTTACACCAATGCCAGGACACAGGGTAAGGAAGGGCAAAAAATCAATAGAGATTGGACACAGTCCAGTTCCTGCCTCAATTCTCCTTTTAGTCAGTAAGGCATGCTGGGAGAACACACCTTTAGAGTAAGAGGAAAACAGGGCCTCACTGAAAGATCTCAATAATGTCTGAGTTACAGATACAGGTGAATGTAGAGGTGTTGGAACCTTTTTTTTAAGGATATCAAGATCAAGGTATAGATGAGTGATTTCAGCCAGTTGTAAATGTCGTGGGATATGGTTTTGGCTGGGTGACGTGAATATACAATTCTAGACAGACAGAGAGAGAGAGAGAGAGAGAGAGAGAGAGAGAGAGGAATAAATGCATGTCTTTCACATTTCATGTACAACTTGATAAAATAGTGGTGGGACATATATTGAGATATTTATATGTAAAACGAATACATCAATACACAATTATAATACTCCATTATAACTAAAAGTCCTACATGGAAGACCATGCTTAAGTCAAAAATGACAGGAATGATCAGCGAATGAATTACAGTATCGTCGTAATTTATTCGCTGACAGCACATTATGCATTTCTCATAAACAATTTAAATAAAAACATGAATTACCGAGTCGAAAAACATATTCTTTTTAGAAAAAGAAAATAATGTGTGGTCCTTCTACACAAAGTATTATTATTTATTTTATGAAATATCCGGGAGGGGCATACAGTAGCCTATGTCTGGTTTCATCATTTAGGATTGTTTTTGTTTCTAACATTTGTTGAATGTTCTGAAATTAATTTTCAATCTGAAAAGTAAGTTAATGTAATTGCATTGTATAGGTTAGCTTTTACAAGTTATTATACTTACACTCAGTTCTTTTTGTGTTGCTTCACGGGCCGGGTGCCTCATCATGTTTTGGTCTTTACAAGTATTTTCTTCTATTTTCTATGATTTTTGCTGCTTAGCCACAGAATTTCTGTTGTTTATACATCTCTGCGCTCATTTCCTTGGCGTTGCTTTATTTTGCTACTAAAGTCGCTGTATTTAACTTACAGTAGCCAATGTAGCTTAATGTTGTTGCACCCCCGATATGAGTTTTCTTCTGTAAACTATATTATTTAACTTCAATAACTTCTTCATTGGTTTCATTATAGATATTAGGCTTCACCCTGTTGAAGGCACAATCACATGGTGATGAAGATGATGATGATGATGATGATGTGTTCAATTCAGTTACCATGTAAATAAGGACGGACACCTTAATGATGTCAAGATGATTGCGTAGGCCTGTTTAGAAATGTGTACTTTGATTTATAAGTGAAGGCACAGAGGGCTGTATAATGAAGCAGAGAGTTGTTCAATGTTAAATTGCTTAGGGCTTTCAGTGGAGCTGGCTAAGCACGGGTCTGCTATCTGGTCAGGGCGTAAGGGAGAAGAGAAAGGGAGGGGAACCATAGACCCACCTGAGCCACAATCGTATAGCCATATATTTAGAACAACCATCTGACTCCAACGGACAGACTTTACTCTCTTGAATTGAACCATTTATCAAACATTACCGAGAGAGCTATTAAAGAGTTTTGGAATGTACATGGCTAGATGTGGAATTTGAATTGGGAGATCATTTGAGCACTGATATAACTAAAAATAAGTCATAGACAATCCAAGTCCAGGCACTCAAGGTTGGTTACAAAAATAAAAGGCCTTTAATTGAAGACATTAAAAGTACACCGACGTGTGTCGGCTACACCCCGAAGAAGGCTCGAGCCGACAAGCGTTTGTGATGTTAAATTATGTTATTGGTGTTGTATTACCTTTTGCTGATTAACTGTAAATCTTTACGACGTTTTTCTGTGTGAATCACTGTCTAACAGCCGTCTTTCCGTTGTAACAAGGGAAAGCAGCTGACTAAGAACTACTTGTTTGTGGTGACATATTTGTAATGCTATTTTTGGTCATAAGTCCTTTCTCTTCACTGTATTCCCTTCCATAAGCGCCAGCGGCAAAAATTATACCAGCAGCCCTCCTTTAGATTTTTCTTTCACACAATAAACAAGGTCAGCCAAAAAGTTGGAATAAAATATTTTGACCTCTTCTCAAGAAATGATTGTGATAATGTGATTTATTCTTGATAGATAAAGTGAATATCTTCTAAAAAAAAATAATGATCAATCTCATCCAAACATATCCCAGTATATGTGAGTGAGTGACATTTGAAGAGTAGTATTGGACATTCCTATGCATGAAATGTGTGTTTTGTTCAATTTACCAAGGTGCACACATGTTAACAAAACCCTTCTATTGTCCAATTCCCCAAAATATGTTTTAGCCAGAAAACACAGTTTGCAAAGGTTAATTGTGGTTTAATTTTCACTGTGATATGTTTGGATGAGATTGATCATTTAGGTTTTGAGAAGATATATACTATTAAGAATAAATCACATCGTCACAAAAAGGTCAAAAATATTTTATTCCAACTTAATGGATGGTTGTGTTTAACAAGCAATGTGTAAACTCACATACATTACACAGAGTATGACATTGATGTGATATAATGAGGGTGATGTATCGTCTTCTTCGTATTTATGATCTGGTCCTTTAAGAGGAAACACAGCAGAGGCCTGGCTAAGCTCGTCCTCTTACATGACATCATCCGAGACAAACTGGGAAACAGTGTTTCTGTCCAGCTCTGACTAAGGAGACGTACCAACACACAGATAGACAAACATAAGGTAAGATTCTACTTCATCACAGAGTTGGACTTCATTTGAATTGGTGGGGGACAGGTACAGTGAGCAGTATTCCATAATTACTGCAGTACTGTATGAGCTGTACTACAGTCTAAAACTAGTGTTAGCGTTGGGAGTTGATGGAGCATGCGCAGTAGAGATGTAAGGAGGAAGCAGACGGAGTAAAGGAGATGGTACAAAAGTAAATAAACGGAGACGCTGTTCGTCATGCTCTAACAGTATAAGTTCCTGAGTTTTTGTTTAATTAACAGTGTCTTCAAGCACACACATCAGTTTAATAAATCCCGGAAAAACATTCAGATCCAAAGGGGAAGTGACAGAGGCGAGAGGGAAATAACTGACGTCCTGTGTTAACGCCCCGTCCCCTTTGTTTTCAGCTGCACTGAGACAAAATGGCTTCCGGATCTGAAGAGAATTACTGGTGTCCGGTCTGTCATGAAGTCTTTAGAGAGCCTGTTGTTCTGACATGCAGCCACAGCTTCTGTAAAGAATGTCTGCAGAGATGGTGGAAGGAGAAACCAACACATGAGTGTCCACTTTGTAAGAGAAGATCTTCAAAGAATGAACCCTCTCTCAACCTGGATTTAAAGAACGTGTGTGAAGCCTTCTTACTGGAGAGAGATCAGAGAAATTCAGAGGCTTTCTGCAGTCTGCACTTTGAGAAACTCAAACTATTTTGTCTGGACCATCAGCAGCCCGTTTGTCTCATCTGTCGAGATTCAGATAATCACAGCAACCACAGATTCAGTCCCATCGATGAAGCTGCACAACACCTCAAGAATAAACTTCAAGATACTCTTGAGCCCTTAAAGGAGAAGTTAAAGCTTTTTGAACAAGTTAAAGTTGAGTCTGATCAAACAGCTGATCATATAAAGTTCCAGTCTCGACGCACTGAGAAGCAGATCAAGGAACAGTTTAAGAAGCTTCACCAGTTTCTAGAAGAGGAAGAGGAGGCCAGGATGGCTGCACTGAGGGAGGAAGAGGAGCAGAAGAGGCAGATGATGAAGGAGAAGATGGAGGCTCTGAGTGGAGAGATAGCAGTTCTTTCAGACACAATCAGAGCCACAGAGGAGCAGGTGAGAGCTGTACATGTCTCATTCCTGCTCAACTACAAGGCTGCAATGGAAAGAGTCCAGCAGTGCCCCCTGATGGATGATCCACAGCTGCTCTCAGGAGCTCTCATAGATGAAGCCAAACACCTGGGCAACCTGACCTTCAACATCTGGAACAAGATGAAGGACATGGTCTCCTACACTCCTCTGGTTCTGGACCCAAACACTGCTGATCGAGAACTCATCCTGTCTGAAGATCTGACCAGTGTGAAACACGGAGAGAGACAGAAGCTTCCTGATAATCCAGAGAGGTTTGTCCATGGTTGGTCTGTCCTGAGCTCTGAGGGCTTTATCTCAGGGACTCACAGCTGGGATGTCCAGGTTGGAGGCAATACGTTCTGGTTTCTGGGTGTGGCAACAAAGTCAATCCAGAGGAAGGGAGTCATAAGCTCTGGTTTATGGACAATATTGTTCTGTAGAGGTAAATACTCAGCACTATCACCACCAGGTTCATCCATTGTTCTACCATTGAAGAATGAGTTCCAGAGGATCAGAGTGAAACTAGACTGGAACAGTGGAACACTTTCCTTGTCTGATCTTGATACTAACACACTCATACACACCTTCACACACACTTTCACTGAGAGGATGTTTCCATACTTTAGCTCTTTGGACAAACTCCCTCTGAAGATATTACCAGTGAATGTCTGTGTGACTGAACAACAGGTCTGATTGGGTCTTTACAGATGATGTTGGAAGTGCGAGCCACAATGAATATAAACATACTGTAGGTTGTCAGAGCTGAAAACAAGGACATGAAACACAACATTGATCTGCAAATCATAGCAATTACAGAAATAATTTGATAACAATTGCTGATCGACTTACTGCTCGCTTTTCAATATGAACAATAATCTTTTTGATACAGATCGACTTTGACCAGAGTAATGATGATTAACTTATTACAGTTGCAAGAGTTTAATCTGCCTACCCAAAATCAGTGTAAAGGAGATGGGGTGAGCTACAACAACACAATCTCTGAATTGTTTAAGTTTGTTGTACCCCAGGGATCAATCCTCTGTCTTCTGCTTTTCTGGTGGACTGTCCATTATTGCAACAGCCCAATAGTTATAATAATGGGCCATCAGCTTATGTCATGGCATTAGCCGTATTAGGAAATACTTTTTAAAATTCTATAACAAGTACTCTGTTTTTTTGTATCTAGATGCACCCCCTTGGAAACCTTATCTGCAAACATTTCTTAATTTTCACTTCTATGCTGGCGATACACAGCTTTTTGGATGTATGTGCAAATGCAAAAAATAAGGTGTTTTGTTTTTATTAAAAAAACTAAACCTAATAGTTGCTTATTTGAATATGCTTAAGCTTCAGCTTTGATGCATACTGTATATTCTTGTGCATACTGTGAAATAAAGGTGAAAATAAAATAAACGTTACCCTGTGTGATTTGATTTCCCATCAGGATTCACGTGGAGATGTTTAACTGAAGAAAAAGAGGAACTATTATCTCTTGCAATATAGTCAAAATGTGTCTGCAAAGGATCAAAGTTGTGTAGACCTTGGATACTTTTATTTTGCACCATGCTATTTAATAATAAAAGGGATCATGTGCAGTCTAAAAACTTGAGTTTGATCTATAAGTGAAGCTTTAGAAATATCCCTCATTCTCTGGGATCCCTATCTACCCATGTTGACCGTGCAGTGACCTTGCCTTGGCCACAACAAATGATTCAGAAACAGTGACGATGCACGCCACTCATGCCATGTGTAGCCATGTCGGAGTTCACTTCTCGAAGAATCTTTTTTATTTTCTATATGAGGAGCAAATGGATCTGTAGCCTAACAACATGGGAAGAAAACAAAATGGAGCAGCAAATACACACTGTTTACTTCTCTGGAACGTCCTCACAAACATTGCGTGATCATCCACAACTATTGTTAATCGAACAGCTTTGTATGGAAGTTAATAATTTTTTACATTTTGCTATTCACATTTTACTCAACGATATGTCAAGATCTTTTTAGGATATCAAAAACATTCTGGTTTGTAAAATGCGAAGCAGACCATAGAGCCAAGGCTTTCCTGGATGATGTAATGGAATGCTCCAGGTTACATGTTGTGCTTGACGTGAAAAAGCCCAAATAATGACCAACAGTAGCTGGGGTGGAAGAGGTATTGATATGCAGACTTCATGTCATACAGATATCTTTTTGGAGATGAGTTGATATTAAAACTATGCACGGCTTTATACGCAGTATGTTAACACATCTCTTTGATTCAGGCTCATAGTTAAGAAGAATGTGCAGGAACAAAGATAATAGCAATGGTTATAATTACTAGTGCAGACATACACTATATGAAACTCTGGGGCGGATTTAGTCATTTTGGGGCCTTAAGGCCAATTTCTGCTCTATGTTAGATACGGATACGGACGGAGCCTTCTGTCCGTACTCTGCGTACGTTTCGTCCGTATTTCTGCACGTATCCTGCAAGTTTGCAGCATAGAAAAAATGAGTCTGTGTGACTTCTTTCTTTTGTTCTTTTCTCAGTCTTTCTCCCATATTCAGCAGTGTGGGCATTTCTAAAGTTTCTGAATCATTTCTGAAGGTGCTCAGTAAAATGGTGGAATAGTCCACAGCTGAGACACTTTGATCTGCAGAAACAACACAATGATCCTTGAGCTCTGAGCAGCAGAAGGCAGTCAGTCGCGTTGGACACAGATAAAGTGTAAGGGAGGAAGTGAACCACAGTGCCAGTCGTCACACAACTCACCTTAAGACTCAACATACTGTGTGTGAGAGCACTTTCTACACCCCCAGTCAGAAGACATCTAATTGCTAATCTATAATCCTTTTAATACGCTTTTGCCTTTTTGCCGATTGATCCTTTTCCAACCGGAACAGCAGCACCCGGGGCTACATTAATCCTGTTATTGAAAGCCTGGAGTTTGGCTCTAGAAATCCAAATAGCTCTTTTACCCTTGTCACCCATGCTCCCCACCCATTGGGTTCCCCTGCTATTGTCTGTAATTGATAACCCCATCAAATGAAACAAAAAGAACATAAAACAACAAGGGTTTTGTTCACTGGCAGAAGAGAGGATTCCCCCCCCCCCCCTGCATTGTATCTTTTGACAAATCTTTCCTTTTCGCAAAGCAGTTTGTATTGCAGTGTGTAAATCGAAACACTTTCCCATTTATTTTGTTCAACCGCATGTAAAGAGACTCTGTTTAAATGGTAAGGGGAGAATGAAAATAATATAACTAATATTTGACAGTAAAGATGGATTCAGCGATCCTGGATAATGCTTGTTGTCAAAATCACTTTTTGTCAAAATCAGTGAACGTCTCCTCATGATCTGCTACCTTTCCTTAACACCAGATTCTTATTTAGAGCACACACACTACGCTGGTAGCAGACCGTGAGGACACATTCACTGATTTTGAAAGAGTAGTGATTTTGACAAAACGCGTTCGAGAATCACTGACTCCACCTTTAAATTACAATATATCAGAATTATTACATTGGACTTGTTTTCATTTTTGTGAAGGTGGGAATACATTTCGAAATCATACTTTCTCAAAAGTTTAGGAAGAGGTGATTATATACAGTAATATATCACAGTATGTTGAGTCTTAAGGTGAGTTGTACAGTATATATATTGTCACACAACTCACCTTAAAGGCCAGGACACACCAGTCCGACACGTTCCGACTACCCAAAAACTGGAGTCGCCGTTTCAGGAAGCTCCAGTCTTTCCGTCGCGGCCCAAAAACACACCGAGACGACTGCTTATTTTCCGTACGTCCCGCGCTTGTAATGTCTCCACAACAGCAGGCGGCGCTAATCTGTATTGTGGCCCGAAAAAATACGAAAGCCGGAAATGATGGGACAGCTCTCTAGAGCATAAACATAGATAGAAATACGTATTTATATTTATGGACCATAAGAGCACAATTTTTAGCAGAGAGTGTCGAGCATGGTGTCGAGCAGTCAACAAGGGTTGATGCATGTGAGTACTCGCAAAACGAAACGAACAAACACATTAAAACGATGGCTAGCTGTTGTTAGCTGTTTGTGCTACCCGCCTCACTTCCGGGCTTCACTGATTCGCTAGCCCTCCACCAATCAAATTGCTCCAAATGAAAGACGGTTCAAAACAAGCCCGACGACCTCTACGTCGGCCGACGTCACGGCACACACCAAACAGATTCGTCTTTTTTTTTGACGACGGCGATTATCGGGCTGGTGTGTCCTGGCCTTAAGACTCAACATACTGTGATATACTGTATTACTGTATATAATCACCTCTTCCTAAACTTTTGAGAAAAAAAAAAAAAAAAAATATATATATATAGGGGAAGGTGGGGTGATTTGTGCAACTTTTTACTCAAAGTGATTTTAAAGTGAGGCCTTGACAGTTATGTCTCCAACTCAAATATGTACATATATTTCAGGATGTTGTGCATCCCTGGCAATAAAAACTTTGGATCTGGAATAAACTGTTTAAGAAATATAGCTTTCGGAAAAAAAGTTGTCTTGTCGCACAAATCACCCCACGTAGTGGGGTGATTTGTGCGTCATTGTGTCACAATGACAAAGTCACCATCATCATCTTTCTGGCCATCTGAACTCTCATCAGTGGTGTCGTTAAGTGGAATTGAGATGTCACTCTCTCCTGAGCTACTGTAGACTATCACTTTCTTTTGGTGACCAGCGTATACAGCCATGCCACTGGCACAACTCTCAGAAATGTACTTTGCACTAGTTGCTCCGTGCTTGTGGAACCAACTGCCACCTGACAAATGTGATTCCCCCTACATTTCTGCCTTTAAATCAAGGCTCAAAACCCATATGTACACCCTGGTGTTTCCTCCCCATTAACCTCTGCACTACTTACTTACCTCTGCACTACTATCTGTGTTTATGTGGATGTATGGGCTTTACGTCTTTTATTTTGGTTATTGTTATTTTACCTTCATTGTTTACCTACTGAATGCACTATGTACAGCACTTTGGACAGTGCAAACTGTCATAAATGTGCTTTTATAAATACATTTTACTTACTTACTTACTTATAACTCACCCAGGCCCTTGCGCACAAATCACCCCATCCCCAGAATTTTGGATAATAGGCATGATGCAGCAATTTAGGGTTGACATTGTGCTAACTATATAGACTCAAAGTGTAGCATACCAAAGCACTAAAACATGTGTCAAATGTTTTCAAACGTGTCTATAATTGTTCAGACACAATAATCAAAAAACCTTGATCATGGAAATTTTACTTTGAAAGGCAAAACACAGTTTTTTGAGCTTAAATGTGCTTATATCTTATTCCTTGTGTCTCCCTTCTTTACAGGATGAGTCAAATGGATGGCTCTTCTTAAATATGTGGTCACATTTCCAATTTCTTCCACGGTTTTCTAGAAACAAGGGGTTTTGCAACTTCCAAAATGCACAAATCACCCCACCTTCCCCTATATATAATATATATATATATATATATATATATATATATATATATATATATATATATATATATATACCATACCAGTATACCATACCATATCTACCATACCACTGGAGCAATTATAATTTAGCTAGGCTAGTGGCCCAATTTTGTTCAGACAATATCACACATTATTCCTATAATACACAAATTATTATGTCTTTCTGTGTGTCTGGGCCTGCACTCTGGACGCCTTGATGTCAAGTGTTCAATCAGTGAGCTCAACAGCCTCTTGCCCTTGCTCTAGTTTGCTCATCGGGGACGTCATCTGACATTCCAGTCTGATCAGGAATTTATTTATTTTAAAGGACTCATAAAGGAACGTATTAACATGCCAACCACCAATGCTAACATTCAGTTTAGGAAGTAGTGTGCTCTTTGTGAGTGTGGTGAATGATGTGGAGTGTATGGAGGACATTCACAAGTGAAGATAACAAGATCAGTTTAATGCTTAACTGCTGTCTGGATGGTTCACAGAGTGTTTCTCCAAACAGGATCAATGCATTGCGGGCGGCCCTATGGCCAACAGTATCCTGGGGGTTTCAGCATTGTCCATTGGCTTGGATTTCTATGTAAATCTAAAATGTCTGAATAAGCTTCCTTGTTTTCTGTGTCTGTATTCTGACTAAAAAACAGTTCTGATAAAAAAGAATAGTTAATTTTCTGAATGCAACGCCTACAGTATGTCCATGGCCTGTGTGAGGTAGTGCCATAGAGTTCCTTCTGTTTTAAAAGTGGCCTGGCTTAGGGCTATATTTCCTGATGTGATTATATAATTTAATGTGACTTTTTATGATTTTATAAAAAATAATTTGGGCTCTCCACATCACAATCATACCATGGTGTCAATATCTTAAGATGAAGCCGATAGATGTAATGATATACAGTTATTGTACTGTGATGTATTACCACTCATTAGACAATGATCCACTGATGCCTTAAACTGAACCATATATTAAAATTGTTGCCAAGTCAAGCATTCCCATTTTCAGTTAGCGCTAGTTATTTTCTTATTTAAATTTCACTTCTGCTGCTGTTGCAGCCGGGCAGAGTATTTTATAGTCAAGAAGAGTGTGAGCGGAGAGTGCAGCATCATTTATCTTTAATGTGCTTATCAGATAATGAACTCAAGTTTTAACTTAATAGTATTTCACTACCCGCATGGAAAAAAATGGCCCCTTCTTTCTTAAAGTATCTCCGAGGCACATTTGTATAATCCCCCCCTATTACCAAACACTTAAGCCTGACCCCTGAGGTCGCATTGATGTGTGGAGTAAGTGACCTGCCCTGCATTCGACTCTATTAACCCCCCAGTCAATAGAGCCTGCTACTTCTAGTGCTATAGTGAGTTCATCAGCAAGCAAGTTAGGAAAGAGGAGTAGTTTACATCAGTCGTAACCAATAAAACGTGCTCACATAAAGGAGAGGAGGAGGAGGGGAAAAGAAAATGTCAAATAGAAAAGTCCTGAGGGCTATGTGACAAAGAGGGGTGTATACCTCAGCAGGTAATTAATTTCCCTGGATTAAAAATGCTACATATTCCATCACAAGGAAGGCCCTGAGGCGGTGTTCTTTTCAGAAACCATCAGTATTAATTAAATTGTTTTTCCGTAGTGTTATTGAACTTTTAATAAGGATAACAAACGCCAATTGAGAGGCCCTTATAGTCGTCGTGAAAGATCTCCCAGAACCCCCCTTGGGAAATGTATATCATTAAATAGGAGGGTAACCTTTATCTCAGAGTCATTCCAGGCTTACTGGTGTAGGTCTAATGGAATTTGGGAATGAGAGTGAGAGTGGGAGGGGGAGGAGGGGGGGGGGGGTTATGAGTTTGATAAAGGTTGCCAAGTTGCATTAATTGAGGTGATTCAACAGTGATATAATATGGTGGTCATCATATGTTAAGTCATGTTAATGTCAAAACATAATAGCTACTTAAAGCTGTTTAACGTCAGCGATGAGAGTGATAACCCTTCTTGTCTCATCAGCCTAAATCTCTGAAAAGGATTCCACCGTACACATACTTATGTGTCAAGCTATTGCACTATTCAAAAAATCCCACATTATGTTTTGAAGGAACAGTATAGAAAATGTTACACAATATTAGTTACCTCTTTTTATTATTCCATCAGAAAAGAGGTTCTTGGAATGTTTTCAATCCAAAGTATTTACAACTCATGTTCATAAATATGTATTGTTATAAACTGCAGAGCTGAAGATAGACTAACCTTAAATTGTCATATTAAACTGTTGTTTCTAGTAGTGTGGGTAGGAGTAAAGGAAACAATTAAGCCTATGTGGGTGTATTTTGGGCATGTTGGATTAGTGTATAGCTCATTTGCATATTAAAATTCATTTTTAAACTTGTATTACAAAAAATTGTACTTTTCATGGATACTTTCATTGTGTAAAGTTTCATTTTGATAGGAGTAAAGGAAAAAAATAGCCCCATTGTGGTTGGTGTAGTGTTGTCTCGCCTTATTGGCAAACATCTCGGATTGATTAGAATTAAACATATTTCCTCAACTAGGATTTCTTAAGACTTTTAGTATGTTGTTCCCCTTGAATTCCCAACACAATTCACTTTTTGACACCTAGTTAATTACGACAGACAGTGTGGCAAAAATGCAATAAAACATATTTTGTGAGGTCACTTTAGACCTTCCATTCTGTCAAATTGCCCAGCACTATTCGAGTTGAAAAAGGTAAATTTATGCAAGCTTGCTGAAAAACGGTGCAGATTTTACAGGAACAGAGGAGCATGCTGGAATGAATCCATTTTGTGGTTTCCAACTGAAATAAACATGGACAGAGCAAAATGTGCCTATGGAGGAAAAGTAATGGGACAGTTGCTTGTGATCAGGGTGGACATTGGTGGAGCTCACTGATGCTCATGTGACAAATGATAGAACACAAAAAAAAATCCACACAGTCTTTGGCCCCATACGAAACTTACTTATCACTGACATTTAAAAAACTTCCTCATGAAGAGTTACCCACTGCCTAATTTAACCAAACATTTGATTGTACAAAATGGCCCTTTTGTACGATCCGAAAAATGCCAGAATTTAGAAATAAAAAAGCACATATCCAGTTTACTTTTACCCTTTTGAAATGTCATGCAAATACTCATGCCTCATCCTCTTGCTCAGTCACACATAGTCTTTTACTTTTCAATGATTATGCATTCTGCTGAGGAAGGAAGGTAGACAAGCCCCTGCTGAGTACAAATATGTCAGATGCATTATAGTTTCACAATTACTGGTATGTCTCTTTCAAAATAAAACCTCCCTGCGCAAATGTGGGGGGGGGGGAAAAGTACACAACAAGATAATATTAATCATATGTATCGTAAAAAGACATCTTCATATTAATGGGAATTATCAACAACAACACAAACTTCATGTATAAAGACAGGGCTTTTGCATGTGTGGTCAACAATAGCAGTTGAGGCACAACAGTTACGAGATGCAGACACGCTACAGAGGCAGACATGGGATGTGTAGGCCGGGCCGTATGGTTGGCGTTAATTCTACACTATCTTAAATGACTAAAGCAGTAGAACTTTTTTCACTGTGGTAAAGACACCTCCAGGGACCTTTTCATCCTACCTGATTCATAATTACATTGCTTTCTGTAATTATATTGATTATTTCAGGTTAAGTGTGTAGCACTGGCAAATTTGAATGCTCTTCCAACAGTTTCCTTGAATCAATCTTGCCTTTTGGGCTGTTCTATTATAACATTATTTTCAGTTGTTTTCTCTTAAAAACGACAAAAGAGGCCTCGAGAGCCAACAAATTTAATGAATGATTGGGTTCTGACGCAAAATGAACTTTTTCTTGCCACTTAAAATTCACTGTGTCATCCGAAAACCTTGCAGGGGGGAGTGACAAGCAACAGTTTGAGGAGAGGGAGCTGTGATGGCCGGTGTCTTAATTGTGAAGATTCTAGAAGAAGTGATTAAAGAAAAGTAATATTTCATGGCAATTAAAATGATTAAGGCTGGAGGGGATTTTTTCTTTGCTGTTTGTCTAAATTGCTGAAGGAATGTGGTTGCAACAAAGCTGAGGAACCAAAATTGCATTAGTAAGTTCTGGAATAACTGTATTAAAATGCAAATGTACAGCTGTTAATAGTTCTTCAAAAACCAATAATCCCCCACAGTCAGTCATGTGTCAAAATGGTTAATGGAAAAATATCCCAGAGGCACGGGGGGTCCTTTTTTTCCATTCCGTATTTGATTAAAGCAAGAAAATTCTGTTAGGGGGAAAAGCACAGTTTTAAGGTGAGGATGGGATTGGGTGAAAATGGCATAATGTGGGCAGGATCCCAAACGCATTGTTCTGAATGCCCCAGATTTTTACAGAATATGTCTTCTCATGGGAAGAACCCTTATCATGAACAAGAGGGTTGCCAGGCTGCATATCAGATCTATGCAGTTATTACAGACATTCATTATACAGCTGAGTAGGACAGAACCTGTGCAGGGAAACATTGACTTGAAAACATTTTCATATGCTACTGAATAGAGAGGACTGTGGCTACAATGTTCTAGTGTATGGAATAAACCTGTGTTGTTTATGTTCATTTAGGTGAAGTTGCTCAAGACATATTGCTGATCAATGAAGCACACATGATGATTGGTTCAAATGAAGCCCATGTAATTACAGTTTTCAAGTCATGTGCTGCTTGTTTTAGTCAAAGGTTGTATTATTGGATAACGACTCAAATTTGGTTTTCTCCATGGGGCTTTTAGGGTGTATTCACACATGCCGTGTTTAGTTCGGTTGAAACAAACTCCGATGCACTTCCGCCTTCGGTGCACATCTTTCAGGCAGGTGTGAATACATAAATCGCACTCGGGGGTGGACCAAACAAGCGCTCCGAGACCCAGCTTAAGAGGTGGTCTCGATGCGCTTCCATACGCACTCTACTGCAGTTTGTTTGTGGTGTGAATTTGTCCGGACTCGATCCGACCCAAATGCAGGAAGCACTGCGCCTTTTCTTTCTTTCCTTTTTTAATAAATCGCCATCAGCTTCACATTATGGGAAAGTGTTGTTGTCGCCATTGTTAGGAAGATTAGTTGTGGTTTGACCGGGAGCCCTGAGCGAATATATCACATTTGATAGGACGCGTAAACATGCTGATGTGTTCAGCAATCACATGAAGGAGAGGGGAGCGTCTCCCGCACAGTGCCAACAGGATACACAGCTTAATCAGCTGAGTTTCAGCTTGAGCCTGTTCTTCTCGCGAGCCGCACGTCCAGCAGCAAAAATACAGTCAAAATTATGTTTCACATCGTAGGCTACAAGCCACATAACGTGGCATTGTCATAGGGCTACATATTATAGGCATATGAAACAACAACAATAATTTGATGTTTTTCTTCTTTATTTATAGGCTAGATGTAAGCCTTTTTATTATTTTAACCCCATATTATATCAATGATGTATTTCGCAGTTTTTACTTTGTGCCTCCTTCTTCTCTCCACCCCAGAATGTCTGTCCAATGAATGAATGACTTCAGATCACGTGTGGTTTTGCTTCATATTGCTAGTTCACTTGCAAAAGGGGCAATATGAAAGTGGACCACACCAAACAAAAACAATCTTAATTTTATTTGGTCTAAACCACCGCAAGTGAACTTGCGGACTTTCCCAGTGTGAATACACCCTTAGTTTATAATATCAGTATTGGTACATATTTGCTACAATTGTCCCAAATGTAATCTAAATACATTGGACAAATTCTACTGTGCCATACTGTGAATGGCTGGGTGGCTTTGATCCCCGACAGGTGAGCACATCTCAGTGCATTCTGACATTAATGTTGATATACCCATTGAGGACATTTGTTCTGACACACTTGGATTCAGAGACAACTTGTCTTTGGACAGTTTTTTCCCCAGGGATCTATGCAGCTTGAGGCGTGTTAAGTATGCATGTACAACTAGAAATCCCGCGGAGATTTTGAAAGTACGGGCCGCCCGCGCAAATCGGGGAAGGAAAAAAATCACGGCCGACCCCCGTGGTCCGAGAGGCTCTACCGTAGAGCAACGCGAGCTGTACACGTCTGACAAATGATAAGTCGATCGGAGTCAGGGGGAAAGGGGCGTGGCCTGGCAAACATTGCATTGTTGAATGACGTTTTTCGCATTTGTGGCGCCCCCTACGGGTGAACCTCGACAAGCTTAAAGGGCCACGCCACCACATGTCTTCTGCACATATCCTGCAAGTTTCATGACGATAGGACCTATGGCCAACGAGTTATGGCCAATTTGTTATTAAGCCCCGCCCCTGCGTAAACATTTTAGTCAATGGCGGCCATGTTTTCCAAGCTATCCTACTAATATTTTTCGGAGACGTGCGTCATAGTCCCCCGGGGCTTCGTGAGACATTTGGTGTTGATAGAATAAAACTCGACAAAGTTGTGGTTAAAACCCTGTTTTTCAGTTTATGCTAATTAGCCGAAAATATCTCCAGGTTGACTTTTATGGTCCCAGAGGCTTTTTTGTAGAGCACCCTAACATACACCTGTGTGAGAAATTTCAAGTCAATCGGACTTACGGTGTGCGGGGCGTGGCCTCTCAAACTTTCTTCAGTCGTTGCTTAATAACAGCGCCCCCTAGCGGAAATTCTGAAAACTGTCCGTGAGGCTATATTGTCGAGTACCATGAGCTGTACAAGTGTAATCAATTTCAAGTCAATTAGAGTCAGATGACATTTGTGGCGCCCCCTATGGGTTAATCGCGATAAGCTTCGAGGGACATGCTACCACATGACTTCTGCACATACCCAGCAAGTTTCATGATGATAGGACCTATGTTTAAGGAGTTATGGCCAATTTGTTAATAAGCCCCGCCCCTGCGTAAACGTTTTGGGCAATGGCGGCGGAAAAAATAGTCATGGCTGACCCCTATTATCCGAGAGGCTATATTGTAGAGCACCATGAGCTGTACATGTGTAAGAAATTTGAAGTCAATCAGAGTCAGGGGGCATTTGTGGCGCCCTCTATTGGTTAATCTCGATAAGCTTCGAGGGACATGCTACCACATGACTTCTGCACATACCCAGCAAGTTTCATGATGATAGGACCTATGGTTAAGGAGTTATGGGCAACGTGTTATTAAGCCCCGCCCCTGCGTAAACTTTTTGGTCAATGGCGGCCATGTTTTTCAAGTTGTCCTACTAATCTTTTACGGGTATGTTTATTGTAGTCCCCAGGGGCTTCACGAGAAATTTGGTGTTGATACAGTCAAATTTCAGAAAGTTTTGGATAACACCCTGTTTTTCAGTTTATGCTAATTATCGGGAAATATCCCCTGGCGGACTTATATGGTCCCAGAGGCTTTTTTGTAGAGCACCCTAACATACACCTGTGTGAGAAATTTCAAGTCAATCGGACTTACGGTGTGAGGGGCGTGGCCTCTCAAACTTTCTTCAGTCGGGGCTTCATAACAGCGCCCTCTAGCGGAAATCGGAAAAACTGTATAATAGCACACTCCGTGGGGTTGGGGCGCACGTGCGAAATTTTTGCATGTCTGCGTGTAACGGTGTAGGAGGAGAAGCAGCTAGAAATTTGAGGCAGAAGTCAGAAGAAGAAAAAGTATGGTGGAGAGTAATAATTACGGGGGACCCGTACTTAATTACAGTATACTGGCTGAATCCCAATTCACCCCCTTGGTCCTACCCCATAGCCCTACCACTCCCAATTGCGTGTTTATGTGTAGAGTTAGGGTGTCTTAATTCCCTCTGGCATCAAGGGTTAGGGCTAACCCTAACCCTCGCTCCAAACAAAGGGCTATGAGAAATCTCCTATGAATCTTTGTCAATCTCCAACAAAAATGGCGGGAAGAAAGACAACCGCAAATCGTTTAACTTTAGTTTTGTAGTTTTCTTAGTTTTGTATGTTGTTTTAATTCATCAGCAGCCTCTCTCACCTCTGTGCACTCTAATACGAGCTTGACAATTCAACATTTCCATGCTCCTATTTATTGTGTTTTAAATGTGTTTTTTACCTTCATGTAGCCTATGTTGTTTTGTATTATGTTTTGAGCCTGTAGAACTTTGGTCAACTGAGGGTGTTTTAAATGTGCTATATAAATAAACTTTGACTCGACAATCTTAGACAAGGCTGCGGTTGTCAAGGTGTCAAGAGCCCCTTGACTCTCTTTCCGGGGTGTAAGAGCTAGGGGAAAGAGAACCGGGATTCAGCCATATCCACACATTTTCACAGGCACACTATATGACTGCAACCAACAATCTTAACAGATGTGTGTTCATTGCAACCTGGCACTTTTCCCCATAAAGGTTTGTAATGGCTATTGTTGCTCTATGGGCCATGCTAACTTTGCATTCATCACCTGTTGTAGAGCTTCAGCGAAACAAGG
Organism: Ammodytes marinus; assembly: GCF_949987685.1. NCBI lineage: Eukaryota > Metazoa > Chordata > Actinopteri > Uranoscopiformes > Ammodytidae > Ammodytes > Ammodytes marinus. Next base: position 25,902,864 of record NC_137221.1, read on the forward strand.
ACTCACACAAAATAATGTGTACCGGGGCATGCTGCATTACACTAGGCTTTTAGTGTAATAACTTTTTCTCTCAGCTAACACTGTCATTTCAGAGTATTGTGGGTCCAGGGTAATGGATAGTCAAATGCTTTGTTTATAGCTAGATGGTCATACGTATTGTAATCCATCAATAGCATTATACTGTATGTTGTGCAGCTGTTTCTCACAGCATAAAGATGTGAGCGTTTCTACTTCCAGTCAAAGTGCCCTTGCAAACAGTCGGCATTTGACGTTCTAGGAGTGAGACTGTGTTGGTTATAGTATAGTCCTTGAGCTCGTATACCTATTTAGTTAATTGTATGTAATTTATCAGTGTCCATGTCAAAAAAAACAATGGGTCAGTGGGTCTGCATAGAAATCAAATCAAAACACTGCCTCTATGGTATTGCTGTAAGGTTAAACAAAATAGATCTTGTTAATTACTTTTAGAATCAACAGGGAATGTTTTGTTGTGTGTGTTTGCTACTACACAGATAGTATTCAACCATATTTTTGTTTATGAAATACTTACTGGCTTGTTAAAAGTGAACACTCACAGGGCAAACTTTTTGGAGGCAGTTCCTTAATTGGGACAGTTCTAAAAGCACTCTGAAGACCGCAGATGAGCACACACAAACCTGGCATCCACTTTAATTACTGATAAATTGTGAGCCAGCTAAAGGCAGCAGCGGCTTTTCCCTCCCCCTCCCCCCAGAGCCACCTAATCTGTTTAAAGCCGGCGGCTGATCCGAACTGCCGAGTCGGGGAGGATTGGATGGCAGGTGCCACCGTCAAGTCCCACAACAAGGCGCTATCGGTCTCGCTATCCCAATCTCCCCATCTCCCAAATACAAGTTCACCTCCATGTGTACCAACTTTCTGGCACGCTCAATTATTAGGAAACATCTGCTCCAACAACACATGGTGCGAAATCAAAATAATTCATTCATTCAAGTCATTATAGTCAGGCACGGAGCTTATGTGTTCAGGGTCCCCCCTTTTTAGTGTGACGAGCAATGAGAATATCTCCACACGGACTGTTTACATACACTCCTGTTTGTACACTAAAAATGTCATTAAAGGCTATGCACTAGGGGAGAACGGGGTTATATGTCACACGGTTTGGTTGTCAACTTGTCACAATCGTTATATCTCGGAACCAGAAGGCGCTGTCTGGTAAATGTTGGTATGTAAATATCCAGAATTGGGATCAGAGGTCAACTACATAGTCTTCCTTGGAGTTAGACTGCTGAATTTGAGGTGAGAGGACTGTTTGTGTTTTTCATGTCAAATTGAAAATATTTAGCTCCTCAGTATTTTTCTTCTAGGCTTTTACACAATGGGTTTTTTAACAAAACACTTGTTACCCTAAAAAGTGTGAAGGGTAAGCTATAGTTTAGACTGTTGTTAGCAAGCTAATTAGTTGTCAGATGGTTGTTGGCCTTGATGCTAGCAAGAAATTCCAGTTGGGGTTGGTCGTCACATTTTTTGGGGGGTTGGTTGTCACATGTTATCCAAAGGCTGCAGCCAGAAAAGGAACCCAATAACAAAAGAAAATGTCAAGCTGTATTCTCACTGACACCCCAGAGAAGGAGAGAATAGAGCAGGAAAAGGCAGCTAGCATGCAAAAGAGAAAAAGGGCAACAAAATCAAAACGACCCAGTGCATCCCAAACTAGACCAGTTGCCAAGGCTACTGCACCCCAGTGCACTCCACACCAGCTGGGGAAGAAGAAACAGAAGATGTGTGTAGCCTAGTTGAGTAGGCTATTACTGTTAGACCTATTTGTTTTGTTCTTTATGTTGTTACATACAGTAGCCTGGTCTCAATATGGATTTCCTGTTTGTTTATTCCTTGCACATTTTGTGTTGAGATACATACAGTTATATAGGCCTATTTTTCAACTTGACAATGAAATTAAACTTTCAAATTTACACTCAACAAAAATATAAACGCAACACTTTTGTTTTTGCTCCCATTTTTCATGAGATGGACTTAAAGATCTAAAATTCATTCCAGATACACAATTGTACCATTTCTCTCAAACATTGTTCACAAATCTGTCTAAATGTGTGATAGTGAGCACTTCTGCTTTGCTGAGATAATCCATCCCACCTCACAGGTGTGCCACATCAAGATGCTGATCTGACATCATGATTAGTGCACAGGTGTACCTTAGACTGTCCACAATAAAAGGCCACTCTGAAATGTGCATTTTTTTGCTTTATTGGGGGTCTGGGGACTCAGAACCAGTCAGTATCTGGTGTGACCACCATTTGCCTCATGCAGTGCAACACATCTTCTTTGCATAGAGTTTATCAGATTGTCAATTGTGGCCTGTGGAATGTTGGTCCACTCCTCTTCAATGGCTGTGCGAAGTTGCTGGAGACGGCTTATGGTGGAGAAATTAACGTTCAATGCACGAGCAACAGATCTGGTTGACATTCCTGCTGTCAGCATGCCAATTGCACGCTCCCTCAATGCTTGTGGCATCTGTGGCATTTTGCTGTGAGACAAAACTGCACATTTCAGGGTGGCCTTTTATTGTGGACTATCTAAGGCACACCTGTGCACTAATCATGATGTCAGATCAGCATCTTGATGTGGCACACCTGTGAGGTGGGATGGATTATCTCAGCAAAGCAGAAGTGCTCACTATCACACATTTAGACGGATTTGTGAACAATGTTTGAGAGAAATGGTAATGTGTATCTGGAATGAATTTTAGATCTTTAAGTCCATCTCATGAAAAATGGGAGCAAAAACAAAAGTGTTGCGTTTATATTTTTGTTGAGTGTAGTTCTGCTTTCTTGCCTTCTTTTTAAGATTATTCCCATTAAGATAACATTGTGGCAAACAACCCCATAGGGTGTGACAACCGACCCCTTGATGGGGTTGGTTGTCACAATGTGTTAGATTGTCTTCGATGGTAAATGTCTTCTTTATTACAATAAGTTAGAAAAAGTGAGGGGTACACATTTCAAGCCAACACCTTAAGCTTCAATTTAATGTAGGAATGACTACTGAAAGATGTTTAGTTGATGAGCAATTCTCACTAGAGTATAAAGTGTGCCTACTAGCCCCGGTCTCCCCTACTATGCAACATTTTAATGAAAACATTAATTATAGTCACACATAAATAATCCCTCTCAATGATCACTTCTGTGTCACTAGAATATGTGTTGGTGTGTTTATCTGCACAGAAGGCTGTATTATAATAATTCAATAATCAGTCTGAAGGTGAAAGACCTGCATCATCTAGATTTTTTTGTTTTTAGAAATGTGCAGATTTAAGAACTCTTACTTAAATATTGACAAATGTACATATTTATTCAAACATTTTTGATACATTGTTATACAATAAACCATTGATTTAATGTCAGTAATCAGCTGGCAAAGTTGATTCACGCTGAACATCAGAATATTACCCTGTTCATCTGCAATATCTCAATTTAAATCCTTATACATGTAGTAAGATATTGCAACCTTCTACAACACAGTACGCAGTACTTTAAAGGTTGACTGTGCAACATTTTCATTAGAAATACAATTTTAGAGTCACACTAAAGCTACTGTAGCTGCATGAGCAGGCCCCAGGCCCCCAGGAATAGCGCCTGCCGCAATCCAGCAGTGCCTAGTGGCCAAGCCTAGTATTGCAGTTTGACAGGTCCTGTGCCCAGAAGCAGATATCACCGTTTACTCCAATACAAGGGGAGAACTGGAATCTGTCTCCGAAAAACATTTCTGGATATCAATCAAAGGCTCATAATTATCTTTGGACCATTTACTACAACAATTTTAATTAGATCTTTTTCAAACGCCACATCAAGTAGGGGGCGCCCTTAGCTCAGTTGGTAGGGCGTCCCCCCCCATGGGCCTCGCCCAGCAGCGGACCCAGGTTCGATTCCAGCCCGCGGTCGTTCTCTGCATGTCACTCCCCTCTCTGCCCCATTTCAACTCTGTCTCTACACTATCAATAAAGCATAAAAAATGCCAAAAAAATATCTAAAAAAATAAATAAAAAAAGCCACATCAAGTGTTTTATTAGCAGGACAAGGAGGGTAAGCAGCTTCAAAGAGACATAGTGAAACAGATGACAGGCGGAATCTTTGTTTATAACTTTTTAACCACTATATTACTTTACAACGACGGTGTGTATTGTGTAAGTGTAAGTGTCGTGTCTGTTTAAAAAAAAACAATGCCAGCAAATGCTAAATGTAAAATTCAGCCAGAGAGAGGAGGACTGTGCAGATACACACACCACCACATATTCTAATTCTAATTCCTTTGACCTGGGAACTATTTCATTGTAATTCAGTGCGGTTTAGTCGATCATTCTCATTTTCAAAACGCTGACAGGTATAGTAATATGAAACCAGACATCAATAAATCATCACTGACGCATTATTACGGCAAAAAATCACGGAAAGAACACACACATACCAACAATCAAGGGATAAAATTGTGTTCTTTAATTATATTTACATATCCAACCCCCACCTTTCCCCCAATCAAAGAAACTTTCAATTAATACTTGTAATATATTTAGTCAGTTTTACAGCTTCTGTACAGGATTGCTGTTTTCATGAAATTCACATCTAGGGCAGCAACATCATTTTTCTTTGTTAGAGGAACCAAGAACAAGCATAAATGGAGTGAACAAGAGGATTTAGCAGGTAGGGGGGTAAACACACAGCTCATGGTGGGGAGGGGGGGGGCATGTATAGAAGCAGCGCAATTGGGATAAACTATCTACAATACAAACCATTCATACAAATTAGGCTCTAAGATATATCATTTTAATACATTACATGTGATATATTATGTGACAATGAGCAAGCCCCATCCCCCACAAATGACTCATTGATGAATCTTGTCAGTTAAACAGACATTTTTGATCAGAAGAGAGTGAAACAATCACCCAGCAAACTCAAACTTCCAGCCGCACAAGCAGAAAATCTGACGATGGCTGACTTGACAGTGTTACAGTATCTGAGTATCTGTTAACACATGTTTGTCTAACGCCTGAGGGAGCCTGCTCATACATGCCTTCACGTTCATAGGCAAGACCACCTCACATTTTCGACAGCATCAAACTCATATCTTAACCTCCACCGTTGTTGTTCAGCTGTCTTGCAGGTTCTTTGTAAAAACTTTGTTAGGTTTTTTTTTTCTTTCTTTTCATTTTAAATGAGGAGTTCCATTTTTGTTTTCCAGGTATGCAGGATAAACTGCAGAGCATTAGTAGCACAGCAGAAGGGGCAAACAGTCCATAAGTTCTTGTCCAGAGATAAAATGTTGCATGTGAAATGTGTTCAAATATAGGAAAAGAAAGTTATAAACAACAAGTTTTACAAATAGGTGTGAACTGAACACAGGGCAAATAACAAAGGATTGAGAGTTCAAAAGTGAGAACAATCTCAAAAAGACTAACATGGCCCTGCTATCTACAGATGTTTAAACAGGGGAAAAACATAATTCAGGAAAAGAAAACTGTAATTGACGATAATCATATTGATCACAGAGGTTTTCAGTTAATTATTAAATATATAAGAGTTCAATATAACACTTTTTCAATTGTTTAATGGTCAGCTATTATGCAAAATGCACTTCGTTGTTTAGTTCAATTTAACATTAGTATAGGTCCTCAGTGTCCCAAGAGAAAAAAACAACCATCTCTATTTTCTCCACCTCCACCTTTCTGAAAAACTTTGTGTTCAAAAACTTTTTTTTATCTCCCCTTATGACGTAATCAGGGGAGAACCCACTACCTTCACCTGGGATAAGCCACACCCCTAGATACACCTGAATCTAACTGGCAGTTAGATTCAAACTGGCAGTTAGATTCAGGGCCATTCAGAGCAGACTGGACTTTTTGGAATGTGGTGCTTCAAGAGACAGGCTCTAAAACTTAGCAATTTCAGACAATGGCTGAAAAGAGGAGATTTTGCACTGTGAGAAATATAAAGTTTTTTTTTGGACACTACACCATGAAAACTGTTTTCTAGTAGAAACCCAAATTACAATTGTGATCCTAAACATGAGCATAATATGTGACCTTTAAAGCAATTGTCTCTCTCAAAATTCAGACATTGGGAAATCAGTTGGGATGTCTGACACTCTGGTATGAACATGTTTCGGATAGCACGGCTAACATACACATCGGTCTGGTATGGGTAGAAGCCCCCAGTCTGTGCTCCACTCCTCACATCTATTTTCCTGTGTGTGTGTGTGTGTGTGTGTGTGTGTGTGTGTGTGTGTGTGTGTGTGTGTGTGTGTGTGTGTGTGTGTGTGTGTGTGTAAAGTGTAAAGTGTAAAGTGTATGGGAAACATTAGCCAGAGGGGAAGTAGGGAGTGTCACTGTGGTAGTTGTAGTCCGGGCACACCTTCTGCACCAGTTTGTAGTCGGTGCTGTAGAAGGAGATGAAGATGCAGATGACTTTGAAAGGTTTGGAGCAGAGCCAGGAGACGTGGCTCTGGGTCTGCTCCTGGTAGCAGGTCTTGGACGGGTCGAAGTTGCACAGGGTGTTCTTGGCGCCCTTCTCCACCTTCTCGTACTCGATGCGACAGTTGAAGGATTTGGAGTCCTTGGCGTCAATGACCGACTGCTGCGCCGCCACATCGAACTCCACCACCTTGGTGGGCGGGACCAGGCTGACGGACACGTTGCCCTGGCCCGTGGAGTTGTGGCGGAAGTAGACGCTGAAGGTGCCGTTGCCGTGGTCAACGATCTTGCCGGTGATCAGCAGGTTGAGCTTGACCGTCTTGATGTTGGAGTGGAAGTCCCCCCAGCCGAACATCTTCTTGAACTTGCCCGTCTTGACCATGGGCCGCCGCTTGGCCCGCGGCCGCGAGTCCTGCAAGTCGGTGGAGTTCCTCAGCCAGTCCCACAAGTCCTGCTCCGAGTAGGGCTCCGGAGTATCATAGCGTAGGTCCAAGGCTGTGGTGTTCTCTTTGCCATGCAGAGTTTGTGACAGAAGCCTACTGATGGACATATCTTTACTGCCTTCTGTCCATAGGTGCTTTAGTGTGGATTTGGGGCTTCCCGACTTGACAAGGTTGGACTTTGAGGCGTGGGCACTTGTAACCTGTGGAGGACATAACAAAAAAAAAACATCAGGCAACTTAATTCAAATGCTCAGTGCCACTTGTTTCACCTTACAGTATCTCTAGCATATAATATGAAGGAATCTTGTAGAATTTCAAGGCGATTGGTCGGTGGGAAGGAGTTAAAAATCCGTTTCACCTGCAGTGTCTCACCTTAAGGCCCTACAAAATATGTGTTGCAGCCCTGCAAATACAATAACTTACTTCTGTATTGGCTGAATTGATGCATCATAAGATATTACTTATCCATATCATTCAGGATATATTGACTTTCACATTCAAGTATGCTGTTTTATACTAAATTGAACAATCAATTGTATTCCATGGGGGGGTTAGAGATAATCAATCTTTGCTACAAGCTTCAATTTCAAATCATGGTAGCAGACAGCCCCAAAATCGGAATTATAGTGCAGCAAGCTGAGCAAGAAAGAGAATACAGCAATTCATAGTAAAACATATTGCTCTCATCTCCTCGCTCTGTTAAAGAGAGGGAGTATCCACCGGCTCACACATTAAAATGCAGTGGCTTTTCAGACCGGACTATTAACTAAAGAGTGCTCCTTGAATTGATGATTGATGAACCCATGGGTTTTCAGTATTTAGCACCGATGAGTGGAATTTGGATTGGACAGGCCTCGATGGAGGTATGTGACATTGATTGCCTGATTTTGTACTGTAAGATGTGACAGCAGATCTGTCTTGCTGAGGTTTTTGCATTTTACACATTGCCCCCACACGATCAATACTGGGAAAATAAGGTTTCGCTACCAATCAGTTGGTCCTTCAAATTGAATTGCCGCAAAAGCGTGTCCCTCAACAGCATAGGGACACAAGTATAGCTTTATATATACTGTTGCAAGGTGAATATGCCTGTGCCGTAAAGGACATCACAGATTGGGCAGCAGAATAATAATAATAAATATGATTATTTAATAGTTTTTAATTAAAGCTGAAAAAATAATAGATTTGATGACAGTCAGTGTTTTGAACTGTCAAACATCTTAACCGCAATCTACAGTACATAGAAGAAAGGATGAATATTATTTTAAGTGTTGTGTGTCTGTGACTATATTGTCTTTGTTTAGGCAATTTTATCATAAAATGTTGCTGCTCTGTTCACAGACATTGAGGAACACAATGCAAGTTTGAGCCATATGCAAGTCACTCGGTTGCTCCAATACAATATGTCTGGATCCAGACTTAAATATCTGTATTACTATTTGGGTGAATTTTTTTAGAGAAGATTTTGGTACGAAGAAGATGAATCCTGTTGAGTTTAGTGGCCCATGAAGACATTAATGATATTCCCAGAATAAATCCTACAGACATTGGCATTGACATTGTGTTCTTGAAAATATTTTGACAACCAATGTCAAGGATTGGTGGATTGCAGCTGTTCTATTCAATCTGGTTCGAACAGATAAACAATTACCTTTCCTAACCTCTTGATAGACAACAAATACACGTGTAACCATGAAGTAAAACCTGACCAAACTCAAATTGTCATTTATTTAGTCACCAAGCTTTGGATTTCACACACCCAAATCAATGAAGCAAGAGATGATGTGAAAAACTGTAGCATTCAAAGGAAATGTATTATGTTCAGAAATAATTGCAAAGTACAGACTGTTTGATTCCGGACTGTACCAATCCCTGGAGAATATCTTAGACACCAGGAGGGGGGCAGGGGGAAAGGGACCTGAACAAACAGAAGCTGTCTGAAGTGAACAACCCACTCAGTGGAGCTATCTTTAGCCTGAAGGGTTAAACTCAGGGAGCACTTGCGCTGCATGAGGCAGACACACTCAACAATCATTTCCCTGTTCAAACAGGTGAGGTGGCCTTATCATATCGTGAAGAGTAACCCAGGCCGGTGGAGGGAGGGTGAGGATTACATTGAAATGGATTTATTATAATGTGCTTGCTTTTGAAGAGGATATAGAAGACGTCTAGGAGTCCCTTTGCTTCAACAGTGCATCCAACAGATGTGATTGAAAAAAGGACATCAAATCGAATCGCAAAGCCCTTGAGATGAAGTTTTTCTTATTATTCTATCCTCATTCAGCCCTTGCAGTCATTTGAGGAAATAAAAAGTATGATACATAGGAGTAAAATACAAAAGTATCAGACCTTATTTTATTTCATCTTGACCAGCAGTGGACAATAATTTCAGATATTTTTGTTCAAGTAAAAGTAATGATATAGCTACTGTATATACTGTATATTATATTGTTGGGCATTCATATTATTACTGATGCAATGTATGTTGCTGGTGGAGGCATGATTAATTTAATTGCTTTATATACTTGTGTTTAATACAATTTACTGTTTAGGGAAGGATGCATCATATTTAATAAGCAAATTATACATTTGTCTACAGTTTATTCTGTAGAGAAACTGCTAACTACAGCTGTCAGGTGAATGTATAGGTTATTGTAAAAAGAACATTTGAACACCTCTGAAATGAAATGGAGAATTCAAATAGCATAGCTTGGGGGCCACAGGGTGAAAGTGAATCCCCGCCCCCCTATTGGGTAAAATGCTGCATCATGCCTCTGGAATGTTCAATATATTGATTAAGAATTCAGGGGCTACTTAGAGCCTGTATCATTTCAGTTTTTAATTGGGCTTTAGTGGTGCATGGTGCCTAGCAAATCTGCAATCAGTCAACAAAATAATTGCGACACACACAGCCGAAGGCCATCAAGGTCCCCGAGAGTCTCTTAATGCATAATGGTGCTCTGTTGAGGATTCAAAGAATCAGGACAATGTTTGGTAGCTTATTCCACCAAATTCATTCAGCTTGACATTTTGGCCATGTTAGCTGTTTTTTCATCACTGTTTTGTTTGGCTTTGTTTTGTGTTGCTCAACTCTGTTAGTATTGAACCGGGAATCAGTCTGGCATTTCTCTTATCCCGAAGGGGATGAGCCCGGTCACAAAATGACCGGGCCAATCAGGATCTGCGTTTTGACCTAACTTCTCATTGGTTCATGTAGTCTTCAATCTAGCTCTGTGAGTACAACCCTATCACACAACATTATTCATCAATCAATGTTGACGTCATTTACTACAAGAACCAATCAGGGGCTGCCACCCACTAAAGGGCTGAGGCCTGTTTCAGGTAGTTAGTGGAAACTCTGGGTTTTCCGTTTCAGGTAGCAGGTTCAGCGCAACCAAGAGTCAGTTACTGCGGCAACATACGCCGTGGGTCTAACCTGCTCGGTAGGTGGTTAAACCTACCCTGAGTTTGTTTTCACTTTACGCTGCAGCTCCGACTGAAGAAAGAGTGTCACTGTCACACGCGTCCCTGTACAGTTTGAAGCAAAATCACTCCATAGAAATCTCCATCGGGATGTTTTTATCATTTCCTGATGATTTTACGTTTGACCGATCATTTATCTGATCAGTAGCCTTGTTCTCGGTCCGTTCATATAGGCGGCCACCTTACACATCGTGAACATGCTCTACATTCAGATTAATAAACCTATTTGTATTGTATGCTTTTTAATGTCTGTGCCACTGAACAGATTTATGTCAGGTGGATTCATGTAACGCTGCGGCTGCACGCAATCTTTACTGTTCACTTGTGCGATCCTAAAGTCACAGACGAGCCTCGTTAAATAGCCTAATATGAATATAAAAATTATATAATAATTTAAACTGTGATCACTTGAGGAAAATGGATCTGGTAATAAATCAATCAGGCTCTTCAATGGAAACTGTCACCTAATGTGTCTGATTTTAATGTCTTTCACTCCCCATTTAAAAGAAGCGACAGTCTGTTTACTGCACAGTATTAGGCTATAGCGTGCCAACATATTATACAGCGAATATAAAACACTCTCAGCAATGCTGTGCGGCGCCAGCTTAATACTTTACTGCTGATATGTGTAACTTTTTAAAATAGACTATGGCTTCTCATACGGAAGCGAAATGATTGCTCTGTTTTTTTCTGAATTGCAGAGGAGATTAGATTAGAGTTATGAGACAATATCCCCGTTAATTCTTCTCCATACCATAAACTCATTCGTTAATATTTCTAACTCTAGTGGGAGGAGCGGTGTTTTTCTTTTCTTTTTTGAGAAGTGGAGAAGTGGGAGGATCAATCATTTGTTTCTACTGTTTCCATGGTGAATCATGTTATCAGCGATCCATTGACGATGGCTTTTACGCACGCGATCAACCCAGAGTGAACACGCTCAGAGTTGATTGACCCAACGCTGATCCACTGTTCTGAAACCCAAAACCCAGAGTTACTCATCAACCCTGCGCTCTGAGTTGACCAACTCAGAGCGCAGGATTCAACTCAGAGTATGTAAAACCAGCTACCTGAAACAGGCCTCTGAAAGTGTGGAGGGTGCGGTCTGACTGGAGGCTAGATCGACGACTTCATGAACCAATCAGTGGCTGCCTTCCACTAACAGACTTGGCCAGGCCCTTACCCACTGATATTTGAGAAAGTCCAGACTGATCTGCGGTAGAGAAACTAATGTGAACCTTGCGCAAGAGGCTACACAAACTCTGATTGGTTTATTATTTTGCCAGCCACCAAAACAGTGTGGATAAACACAACAGAAGACAAGTTTAAATGGAATAAATCATGTGGGTGATTCACATCAGGCCTGTGATGCACACATAATTTGTTAGTAGGATGCATTCATTGTGGCTTTGGTCTGCACGTTGGACAATAAGAAAAACCAATGGATATTGCACGCTTTACTCCATGTTTTGTTATTTAGCTTGACATATGTGTAATAACAATAAACTAACACAGATGGCATTCCGTTTTTAAGACGGTAGACAATAGATTTAACTAGAAAAATATATAATTTTAGGAATTATAGGAATATTCTGTATTTTTAGAATTAGGTGAAAGATCAGATGGTAATGCACACCAATCTACCTTTGAAGATACTGTCATTGATAGGTTAATAGATTATTATGAGTGTCTTCATTAAATCATATTGCATTAGCGCCATATCAATGCCCATTGTGTGAAGTGTGCAGTCCGGTGGCTGTTTATCTGTACTCATTGTTGTCATGTGATGCATACAGACATGTTTATCGTAGCAGTTTCTCAGGCTTGGGCATCAGTCCAGCATGTTTTGGGCTGAGGGCCAGTTGGTTTTTGCTGGAACCAAGAGGCTGCCAGCTGTAGTGCCGTCACCTGGGGGAGCGCTGCATCTGGTAAACATGGCGGGTATACGGCAGCCAGCGCAGACCCCTCGCAGATACCTGACGACTGGCCAGACAGCCAGTTGGTTAGCCCCCAGGCAAGGGAAGACTGGGACTGGGCAAAGGCAAGCAGAACAGCCTATGTCTGTTTCTATTCAATCCCAAACATGAATTCTTTACTAAAGTCTTTTGCACAAGCCGCAGAGCACTTTGTAATACTTAATTTCTTGACTATACTCTCAAAATTGTACATGTGCCCCTTATGTTGTCCTATTTTTTACATTCAAGGCCGAATACTTAAAATAAAGTTCTCACCCAATAGAGTTATGACAATATCTTAGCTCAATCTTGGAGACTGCAGATTTATTATTTGAGGGCCAGAATTACAAATGTTCAAACGTACATAACGTTATAAAGTTTTGAAGTTCATTTAGCAGACAGGATGGGTTCTATATAGGCTCGACTCCATGCTACTGACTACACGTCACTTACAATGAAGTGAATACATTTATCATGTGGGATAAAAGACTATTAAGATACTATGAGCATGTCATTAACAACCCATGGTGTGTTGATTTATAGTTTAGTTGAGTCCAGATAGCAGGAGAAATGTGCTGCTGCTCTGCTGTTTTCTCAGACCAAACAGGTATCTGAGTCCAGCCGGACAGCTGTTGGCCTGACTTGGCCTCTTGCTCTCACCTCTGAAATCCTGAAATGGTAGATGGTCTTATCCTTAATGCAAAGGGAGCAGGTACAGCAGGTCTAAGGCTTAAAGGTGCTCTTTTCAATCCCATTTTTTTGGATTAGCAACCAGAAAAGCAGGCAACTGTCCCATGGCTCCAGACCCTCTGGTATTCCCTATAGGTTCACCTTGTGGCAAACTGTTTGGAGTCATTTGAATAATTGTTTGGCAATACAGTGTGCTGTACACAATGAAATCAGCAAATTCAGGAATTGAAATAAAAGGGGCCTTAACCTGACATCTGTATTATTACATAATATTGAGGTCCATCATGAAGAGGGGTCTAAACAAGTCAAGCACACAATAACATTTGCTATTTACAGGTCACGTATAATGCTCATTTTCAGGATCAAAATTGATCAAAAACAACATTTATTTTATCAAAGTGCCATAACTAACTCTCCTCTTTTCAGCCTCCGTCTGAAACGCTCAATTTTAGAGCCTGTCTCTTTAAGCCCTGTCTTCCAAAAAGCCCAGTCTGCTCTGATTGGCCTCACTGTCTGTGAAACAGCTCCTTCAAACAACATGAGTGCTTTATCAGGCTTTCATGGTAGACTGCTAATTATTTACTAATTATATAAATCATTTTAAGATTCACAATTGCTAAATCTTTATTGCAAAATAACTACACAGACTGAACACCTACAGTATGCCGAGCTTCAGTGCCTGGTCACACCAGAAAGTGGCACAGCGGATCTATTCATGTGTTCATTACATACTGTATGTACATGATGCAGGTGATGCTGGATGCTAGGTGACAACATGTACGCAAACAGGACTATCATTTCAGAGTCATATTTGACAGAGCTCTTAGGCTATGGATTGAATAAATCAAAAATATGTTTTTTTTGTTGTTTTTTTCATACAGTACATACAGAGATATTTGTATGGACTATGAGGGACTTAAATCCTCAGATATGGCGCTTTATTCATTAAGCAGACATAAGAACTGTATCCTGGGTAGCTTCTGGTATAACGACTCCCAGCTACATATTTTCAGTCTCAATAAAACATATTAAATAAGGCAGTTATCTCCGCAAACCACCCTTCGCTCTCTGCAAAGAGCTGCTTTAGCTCTTTTATTTTGTAATCAGAAAACTAACAGTAATTTGCAATCCCTTTCCTGCTATCCATGTTACTCCATTTAAAAAAATCCCCCCTTTACTCGGCCTCACCTTTTTTTCATATTACTCGACCTTTTGACCTCAGCTTTGTACCAGCTGATATCAATCTACTACAAGTCCTATAGATGTCTCAGTCACTTGCTTTTGCCAAAGACTTTGTGATGTAAGCTGTCTGATAACTGTCTAAGCGTTTATATTATGTGCTGGTCAGATCATATCTACCCCATATGAAATTCACTTGCGTTCTATGGTGAGCAGGCAAGATAGAATATAGCATGGTGTAACAAGAGCTTTAAACTAAAGTTGTGAATCATACCACTTCTTAACATTATTATTAGCATGGATCAGTGTTATGTAACTGCTTCTCGTATTATTTTTCCTTGTTGTGTTATCTTATGTATTCATCTGCCTTGTCGAAACTCAGCACCAACATAAATACTCTTTTAAAATCACAAAGTTTTGATATTTGTGTTTCCAAGATAGGTGACGTCATCTCAATGTTAATTCTATAGGACAAAAGCAGGACGCTTAAAGAAAATAGTAGGAGCATATGGATAGGGCCTCAACAATGAAAGGTATATGACGCTTCACTGTGGCCAAAATCAGACTGGTGCTTGAAACACTGTTCCCATGTGATCCTGAAAAAGCATTGATATTTAAAAAAGAAATCTTCTACACAGATTTACCCTGTGGTACCCTCAACTGTGCTCTTTTTAAAAGAAATCCTGGAAGTTCTTTTCATTTGTTCTTGTAATTAACTTGTCGCCTTTCCCCTGAACACACAGGTATTATTGATGTGGCTGTGCTTTTGCCAACAGCTGAGGCATCAGACCATAAATCAAATCACAACACTTTGCATTGCAATCCATTCTATATTGTGAGCTCTATGGTAATTTTGTACCGTGGCGATTGGATAACGAAATGCACTGAGAGAGCATGATGGAATCATATTGTACACACTGTAGTTCTTAGCCACAACAGATAACTTAAAGGTGAAGTAAGCGATTTATTTATGTTAATTTAAGTGTTCAATCGCTCTTTATTCATACAGTTATCACTTTGTGCACGTTTCATAAAGCCAATCTCTCAGTCACTCGCTCTGCATGTAATCGGCAAATAAACTTTTCGGGGATCCCACTACTGATATCCAATCATAAGAGAGAACGCTCCAAACCGGCACCTGTCTCACTGCCGGTGCACGTTGTTGCAACTTATAATGTAATAAAGACTCATAATGTAATAACGGCTCATAACGGCTCATAATGTAATAATTTCAATGTAATAAAAGTTCATAATGTAATAATCGTCTCATAATGTAATGAAATCACGGACGCGTAACGTAATAAGGGGTTTGCGCATAATGTAATACTGTAATAACTTATTACATTAAGAACCTTATTGATACCGCTCATAATGTTATAACAGCTCATAATGTAATAATAGCACATATAGTGATAATAATAATAATTTAACCTCTCAAACAAAGCTGCAAGTAAAAGCAAAGGGCATGGGCTTCAGTGCATTAGTAAACTAAATTTGTGAAACCAAGTACTATTTAATAGTAATTGCACTCTCACATTTTATTGATGTGAAATAACAGTTGAGCCACTAGTTGGGATTCTGAGAACGCCATGCTCACTTCTACTGTGACTTTTGCAGGTAAGCAGCCCTAGTTGTGATCTTTAAAGTTCAATATATATATATTTGTTAAACCAAGCCATACACCTTATCTGTTTAAATTATGTGTATTAATAAGACGTTTGTAGGATAATGTGTATGTTTAAGCTAGCAGCTATTTCTTGTGTTTTAGCTAGCAGCTATTTCTTGTGTTTTAGCTAGCAGCTATTTCTTTTGTTTTAGCTAGCAGCTATTTCTTTTGTTTTAGCTAGCAGCTATTTCTTTTGTTTTAGCTAGCAGCTATTTCTTGTGTATTAAGATGTTTGTTATAATAGTGTTGTATGTTTTAGCTGGGGCGGCAATAGCTCAGTCCGTAGGGACTTGGCTAGGGGACTTAAAGGTTGCCGATTCAAGTCCCACTTGGACCATAAAAGTATGATGTGGACTGGCGGTTGAGAAGACGTTTTGTTATCAAATTATTTGTAGGGGTACACAACATCCTAAAATGTATGTACATAAATGATTTGTTAAAAATAAATATTTACATTAATCTAGTGATGCTGAATATAAAGAGTTTCTGCATACCTCACCTCAATGTCTACTGATTCACTGAATTTTGTTTTATTCACAGAAAAGGAACAATGAAACTGGGCATGACAATCTTGGTCCTATTCACACTGGCCCTTTTGGTTAGTGACATTCAAGGCCATGGAAGTCGAGAAATGGATGATGAGACATATGATGTCATTGTTAAAGCACTGAGAGGAGAATTTGGCATTCCTGTTAAAGAAAGGACAAGGGTCCAACGCGCTGCCCTTGTTCATCTCTGGAGGAATAAGCACTTGTTTGGGCTATTGGAAGACGGCAAGACGTTGATATACGATGGGAAATTGGTGGCAAAAAAGACAAGCTTCAAAGGCATTGTGAAGACAGGGCTTGAAGTGACCAAGGGTTGTGGTGCCAGAAAACGTAACGTATACCTAAAGGATAAGTATTCCGGTATCAGTACACAAAATGTGCAAAAGGTATTGGACAGGTCCAGGCGCTATCAACTTCGCAGAGCTACTTTTCAAAACAAGGCCATTCCCAAGCCAATCAGGGCTAAAACAGTTCAAGAGCGTCATCAAATCGACCTTCTCGACATGGGGAGATGGGCTGTCAAGCATAGAAACGTTAGATATAGGTACATTCTAACCATCCTTGATGTGTGTAGCAGATACATATGGCTACGCCCTCTGAAGAGCAAAGAGAGCAAAGAGATTGCTAAACATCTCATTGAAATCTACACTGAACATGGCCCACCCAACATTTTGCAGCATGATCAGGGCAAAGAATTCAAAGGTGCAGTCCAGAAGCTGATGGAATCATATCAGGTCAAAGTCATTCAGAGCTCTCCATACCACCCCCAGAGCCAAGGTAAAGTTGAGAGAACACACCAGGTGCTACGTCGAAAAATCATGTATGACTTTGTGAATTTCAAACGAGGAGGTGTTAACTGGGCAGCACATATGCCAAATTATGCAAGAGTTATGAATCTGGACAAAAAAGAGGTTCTCAACTGGATGTCTCCATTTGAAGTGTATTATGGGCGGAAGAATAACATCAGGACTCTTCACTTATCCAGCAATACAGGTGATGCTAGCCCCGGCTCAGTTTCTGATGCAGTTCCTGAAGACTTAGAACAGAACATGAGTAAGTTTGAGCAAAACCGCAGGAAGATACGAAGGAGGGCATTAAAGGCTACGGAGCGTTGCATGAAACGTACGATTAAATCAAGGGGAAATCCACCACCATCAGTTTACAACTTACAGGACAAAGTGTTGGTGAGGGTCAGCACAGGTCCCAGATTTTCAAAACGATACGCTGTGATACCAGGTATAGTTGTCAAAAGAAATGCAGATCTGTCGAAATACAAAGTCAAGTTCCGAATGCTAGGCAACCCAGGCCATCTACATATCAAATGGTTTGCAGTATGTGATGTGACAAGTGTCACAAGGGAGCGGGAGAAGCAGCGTTCTGAGCACAAGGCCAGAAAACATCAACGCATACAGTTGTTACAGCCCATCACCCATGGAATGAGGTTAGAATCCTTTGGATCACTAGGTTTCAGGACTCGTTTGGACCCTAATTCAGATGGCAGCTGCCAGTTTGCTGCCATGGTTGACCAACTTGCCTCACTTGGAATTTTTCGGTCTGCAACATCTTTAAGGCAAGAAATTGTATCAGACCTAATGCTTCACCCACATGCCATGAATGGAATACATCTTTCTAATTTTGTGGAAGGGCAATGGGATGACTATGTGCAAAGCATGCAGCACAGTGGTACATATGGTGATCATTTGACTCTACAAAGAACATCCACCATATTCAATGTACAGTTTATGATTGTGTCAACGCTTGGAGTTGATGCAACAGCAATAGTATCCCCACATGGTCACTACGATGAAAGTCTGCCATTGCTGATTCTAGGCCATTTTGCTGAAGGTTGTGGGGACCATTATGTTAGTCTTGATGGACCAGTCAGACCATTCATTCGAAGAATTCAGAGAGCAGAGAAGCAGAGGGTGCTTCTTTATAATACTGGCTCTGATGCTGTCCCTGACTCTGACCACCATTCAAACCCTGACTCTGACCATCACTCTGACCCCACCAATTACCCTCCTGGAGATTCCAGTGATGTCCTACATGGTGACTCATGTGATGTTCCTTATGGTGATCCCAATGATGTCCTACATGGTGACTCATGTGATGTTCCTTATGGTGATCCCAATGATGTCCTACATGGTGACTCATGTGATGTTCCTTATGGTGATCCCAATGATGTCCTACATGGTGACCTCCACACTGTCCGTTACACTGACCCTGATACTGTTCCTTCTGCATGTCCTACAGTGCCAAAACATATCTTCCCTGCTGACCCTGACTTCATTGCTAGCCCTAATTTGCCTTTGATTGTACTGTCAACCATTATCCAGTATTGCCTGTTGATGGATATGACAATGCTGGGCACCTTCAACAGAGTTTCCAACTTGTTCAGAGAGCTAACCCTGCCATTCCTACCAAGAATTTTTATACGCGATTCTTTGGTGGAATGTTTAAATATTGTGACGGATGAAGACTGTAGCATTGGTATTTGTAGGTTATATAAAGCAGCTGGACGTAATAGTGGCCTTGCATCCAACATCAGGCAGCTCTTCAGCCAAAATGCCAGGTGGTTTACAGCATGGATCGTGATTCGACATATATCCTTTGGATGGTTCCATATTAAAGACATTCATTGGAAGAAATAAAGTGATTTGAGTGATCACTGGCACAGTCACTGACCACTGACAAATGGAGCCCCCTTGACTTTATTTTTGTTGGCAACTATAATTTATGATCATGTTTATAGGCATATTGTTTAGTTAAATTTATTTGGACTTATATTTTTACTTTTGTGTCCTGACAGGCTGTGTTTACATTTAAAGAGCCTTTGAGCTGGTTCATGTTTTCTATGACATCCCTATGTCTGTTCTAGACTCACATACTGTATATAACTGGTAGATATTGTGAGACTAATTTGATGTTCAGATCTCCAAGTTTTTGATGACTTTTTTGTTATTGTTCAAAAGTTCCAAAATAAAAAAAGTTTGAATTAACATGTTATGCTGCTTGTATCATGTATTTCACGTAAGTAGTAGGAAAATAATGTTTAAATTATTAAATTGGCATTAAAGACCAACAAAAAAAATGCTAAATTTTTATTGGAAGGTCTTCATAAGGTTGTATGGAAGGAAAGAGTGTTCACTTACTTTTTTGAAAAGTCCAATTTTAAATGTGTTTTCATCGCAGGAGTTATTAGTTATTGTAGCAAAGAACATTAAACTACATGAACTACAGTCCCCCTCCTTCTTCCCTAATCCAACCTCTTCTCCTGACAGCTTTTGAGTTGGTTACTGTAGCGCAACCTATGTACAAATCATAGTCAATCTCAAAAACAAACCTGTGCCCAAAAGTGCATTAGTTGTCAGTATACAGTTGTTGCCTTTATACCATGGATTTGACCCATGGAGGATGATGCGTTACAGATTAAGGCTTCTCTTCCTTTTTATGAGGCCTGCCACTAATTGGGAGCGAGGTTCAGTATATGGCATCTAAGTTGGCTAATGCTCCAGCATGTTTGCAGAAATGTGTGATCTTGCTGAGAGACAGACACAGGTGAAAGCATTTCCTTCCACTCCTGCAGGGATGGCAGAAGTAAACATTATGATAATGCAACACTTTTCTCACTATATGTGCTATTATTACATTATGAGCTGTTATAACATTATGAGCGGTATCAATAAGGTTCTTAATGTAATAAGTTATTACAGTATTACATTATGCGCAAACCCCTTATTACGTTACGTGTCCGTGATTTCATTACATTATGAGACGATTATTACATTATGAACTTTTATTACATTGAAATTATTACATTATGAGCCGTTATGAGCCGTTATTACATTATGAGTCTTTATTACATTATAAGTTGCAACACACGTGCAAAGCGACAGATGGGTGAATGTGTATGCGCCTACAATCGGAGCAGGTAAAAAAGTATCAAACAGAATGACACCCCAGGCATTTGGTTTTTAGAGAATGAGTGGGCCCACACCATATCGTCTGCTTTTCTCTTTTAAACTATCAAATAAAACAGAAGAGGAAAGCTCTGAGATGAAATGAGCTCTGGATTCTCTCTCTCTCACTCTTTTGAAAATGTCCAATCATCCTCTACTCATGCAGGGGAAAGCTGCAAAAGAAGGGCCCTGAATAAAATGCATGGCCAATAATGAAGGCCTGTGTGCACAATGGTGGTGTATGATATAAAGCTGTATGAAAAGGCCCAGGAAAGAGAGGGAGAATACAAAGAGAGGGAAATGTGAGTGTGCTAGCTTTACAATATAGAAATAGAGGACTGAGGGAGGATTGACTGGGAATATAAGGACAATTAACCTTGAGTTCAGCAGAGTGTAAAGAGAGAAGTGAGCCCCTCGCACGCTCTCCACTGATAAGCAAACATACTGTACTACAGAGGCCTGAAAGGATGAGCCACGTCTGCTAACATGCCCTGCGTTCCAATCCCCATACTTCCCTACTATTGAATATGCCAGAAAAAGATTTAGGATGTCCCAATACAGGCACGTCAATTGTAGTATGCTGAAAATACATAAATGCCCCACTAACTCCAATAGCATTTAGCAGTATTTGTCTTTATTCTTGACATTTCTCGACATAATGAAGAAAAATCATCCTTATCTGATTTTTTTTCTCTCCCGTGGCCCTAAAACTCTTCTGTACTTTAGTATGTAGTGTAGTAAAGAGAAAAAGTGTGTGATTTGGAACGCAGGGATGGTTTTTAAGGTGTCTCCCGACTTGAAGCGTAACATAGTAATCACTGGCTTGTCATTCAACATTTCAGCTGGTGGCAATAAAAAATATTTTTTATGCAGAAAGCATTGATCCATTTCACGTTTTAACATCACCACCAATGCAATAATGTCATGCTTGTATACTGTACATACCAAAGTGCCAAAGTGACTGAAACACTGAACCCCTATGGAGAATCTTTGTTGTCAAAATCAGTTTTATCAAAATCAGTAAATATCTCCTCACAATCCGCTAGCTGTTAAAATATTGTGTTTGTGCGCTGAAAGAAAAGTCCTGTGTTAGTACAGCCTAGGCTCTGTAAACTGGCAGGTCCTATGTAAACAAAGGGGCTCGGACTGAGAATAAAACAATATCCGGGACCGGACTCGGTTACTAATATAATCAGAAGACTGAACCACATAGTATTTCACTAACTTTGTAAAAATGTAATTATATACTGTTACTGTAGATGCATGTTTTTGATACTTGTTGGTGTAAATTCCACAAGCACTGTAGGTGTTTAAGGCTTAGAGAGCAGGAGAGGAATGGAACACGCTGTCAGATAAACACATACCCTGCGTTCCAAATCACATACTCTTTCTCTTTCCTACACTACATACTAAAGCACAGAAGAGTTTTGGGGCCACAGCAGAGGCAAAAAAATCAGATGAGGAAGATTTTTTTTCATTATGTCGAGAAATGTCAAGAATAAAGACGAATACTCCAAGTTAGGCATTTGTGTATTTTCGGCATACTACAATTGATGTGCATGTATTGGGACATCCTAAATCTTTTTCTGGCATACTAAATAGAATGGAAGTATGGGGATTGGAACGCAGGGGTACAGACATGGGGACTGGCGAAAGAGAAATACAATGAATTGGAATGATCGTTTTGTTTCACAGCTGCATCAATTTCTGTCAAAGTTTACACCAGGCAGATATGGTTCAGTGCTGTTGTTGCATTCCAGTTTATTCTAGGGCTGCAATTTACGATTATTTTGATAATCGATTAATCTGTCGATTATTTTCTCGATTAATCGATCATTAATCGATTTAGTGTTTTGGTCCGTAAAATGTCAGAAAATGGTGAAAATTTTTCCAAAGCCCATGTTGACGTCCTCAAATGTATTGTTATGTCCAAAACACAAAGATATTTCAGTTTACTGTCATAATAGGAATAAAGAAACCAGAAAATATTCACATTTGAGAAGCTGAAATCAGAGAATTTGGAAATTTTTTATAAAAAAATCACTCGAAACGATTAATCGATTATCAAAATAGTTGGCGATTATTTTAATAATCGATTAATAATCGATTTGTCGATTAATCGTTGCAGCTTTAGTTTATTCCTGTGACTCTATGCATTGGTTTTCCAGTGCCTAGCAGTTACTGTGTTACACCCCTAGTCTACTGTGCCAGTGCACAGCAAGTAGTAAAGCTAAGGGCTGCTCAGTGTAGAGTACTTTTGCAAATTTTTAAAGTGAATTGAATATAAGTGCCACTCAATCATTTCCAGGTGTCCAGAGTATGAGTGTGTAGCCTGTATGCATTTGCGAGATGTAGCAAAATTACACTAAAGAAGCTGGAAGTATGTCAAACTAAAATAAATATTTGTGGGTGGGCTGCCTAAATGCTTTATACATTTCAGAAGCTCTTTTGTGGTTCACATGGATTACAAAAACCCTCTCTCATGGGTATTCTCAGCTGCATTGAGCAACACATTCAGACATGACAAAAAGAGTTCAGAGGCAGCACCTAGTCCCAGGCTGTGTTCGGAAAGCCATACTAACGTCCTGCTTCCTACATACAAGCAAATAAGAATGTATTCTTCTCCTTATAAGATAAGCGTATTACAGCCCTCCACAGGTTAGATTTAGAACTAGATTTTAACACACAGGCATGTGTTGTTCAGGAAATGCAGAACTGTAAAAAAAAAAAAAAAAAAAAACCTTCTTGTAATTTGAAAAGACGCAATGCATTGTGGGGCGGTTGAGTAGGAAAAGTATCCAATCGATCCATACCCAAAATCTTAGTTAGTACTCATCCAGGAAATTCTTGCATACCCAAACTCGCATACCCACATACTCAAATTTAAGTCAAAATGAGTATGAGTAGGGGGTGCCTTTAGCTCAGTTGGTAAGGCGTCCCCTCCATGGGCCTCGGCCAGCAGCGGACCCGTGTTCGATTCCAGCCCGCGGTCGTTTTCTGCATGTCACTCCCCTCTCTGCCCCATTTCAACTCTGTCTCTACACTATCAATAAAGCATAAAAATGCCCAAAAAATATCTTTAAAAAAATAATTAGTATGAGTAGGACGTTAGTATGGCTTTCCGAACACAGCCCTTGTGTCCACATCTCATTTAGTCTTTTCTCAGAGAAAAATCACCCTTGAAACGCAGCCTACTAATAGCCATCAACACCACCGTGCCACAACAATATGAGTTAAACTATTGGTGCTTGGCCAGCACACTGCTGCTTAAGTGCTGCTGGAAAGTGACGCTTTGCTCATGTACTGGAGCTGCCTAATGGTCATGTAAGCAGACTGTTGGACACATCATTAGTGAAGACTTTCTAGTTCTCCAAATGTGCATGTGTGTGTGAGTTTCTGTCTTGTACGCTTTTTTTTCTTGTGCCTGGTTTTATTTTTATTATGTCTATTACATCCAAACACTGTCACTCAGTATATACTTAGAGTGGCTTCCAGTGATTGTTTCACGGGAAAGATTGTACCCGTGCAAAGGCATTCATAATAACTATGTAAAAATGTATTTGCTGTTACAGGTCATTACATGGTGATCAGAGGAAACATTCGACTGTTGAACTGACAAAGATTAAAACATTTCTTGTAGGAGGTTTTAATGAGGCAAAGATATTAAACATTTGGTTGATGAGAGCAAACGTGCAGTAAAGAAACAAACGTACCATTGCCTGACTTTTTGAGAGCTTTGAAAGTTATTTCGCCTGAGTTTTCCTATCCTGGAAATCCAGACCCATATCTAGAACGATAGAGGGTCTGGCCACGATCAATAGTAATTCCCAACTCAAGGGGCGGCTCCTACTCGTGCATTTCAAATACCTTATAAAAACCTTATACTTATAAATTAAACAATGTGTTTTTTATTTTCTTGGTACACATCTGATCTATACATTCTTGATTTTTTTTTTTAATCCTTCTAACTCTCATTGCCTTGCCAAGTTTACAGTTGGGAGTTGTGGATTCTTTTGCTGGTGAAATACCAGAAGCTAATATGTCTCGAGGTACCATAAATCAAAGCCCGGCTTTATTTTGTCAGCTACGCAGATGGCCCAAAATACACAAGCTCACCTCAATTAAGATGTGAGGAGCCATGGAGCTAAAAGGGAAAAAGTGTTTGGAGATGGGAAAAAAGGGGGGCACCTGTTCGCCTGTCATCATCCAGCTACAGCTCTTGTGATCAGCAGCTCGGAGCTTTCCCCCTGAGCTGTTTCAAATGCTGAATTAATGAATGCAAACAAAAAGCCAAAGCCCTCCTCTCGCAAAAAGCCCTTCTGTGAGTTCATTCTCTTTCCACTTTGGTCCCTCTCAGCTAATCTTCAGTGTCACACTTAATGAGATTTCCAGTTTGTAAAGTAAGTGGAGCAGTAACTCCCCCAGCACTCGCCGCCGCCTGCCGCCATCACCATTTCCCCACACCAATCGCCTTCCGATTGCTTTTAAGCAAACCACCTTCCTTCGGACTATTCCTCCTCTTAATAAAGGATGCATTATGACGGATTATTCTTTTTTTTTATTTTTTTTACAAATCACATTGAATTATTCACACCGCAAACACGCAGCTTAAAGCGCAGCATGCGTGAAATGTGTGACGTTATTTTCTTTCATTTTTTTATTTTTATATAATGAGCCATTTTTTTCTGCAGTTTCTCCAGTCCTGAGGAATAGCCAATAGAAATAGAACCATTAAATCATCATGAAAATGAGATAAATATGCATATCAACTTTGTCTCAATTAAGCATAAATGAGACTAACTGTTATTTGTGTTGTCATCTGCTAATACATTTTTATTTTCATGTATTTAGCGTTTTGATTAGTGTGATGCTGAACGTAATCTGTTAGGATGCTAAGAGGAGACACTCAATGATGACAATCAGCAAAAACACACTTTCACTGTTAACAAGGGCACCGGATTATTGGTTTAAGACTGAGAGGAACAAATGTGAACTTCTCCTTTAATGTGTTTCAAAATAATAAAGAGGTAACTAGTTCTATATTATATTACAGTAGCCTATATTATAATATGTGCCGTTTCCATCATTTCATCCATCAACAGATTACCTTATTGTGTGATTACCCCTTTGTGGCATAATTGTTCTTGAACAAGTTAATACATTCTACAATCCATAGACCAAATGTTAGATTTATATCGGTCAAATATTGAAAGCAAAGATACAGTTTTTTTTATGCAGCATTGCTGAAAAAGTGTAGTATCTGTGATTTGAAGGCGTTCGTTTAGAAGAGGATGTTGATTTTGAATTGCATGACTGACTGGCTTAACATAGTAAAGATAAAGAAGTGTAAAGTCCTTCCTTCCATTTCCTTTTCTCAAGTAAAGATACTGCAGGCAAAAACTATGTTTTTTTTCAAGCACTGTCCATTTTGAGATGTTTCTTATTTCATACCAGTATAAATAAAAGGTCCTTGATGTACATGCAGGTGTTTATTTGACTAAAATGTCCGTTTGTGTGTCCGTATCTCTAATGGCCATTACTCAGCATTAGGGATGTAACGATATGAAAGTTTGGATACGATACGATACGATATTGCGATTGATATCACGATACGATATTAAGCGCGGAATTCCTTTCTACCCCCTTAAATGAAATGTTGTACCGCTGATTTAAATAAAACACACATGAATAATTCAAATTTTTATATCTTATTATGAAGAGATTTCTGAGAGATTTAAACAACGTGTCACCAAAACAAAGACACTGCTTCTCTACTGCTTTTTTTTAAGAAGCATTGCACTTATCATTTTAAAATGAAATAGGAATTTTAAATCTAAACTTAATTTAGGCACTTGTCTGTAACTGTAAAAGTATACATAAAATAAAATTATTTAACAATAGTGTGATCATTTTCCCATTTTTTATATTTTATTTGCTGACCAACTCTATTTTATTCAACACTATTTTTACAATCCATGCTTTTACCTTAATAGGCCTACATTATGGCACAATGAACTCAGTTTTACGGTATATTGTTACTTACTCAGCATTCATGTTTTCCAATATTCTGAAACCAAAAAATCTCAATCTCCAAAAGCACTTAACATCAACTTAACTTTCCATACTCATTCTTAGCACTGTTCTGAAGGTTATAAGAGAAGGATTTGTTCATAGGTTTTGTCAAGTGTCTGATTTATCGGTCCAAAATCGATCATGTTAAAAACCTTGGGCTGTAAACAATTATCTCAAGATTTTAACTCTGGCTATATCCAACTTTTAGACTTTTGGTTTTAAAGAGAGATTGTATAGTCAAATGGTCTGTTTTGGGTTGACTTGATGCTAGATACTAGTTGTCTTAGCTTGAAGTTAAATGTCCAGTGTGTCCTGGACATGACTTATGTTACTTTAACTGCAGCTCCTCTGGACCCATTATTTTTATTTGACATATTATAATCTAAAAAAATACAGTCAGAATCTAAAGAACATTTTAAACAAAGCAAGAAGAGAAAATGATAGAGTACACTTTAAACCATTTGCTCCTTCTAAATGTTTCCCTACGCTATATAGCATCCTCCATAGCCTCTAATTTGAGCTGAAGTAAAAAGAGGCAGAGCTTGTTTCTTCCCCCCAGTTTCCTGCTGTCTGTACACACACACACACACACACACACACACACACACACACACACACACACACACACACACACACACACACACACAGACTGTGTTGTTCTCACCCTTCTTTGCAGTGGGATTAGTGTCATTATTGTGATAAATAATGTAGCATTAGTCTAATTCACAAGTCAGTTCAGTACAGCAGGTATACTGTATTGTGTTCCCTCCTCACCTAACACATGCTCCTCACTAAATAAGACATTCCAGAGCAGGGACAATGTTTAGCAACATTTGACAACAGTGATCCGCACCGCACAACCATCCACTGTAGGATTATTCAAATACAGATACAGACGTGTGCACACTTATTGAAATGTCAAAACATACTGTACGTTGCGTGACTCGGTTGTACACATTCACAATATTCATATCATTGTTCCATTTGCTTTCAGTAGCAAAACAAATAAAGTTGCATGTTGTTTGTAACATTTGCATTGAGTTCAATACACACCATAGAGGTTAGCTAAATATAGTGATAGCCTGTTAATATAGGCCCACACATCCGCCTCAAAAACACTACTTATGAATGGCTTGGGACATATCTGTAAAGTACTGCACTTCCACAGCACTTATTCTATCAGTACAACAGTCATGCCGTAAGTACAGTAGGGCTTTCCCATGACAACACCTCATACACTGTCAATCATATACATCATTCTATCAAAAATACCTGTAAGAGCAAATAGTTTTGAAATGATATCTGTAAATATTTATGTATTTACGATGTCACGATGTGTAATTTACAAAGTCTAGGCACGGATAGACTTACTCCACCACTGATAGGTTAATAAGGTTAGTTTAAAGTGAATGAGCCAATTCCACATTTCCCTGTGTCCTTCCGTCCCGACTTCTCAGTCCCCAGACATGAAAAATATATATTTTCAGCAATACGACGGAGACCAGGCTAGCTCCTTTTATTTGATTTGCTCTGCACGTATAATGAAGTTTGCTCTTCGTCTGAATTGCAGAGCTGTTGAGAGTTGAATTAGGAGTGTGCTGCTGCTGCTGACCTGGGGTCTGTGTGTGAGGGATGGGGGAGTAATACTGCAGTAAGGTAAGGAAGGAGAACCACACGAGTGCAGCCACAACCTCATTACTATGCAGAGTTGTGGCCTGAAAATCTAATTAAAAGCCATAATCCAATAACCACCATTTTTAACACCATGAGGACCCCCCCACTCAAAACATATGACAAGCTGTAATCAATATGATATCAGAGCTGCACGCATAAATAACTAAAAAATATGTAGTTGCAGGGTCACACCAGCTCTTTGTATTGGCTTCCGGTAATTGTATTTCAGAAATGCTTTTTTAGTTTGCTACTGTCCATTATTGATTTCCAGGCCATGGGAGTTGACATCAAAGGGGGAAGAGGAGGGGGCAGTCCCCATGCATCAATGCACATACACTGAATCATTCATTCTAAATTGAAGACCACTAGAATGAGAACATTGATTGTTTCCATAAGCATGTACAATTTAGATTATTGCTATGACTGCTATGAGTATACTTTGATACTATATCGACGTCATTTTGGGCCCTTATATTGATACTGACTTATCGGCAAGCTACACTATTAAAGTAACACATCCCAACCTTTATAAAAGCAGCAGCAGCTGTTTTATAAAAGCTCTCATAAACCTACTGTACTAGGTTAGCAACTAGAGGGTGAACATAGTGGTGAGCTACTTAGCCATTTATTCAATTAAGAATGGGTTTGGACAGTATGAAATAGAGCTAAAATGAGGGGGAAATATTTCATTAGAATTTATCAGTTGGAAACAAGCAGGACTTTTATAAGAATGTTATTTGGTGTCTGGTGCAGGATGTGTAAATAGGCAAATGTGTTCTAACAGATTTGCCATTATAACTTTACTGTGATAATACTGTCCATACGTTCCGATCCCCATACTTCCCTACTATTTAGTGTGCCAGAAAAAGATTTAGGATGTCCCAATAAATGCATGTCAATTGCAGTATGCTGAAAATACATAAATTCCCCACAAACTCCAATAGCATTTTGGAGTATTCTTCTTTATTCTTGACATTACTCTACATAATAAAAAAAAAATCTTCCTTATCTGATTTCTTTCTCTCTCCTGTCTGTGGCCCTAAAACTCTTCTGTACTTTAGTATGTAGTGTAGTAAAAAGAAAAAGTATGTGATTTGGACCGCAGCCTGTATGTTGATTACAGCTTGTTCTGGTGCACCAAGTGGCCAAATGAATTAATGCAGCTTTGGACACCTTATTGCTTCTCCACACTTTTTTTTTTCAATTTCATAATTGTGTCTATGCCTTTGTCTGCTATAGATGACCCAATGATGAAAATGAGAAAACAGGAAATTCAACAAGTTTTTTGACTATTACAGCACTATTATTAATGATGGCTCAGAATCATTTAGGGGTTCACGTTCCAGGGCCACGATTTTCAGTCTGTGTGCTCACAGGCAGGATTTTTCCACTTGTAGTAAATGAGTAAACAGAGCTGCCTATGATGGGTTTAGTTTCACCTGTGCTGTTTCCTGCTATGAACTACATTTTCTTCTTCTTGTGAAAGATAATTTAAATCAAGGATGTTATTACTCTGTGTAATTTCAGTTCTGAAATAACAGCTGTCATGTAAAAAGAGAGATGCCAGTTGCAGGAGTAACATACAGCCGTGGAAAAAATTAAGAGACCACTCCAAATGTTCAGTGTCTCTTGTTTTATTATTTATAGGCATATGTTTGTGTAGAATGAACATTTTGATTTTATTTTATAAACCACTGACAACATTTCTACCAATTTCACAATTAAAATATTGTCATTAAGAGCATTTCCATGAAGTAATGTAGAGATGAAGATTGAAGAAAAAGGTCTCTGGTCTCTTAATATTTTCCGCGGCTGTATAAATTAAAGCATTCTGAACAGGACCATATCCAAATACATTGAAAGTATTCCTACAGGATTCTTTTTTTAATAGAATCAAAGTGAAGGCCAATGGATGACTTTATCAATGGCATGCTTTATCATTCTTGTTCAATGAATTCACACCATCAGGCATCAGCTGCTTCCTTACAAAGTGTGGT
This sequence comes from Ammodytes marinus, assembly GCF_949987685.1. Taxonomy (NCBI): domain Eukaryota; kingdom Metazoa; phylum Chordata; class Actinopteri; order Uranoscopiformes; family Ammodytidae; genus Ammodytes; species Ammodytes marinus. The sequence continues at coordinate 25,932,990 of NC_137221.1, forward strand.
GCCCAGTTGCACCTTTTAAACAAGGGAGTTCATTTCCATTCCAATACAGCCAACCAAGTGTTTACCTGCATATCAGTGCTGCAGAAAACCTCCAGGACGACCCATACGCAACATTAATGTGGATTGTGGTGAAAGCTCAGCTGTAAATGGACAGCAGCTAGCCTGAGATTAGCCCTTATCAGGCTGACTGAAGCTCCCCTGTCTGAGGGGAGGGGAGGGGGAGGCCGGGGCTAAGGCTATCTCCACCACTGCTCATTTTTTGAACATCATAAGCCAAGTATATAGAAGGCCTAGGCCCTGCTTCCTCTGCTCTGTCCGCTAATGGGAAAATCAAAGAGCTGTGAAGCCAGAGGGGCTGAGGGCTGCTAAGTGAATGGCACGCTGCTGATTTTAATGCCATGTCTCTCTCCCTCTCCCTCTCTCTCTCTCTCTCTCTCTCTCTCTCTCTCTCTCTCTCTCTCTCTCTCTCTCTCTCTCTCTGCCTCATCAAAGCAGAGCAGAGCAGAGGAAACATGAGCTGTTATCCCTTTACCTCAGGTCTAATTGGCCCTTTAATTCCATATCAGATACGTGTTCACTTGAGCAGATCTGAACTGACTGAGTGGCCACACGACGTCATTGTATCAAGTACACTCTGTTGAGGTATTGCACGTAGAAGACCTTTTTAAAAATATCAACCATCTTTTTTTCTCATGGGCTTTGGGCTCCTGATAGGTATGAAGAATAGTTATTATAGTTTGATTTTAGTTAATATGAACGTCACAAATACATCTGATGAACCAAATGCATTGTTTTTGGAGAGTTTTAGTATGTGTGTGTCACATTGGGTGTAGACAGTCTGTCTTTGTGGAAGGATGTCACAGAAAAAGCAATGCGTCAACGCAATGTAAAATAATACAAACCATAGATGTAAGGGAAGAGAGAAATTTGAAACATAAATACATAGGGGAGAGTGGCCTGAGTTGTGCCGGTGGGGAAGTTGTGCCACCCCTTGTTTCTAGAAAACCATAGAAGAAATTGTAAATGTGACCACATATTTAAGAAGAGCCATCCATTTGACTCATCCTGTAAAGAAGGGAGAAACATGGAATAAGATATAAGCACATTTAAGCTCAAAAAACAGTTTTTTGCCTTTCAAAGTAACATTTCATGATCAATGTTTTTTGATTATTGTGTCTGAACAATTATAGACACGTTTGAAAACATTTGACACATGTTTTAGACACTTTGTGTCTATATAGTTAGCACAATGTCAGCCCTAAACTGCTGCATCATGCTTATTATCCAGAAATTCTGGGGTTGGGGTGATTTGTGCCAGAGGGCCTGCGGTGAGTTATAAGGGGCGACTGTGGCTCAGGTGGTTAAGCGGGTTGGCCAACAATCCAAGGGTTGGTGGTTCGATCCCCGCCCGTCCACCTGTGTCATGGTTGTTGTGTCCTTGGGCAAGACACTTCACCCCCCTTGCCTTGTGTGAATGTGTATGACTGCTGTATGTTTGAGGTGGTGGTCGGAGGGGCCGTTGGCACTGAATGGCAACCACGCTTCCGTCAGTCTGCCCCAGAGCAGCTGTGGCTATTCTCGTAGTTTACCACCACCGGTATGACTGTGTGTGAACAAATTGAACCTGGAACCCTGTAAAGACCTTTGAGTCACAGAGAAATAAAGCACTATATAAATCCAATCAATTAATTATTATTATAAGTAAGTAAGTAAAATGTATTTATAAAAGCACATTTATAACAGTTTGCAGTGTCCAAAGTGCTGAACATAGTGCATTCAGTAGGTGAAAAATGAAGGTAAAATAACAATAACCAAAATAAAAGACATAAAGCCCAGACATCCACATATAAACAAAGATAGTAGTGCAGAGGTAAGATAGTTAATGGGGAAGAAAAACCAGGGTGTACAGATGGGTTTTGAGCCTTGATTTAAAGGCAGAAATGGAGGGGGAATCGCATATGCCAGGTGGCAGTTGGTTCTACAAGGGTGGAGCAGCTAGTGCAAAGTGAATTTCTGAGATTTTTGCCATTGGCATGGCTGTATACGCTGGTCACCAAAAGAAAGTGATTGTCTACAGTAGCTCAGAAGAGAGTGACATCTCCATTCCACTTAACGACACAACTGATGAGAGTTCAGATGGCCAGAAAGATGATGATGGTGACTTTGTCATTGTGAGCTTTGCAGGTCATCTGCTAGGCCTTGTTTAAGAAAATTTTCCTTCAATCTTTGTAAAAGATTTACTTTATTTACTTTAAATAAACCTTAAATAAGTGATTGTCTAATGGATTTGTCTTGCATTACAGTTTATGAGATATAATATCAATGGCACAATTTACCCCATGGTATTATCTCCAACGGCACAACTTACAACACACCGGGGGCAAGTTGAGCCACAAGACAACTTTTTTTCCGAAAGCTATATTTCTTCAACAGTTTATTCCAGATCCAAAGTTGTTATTGCCAGGGATGCACAACACCCTGAAATATATGTACATATTTGAGTTAGAAACTTTACTGTCAAGGCCTCACTTTAAAGTCACTTTGAGTAAAAAGTGGCACATCTCACCCCACTCTCCCCTACTCAGCTTTCCAATGAGTGCAAAATTATGATTTTTTCCTAAATTAAAAAATAAATCACCAATGTCAGCATTTAGTCATGTTCTATTCAACAACCCCCCCCCCCCCCCCCCACGGTGTAACAATTAGAGCTGCAACGATTAATCGACAAATCGATTATTAATCGATTATTAAAATAATCGCAAACTAATCGATTAATCGTTTTGAGTAATTTTTTAATAAAACATTTCCAAATTCTCCGATTTCAGCTTCTCAAATGTGAATATGTTCTGGTTTCTTTAATCCTATTATGACAGTAAACTGAAATATCTGTGTTTTTGGACATAACAATACATTTGAGGACGTCAACATGGGCTTTGGAAAATGTATCAACATTGTTCACCAGTTTCTGACATTTTACGGACCAAAACACTAAACCATTAATAATCGATTAATCGAGAAAATAATCGACAGATTAATCGATTATCAAAATAATCATTTGTTGCAGCCCTAGTAAAAAATAGGCTAACACTTATAAGTATTCCTTATGCTTCAAATCAAGTGCCAGTTGGATCATTTAAAAGCTTTTCAAAGGACCGTTGTGACATATGTGAAATATGGTGAAGCTTTCCCCAAGAAAATGTGTAACTTTTCTGAAAGACGTAATCTATTTAATCGTGCCCACCTTGGTAAGGTTTGAGTGACTAGAAAAGTAAGCAGAATTTGGACTTTTTCTGTCTCAAGCTCAACATCAAGTGCACCACCCAAAATGCTTTGGAGGAGGGTCTCAAAACTTTTGCCATTATCCGTACAATTCATTTCATTGGAGACTATAAAAAAACTGAAAAATGAGGAAGCTCTCTATTCTGATGTGTGTGCCATTGGTTAAGGTACAAACATGTCTACAGCCTAGCTCGTCCACTGCGCTCTGCATCTGCTAATCTGCTGGCTGCTCCTTCACTCCGAGGGTCACCTAGTCACTCGGCTAAATCACGACCGTTTGCTGTTTTTGCTCCAAAATGGTGGATTGAGCTCCCTATTAACATCAGATCAGCTGATAGTTTAGAAATCCTCCGCCGCAGCATTAAAACACATCTCTTCAGACACATCTCCGTGTAGCACTTACGTGTGGCACCTTGTAGTTTAGTTTATTTGAAGCTATGGCACTTACATGATTCCTGTTATTCTGAGTTTGTACCTTCATTGTTGAATGCACTTAATGGAGCGTCAGCTAAATAAAATAAAATGTAATGTAATGAATGTAATGTAAGAAAATACTGTATGTCATACCCCTTTCCCCACTGACCCAAAAAACCATCGACTGGGCTTGCGGTAGGAAAATAAGACCCCCGGGTGAATGCGTTAATTCCTGAAGTATCACGCAAATGTGTTAAGTATGAATAACCTCTTTATTAATATATATTTTAGTCATCTATTATCTCATCATAATTACTATAGTCCAAAAAGCTAAGGAGTGTCTTTCTATTGAGAAGCAGCATCTGGCTTCACACTGTTTGAATCAATTGGATGCACTGTGATAAGGTGCGCTCACCACTGAGGCCTTTACATGATCCACACACCAAAATCCATGTAGTTATCCAGCAGAAGGTAACAGTGCTATGTGATATGTTGCCAAAAGTTTGACATATGGATGGACAATCTCAATGGCTGACTGACTTACTGACATTTCCATCCGTTATGGTCTACCACCATCAGAGCAACAAAGTGAAGACAGTGTGTGTGTGCAGATGGCTTTAAACTGAGACATTCCTTTTGCGGTTGTGTGTTAACTCTGAAACCATACAGATGTGAAACTAAACCTGCGTTTCAAATCACATACTCTTTCTTTTACTACACTACATACTAACGGCCTCCACACACATCCTGCGTCTACCTCTGGAGCGCATCGCTTTCCGTTGCTGCTGCCTCCCTCGCGCTTTTTTCGGACAAACAGCGTCTCAACTGCTGCTGCTGCTGCAGCGCTGCTTCTAAAAGCCCTGTCTTTCTACATAGTGTTTTCATAGATAATTCCTATTAAAAATTAAGTTATTTCATGTCATTTATGATGCATATGATTTATATTGAGTCTAATATTGAGTCTCGACAGTAATCCGTGCGCCCCATTGCCTTTCTTTTTTTTTTGCCACATTTTTGCTTGTTGGAAGTTTTATATTGAAAGGGACACACCAGGAAATGGTGAAACTACAGCGAAAGCTGCCGGTATGAAGTCAATATGACTCTCAGCAGAGTATTTCTCTATCAGTTAAAGCAGCGAGACCCGAGAGAGACGCGCAAAAAAAATAGGTGAGCCTCCTGAGGTGAAGTGTAGCGTCGCTGCAGACTCCGACGGGCATCAGCAGTGCGTCCCAGGTTGGATGTGTGCAGTAGACGCGCAGTAGAGGTAGGATGTGTGTGGAGGCCGTAAAGTACAGAAGAGTTTAAGGGCCACAGGAGAGAAACAATATAAGATAAGGAAGACTTTTTTTTCATTATGTTGAGAAATGTCAAGAATAAAGACGAATACTCCAAAATGCTATTGGAGTTAGTGGGGCATTTATGTATTTTCAGCATACTACAATTGACGTGCATGTATTGGGACATCGTAAATCTGTTTTTGGCATACTAAATAGTAGGGAAGTATGGGAATTGGAACACAGGGTAAACCAACGTCCCCTTGACTCTGAAGGTCACCATTGCTCAACCTTGCATGCACAATGAGGATCAGAATTTAAAAAAACACATTTGCAGCACCGTCCAGGTTTCGGAACTTTGAAGAAGAGCCCCTCGCTCTAAAAAAACAAGCAGTTGATATTTGAACAAAAGGTGCAAGTTGACTTTGACTGTGTCAAGACCTTGCCTTTTGTCCAAGCAGCACGATGGGGCTTTTGTAGGAATAATGTCCATTTAAAATGCTGATTGTCCTCGCAGTGTGTCCTTTCAGCTGCACGCTGTATACCATTAATCACAGAGGACAGCAAGCGGGCTGACATCTCTAGACTGATGGCTAAGGCCTGGCTTTAATTGTACAGGCCAGAGGAGGAAGAGGGTTCGGTGTGTGTGTGTGTGTGTGTGTGTGTGGGGGGGGGGGGGGGTGTGAGGGTGTGTGTGTGTGTGTGTGTGTGTGTATGTGTTTGTGTGGGGAAGAAGAAGTGGAATTCAAACACGGAAAGGGACCTCCTGGACCCGTATAAAAGGCTGATCAAGGCCTTACCAAACCCTCTGTTACAAAGAGTCGGGTTCATTGACTTCAAAAAACGAATAGGAGATGGCTTAAGTTGCAAAAATAATTGAGGTGCTTTTATTTCCAAAAAAGGAGTGATAAAGTAAAACAACTGGATGTCCAAAGAAAGTCATACAAATATCCAAAATGATAGTACAAAAAGGTTTCTCCATAATCAATGTCCTACCGTCACACACACTGACTGACTTCAATCCTGACTGACCCCAGTAACTATGGTTGGCAGGCTTCTAAAGGCCTAGCCCCTCCCCTTAGCAAAACCATTAACCAGTTATTCAATTAAAGCTGGGGTATATGATTTCTGATTGGTCAAAGTTAACATGAGCTGTACACTTTGACCAATCAGAGCGAGGCTCTGATCCTCTGTTCTTATTGGCTGTTGGAACTGTCCATTCACTTTGGCACAACTTTGTTGGTGTAGAGCAGTGGTGTCAAACATACATTATTTTTATTTTTAGTGCTGAACAATTAATGTACTAGCAAGCACGGTGTGTCTGCGGCTCTGCGCGCGCGAAACGAGTAGGAGCATACTAGTGTAGTCCTACAAGATGCATTTCCTAATTTTCAATGCTGCTTTATTTTTATGTTTTAAATTGGGGAAAAAACTTATTCTAAAACAACCAATAACCTCTGTATTTAAAAATAAATCAAAACAGTAGAAGTTGCACTTTGTACTGTTTGCATGTTTGCACAAAATGTGTCCTTGTACATAGCAAACAAAATTGCGCAACTGTAAGGTCAGTGTCTGTTGTATTTTTGTATTGAAATAACAGTTATTTATTACATTAGTGTGTATTGGCATCTTTGAGCAAAATACCCCCAACATTTTTGCTATGAAATTAACTGCCCCCTGATTTACGGTTTAAACTAGCAAGGCATTCAGATTCAGATTTGAGATTTCTTTATTTAGAAGGGACAGCGCACATTGATAAACATGAGCACCAAAGTTCAACATGTAAATGTGCCAGATTTAGCCATGCAGGCTAATTTTCACCTGTAGTCCCTGTAGGTAGATAGCTTAAAAGAAACATTAAGAAAAGAAAGATGCAAAAATACAACACAAAAACAAAATGACACAAGCACAGACAAGTAAAATGATACAATCATTTTTTCAACACATAACAGGTTGGTGATGTGTGAAAAACATGAAGCAAGTAGCATAGCAGCAGTACAGACAGATAAAAGTGCATGAACATATGGCACGATTAAAACAAATAAGCATTTAAAGAAAGACAAAAAGCACAGACAAGGAGCATACAAGTGGCCTGAATGCAGACAAAAACACATAAGCACAAACAAGTACATACAAACAAGGAGCATAAACTCAGACACAAATACAATTAGTAAACACAAAGAGGATTTGAGTGATGTAATGTTCCTTAGTTCTGTGGGTATGGTATTCCAAGTATGTGCTGCTCGGTAGGAAAAGGCTGACTGCCCAAAATAACTTTTTCTATATGGTATTTTACAATCCCCTCTTGTGGATGCTCTGGTGGAAGAGTTTATATTTTGTTTAACAAATTCCTTTAGCGGAGGGGGAGCCATACCATGAAAGATTTTATATACAAGTAGAATGTCTGCAAACTTAATCATGTTTTCCCAGTTTAACAAATCATATTTTATCAAGATTTGACAATGGTTTATCTAGCGTTTTCAAGGCCTGTTTAAAACGTGTTTCAACTGAGCGTAATGTGTTCCGTCCTGCCTGTGACCAGATGGTAAGACAGTAATTAATATGTGATAAAATCATAGCATGAAGGTACAACCTTGAGGCCTCTGTAGTTAAATTATTCCTGATGTATCTGAAATTTGATATGTTGAATTTGATTTTGTTTAGGACTTTTTTAACTTGTGTTTTGAAAGTGACCTTAGAATCTATCATTATTCCAAGGTACTTGATTTCTTGGACCCCTGAGAGTCTTCTCCCTTCTACTGTCACGTCTGGGTCTGGATCGCTGTTTGCAGATTTTGAAAGGAACATACATACAGTTTTTTCAACAATTAGACCAATTTCAAATATTGACCATTGCAGCTGATAGTTCGTCTGCAGCTTGCTTCTTGTTTTTAGCATGTAGATATATGACTGAATCATCAGCGTACATCTGACAGGTGACAGTAGGTGACAGTAGGTGGACAGACTTCAGGTATGAACAGACTTCAGGTAGGCATTGTGGGAAAATGGGCCGTCTTTTCCATTTTCCCATCAGTAAATCTGTGTTAGATATCTGGGTCTACTTCTGAAAGCTGTGGGCTGGCACTTAACAGAATTACACCTGGCTTGACAAAGCGTCCCCTTTTCATCCTGGATTGGCGTTTATGCAACTGACTAATCCAAAGTGCCCAGGCTAGACTTTGTCAAGGCTGGCTTTATCAATCATCCTGGATATCTTTATTCCACTTTTATGCAATAGGCCCCAGAAGTGTTTTGTGGTTTATTTGTGTGGATATTATTGGGAAATCAACCTCTGACAGGTCAAGAATTATTTTAACCTTCAGTATTGAGGTCATATTATCAGATTTATAAGTATAATAGTAATAGTTTTATTACATTATTTTATGGAAATGATTACTTTGACTAGGTTATATTAATATTGATTTAGTTAACTGATCTAATGTTCTCTAATCAACATTAAAGATAACCATTGATAAAACAAGAAATGTTTGCTATGTTTGTTCTAAGTAGAGAACTGGTGCCCCTGACCTTTAACTTTAATAGATGATTAAGGTATTATTAACTTTCGGATCATTTTATTTTAAATTGTTTTTAAGATATTTTTTTAGCATTTTTGTTTATGCTTTATTGATAGTGTAGAGACAGAGTTGAAATGGGGCAGAGAGGGGAGTGACATGCAGAGAACGACTGCAGGCTGGAATCGAACCCGGGTCCTCTGCTGGCCGAGGCCCATGGGGGGGACGCCCTACCAACTGAGCTAAGGGCGCCCCCCCGGTTAATTTCTAATAGTAAAATTAATCTGAATGACCTTTAACCATTACATTAATGATGAGATTGGAGAGCTGGGTTGATGGGGGGGGGGGGGGGGGGCTTCCAATTGCTCTTTCTTTTGGTTTTTGGCTCCATTGAGATGGAGGGAGTTATGCTTACACCACTGGGGGGAAAAAATATATGTTCTGGTATTCCGTTAGCGAGCATGGCAGTGTCGTCTTATAAGCCTATAGTTGATATGATGTTTATTGTTTAGCCATTCACTTTGTCAATGAAGGTGCCAGATTACCCAACAAGCTGCTGTTAAAAAGGGAATGGGCTATTTCACAATCGTGACCTTCTCTGATAAAATACCTAATCTAAATCAGTTTCTTTTTACAGTGAATCAATTGCCATGAAAGTCACTTAAAACCTAGAGCATTTTCCCATGTCTGCTTGCTTTGTGCCTTTTGAAAATGAACTTACCTTGATTCACCACTGATTCATCAAAAGAGACTAGTTAGATTCGATTCCATATTAGTTATTTTCTTTCTTCTGTTGATCAGTGCTACATTGTGTACAGTAACAGAGTGGCTTAAATATGGGGAGTTGACTTTGGAGATTATCTGACAGCGCCATCTGCATACAGACACTTCTGACAAAATCGATGAAGCGCAGATTTCACACACTCTGCCCCGCTCTAAAACACGTTGGTGAAATTTGTATGTAATTTTGAAGCAACACTTGCTCAAGACATGCTGTGTGTGTGTGTGTGTGTGTGTGTGTGTGTGTGTGTGTGTGTGTCTGTGTGTGTGTGTGTGTGTGTGTGTGTGTGTGTGTGTGTGTGTGCCATTGTAAGTGTGTGCAAGGAGGAAGCATTAAAGCTGGGGTATGTGATTTCTGATTTTCAAAATTATCATGAGCTGTACACTTTGACCAATCAGAGCGAGGCTCCGATTCTCTGTTCTTATTGGCTGTTGGGACTGTCCATTCACTTTGGCACGACTTTGTTGGTGTAGAGCGTGTCACGGAGGACACCAGAGGGGTATACTACGAAACAAACTCAACAGAGCCCGGCTCTCTTTTTTTGATCTGGTTCAACATAACACATACCCTCGCTCAGAGCTAACCGGTATCACGAAGGAAGTTATCAACCTCTTATGTTGAACGAGGGTTTCGGCTTCAGGCTCTGTGCGCGTCCCCAGGAAAGGGGGCGTTTGACCCGTCATTTGACTTCTCATCCGCACAAAATGGACTGATCTTGTGCCGCTAACTTTACACAAACGGACTGATTGCGAGCAGCTGAGTAAAACAAGTGTGTCGCCAACTTCATTCAAGAGGAAGAGTTTGTCAGTCTGAATTATTACAGCAGAAAACAGAGAGCCGAAAAAAACTCTTACTGCAAATAAGGAGAGTGGAATGCTGCCAGCATGGAAATGATTTATTTATCTTGCCGATCGTTCTCGCAGTGCGTAACGTGACATTATAAAACAATGAAACGTTGAACTCGGATTTAAACACTATACCATTTAGCCTAATATATATAGGCTACTTTGCTATATTTATAGCACTACGCCTATAGTCCCACACTTAAGAATGCAATTTAAGTCTGACACTGTCCCCAAATGAATAGCCTATGGAAAATCACTTTAGTTTTGGGCCACATCATAATGAATACAATTTTGATTTAGACTATTAGCCTTTTATTTCAATCTTACAAATACCAATAGGCCTACATTAAAAAACCTGTAGTCTGTATTTTTCGGACAAATATCAATCTACTGTGAGAAGCTTAACCTGCGAGTCTGCAGCGATGTCCGAACTGTGACAGCTGTCACCTGTCACGTCCCAATTGTAATCGCTACTGATGAAAAGAAAGAAGCCCACAGTGAAATAATGTTGCAACCTGTGATTTTTTTATAGGACGCTTTATTAAGAGCCAGTGTGTGTAGATCGCCAGGTAAAATCATTTGAGGTGAGAGCATAGAGTGGCGCTGCATACAGTAGGTCTAGGCTATTTAACATCGCTCAGACAATATAGTCAGGTCCGCGGGATTTCCAAATGTGTAGTTTCCTTAAAGGGCAGCGGTCTAAGAGCCGAATTTAAGCTAAAACTCTGAAACAAAAACTGGGGCCTATCCGAAAAGTCCAATCTCCTAACCTATAAGCCTCCTTTCCTATGCCTTAACCCCTAAACGTCATCGGGGTTAAGGAGAGATGAAAGGTGCTTCCTATCGAACATAGGAAAGGACAGCGCTGTTTCAAATGAATTCGACTCCACTTTTCCTAACCGACGTCATTGCGCGACGGCGAGTATTGCTGACGTGAGTCACTAGCGTGAAACTACACTATAGCCTTTTCTCCGAAAATTGACCACAACAAGCACTCGTTTGATCCATGCGTTCTTTTCATATTGATTTTAATCAGGTTGTCGCCAACAGAGTGAGAATCACTCCCATATATCCCAATTCACATGTGGAATAAAAATAGGCTACACTTGTGTTGATGTTGAAATGAACTGCCCCCAGTAACTTCATTGAATGTGAAGTTGGTATTTTATTTTCTTATGGTGTAAATTATGTGCTACGAAAACAACTATTATGATGTTGGTCTTTTATGAGTTCTTTATTATCTTTAGCCTGTGTGTGTTCGTGTAGAGTCGGTAAACTCCGGCGGTGGCCTGTTGCTTTAAATCTTGCCGCCGTAAAGGATTATGGGATACCACTATCTCCTTTCCTTTAGCATAGGTTGGTCAGGAGTAACCTATGCTAAAGGAGGGTTAAAGGATGAATCGAGGGTCCTTTCCTATGCCTTTCCTAAGCATTTGGAGAATTCGGATCACCTATCCGCCGACTACTTCCGGTTCATCTCGATAGGAAAGGAAATTTCCTATGCAAAAAAAAGTTTTCGGATAGGCCCTCGGTCTGAGCAGGTTAGCCGTGCAGCCTCTGTTACCACGGTGATCTAGCCAGGTAGAAAGAGAGCCACCTTTCGTGATACTGAAAACTCTGGCTTCAGACTCAACAGACCTCGCTCAGCCCTTAATCTCGCTTTGTAGTATACCCCTCTGGTGACATGCATTACCATAAACAAACACTGCAATTTAGTTTGTCTTGACCTAATCCCACATACAAAGTCCTGCTGCCCCAAATACACACTTTAAAACACCAAATGTGTATTGATCCACCTATGAAAATTATCCTCACGTATGCACTATTTCCGCCTGTTTGAGTCACAAATCTTCTTTGATTTTTGTAAATAAACAATACTTTTGTTATATATTTTTAAAATGTATATGTCCTGAGCTTGGAGCTCGGTACCACAGAGACGAGACAGTTAGAAATATATTGAGGGAAAACGTATTGTATTATTGGTTTTTATCTTGCAGATAATTGTTTCACAAAAAATAGGTTGAGAGAAGCTGGCCTTATCTTTTAAAATAACGACCTTACCTGCAAATGAATATTAAAGAAAAAAGGAACAGCTGTTTTCCTCTTTGCATACATTTTGGACATCATTTCAACCAGTGAGTCTGCGAACTGTCTAGACAACTAATCGCAAAAGTATCAAAACAAAACACAGGAATACTGTTTAAATTTACTGTGTACATTTGCCCAGTACACACACACACACACACACACACACACACACACACACACAAAACATTTACTAATGGCTTCTACTTTGCCATTTTTCACTCTAACATGCTCAACGCTACCTAGATGTTTTCACATTAAAAAGCTTACCAGGGGAGGGAAGTGTGCATTTTAACTGAGGGAATTAGTGAAGTGACAAGGTGAATAAAGTGCAGAATAAAAAGGCTGTCTGGCAAGCAAACTAAAGCAGTGAACAAATCCTACTTGCAGCGTATATATTTGCTGAAATATGTGCCCCCTCTGCAACAGTACAAGACTGACTTATAATAATATGATAGTCACATTTGAGTTTCATGTCATCCACTCTCTACTAGAAAAAATAAACCTTCCAAATCATGCACATATATGGAAGGTGATATAGTCTTAAAAAGTCAAGGGCTTCAAAGTGAGACACAACACTGATCCATACAGAGGCAGCTGTCTTTATTTGGCAACATCTGTGATTCCTTTTGGGTGTTTGAGCTAAAGCTCCCTGCTGCCTGATCCGCCACACACACACACACACACACACACACACACACACACACTCTGCATATACAATCACAATGACAACTTCCTCTATTTCAATCTGGCACACAACACTCTTTGAAAAAAGGGATGCCGACTTAGTTAAACTCTTAGATTCTCCACAGTATTTTCACAGCCATTTGAACAGCTGAAGTATTAGCCGTTACAGCGTATTTCTCCTGGTTGACTGAGAGCTGCTCATGAAGTAGCCATTGAGGATTTAGTCCAAACGTTTAAAAAAAAGAAAAAATGGGGGGGGGGGAGATTTAACATCCAATTCCATCGCTGATTTACCCACAATGGGGCCGGTGCTGAAGCTCTGTGTATGTGTATGTGTGTGTGTGTGTGTGTGTGTGTGTGTGTGTGTGTGTGTGTGTGTGTGTGTGTGTGTGTGTGTGTGTGTGTGTGTGTGTGTGTGTGTGTGTGTGTGTGTGTGTGTGTGTGTGTGTGTGTGTGTGTGTGTGTGTGTTCATAAAAAGCTAAATAAGCAGTATGAAATAGGAAAATGTGCGTGTCTTGACAGTGCAATAACGTACAGAGCATAGCATCTGAGTGCATTTTTATTAGACACAATCCTCGGGCTAATGATTGCAAAACATTTCCTTGTGTAAAACATGCAGCCAAAAGGTTCCTCCGGGGGAGAGGAATTCATTAGAAAATGAACTCAATGCTAATGTCTTACCAATGAAAGACATGATTTATGATTGACAGGTGGGCTTTATGTCGGCAAGTAACAAGCGGGCATGGAGAGCACACAGGGCTTTTAAAGAGCCTGAAATGTAACAACGAACCGAATATTTAACTCAACCCAAAATGTGATAACTGGTCGATAATGTTACAAAAATGCTGTGTCCAAAATATAGCAACTACAGTCAAAACCAAACTTATTCATACCCCTGGCAAATGTTGACTTAAAGTTACTTTTATTCAACCAGCAAGCTTTTTCTTGATTGGAAATGACACAGGCTTCTCCCAGAAGATAATAAGACCATGTACAAGAGGCATCATTGTGGGAAGAAAAAAAAATGTCAGCTTTTATTTCAATAAAAATTGGCATGTCCAAAATTATTCATACCCTTTGCAAACTGTCACATTCTATGGTCAGAGTCAAAATTTGCCGGGGGTATGAATAATTTCGGTTTTGACTGTATGGCATTTTGAGTCACTCATTACATTGCATGCTAGATATTGTTGATTACACCATTATAGGAAAAAAATATTTTGCTTTCTCCACGTGTACTGTATAACTGAACAAAAATGATAAATTGTAACATTTTGGGCGAAAAGTTATTACGTTTTGGTACATCAACGATCAGTTATTTAGGTATTGTTACATTGGGGAACTCTTTACAGGGCTTGTGTCAGCAATGATGCAGACGTGAGGTAGAGGATCCTGCTCTCCCCCCTGACATGCCAGCAATGCTAAAAGATGACACAAGGAGTGGTGTATGTGGGCTCTTCTCACACCATCACTACAGTATTCCCTGTCCCCCATCCTCTCTCCTCCTCCCCGCTCTGCTGCAGCCCCTAATCTCTGCATTTATGCTGACTGTAAGGAATCCGCAAGAGCAAACACATTCAATTAACTCCACTGCATTTTTTTTTTTGCGAGTGGCTTTACTGCCTGAGCCATTAACTTGAGACTTAAGAGCCAAATAGTTTTAAAATTTTCAGCTGAGTCAAAGATATAAACTTGGGTTTTTATTGGGGGGAATGGGCAACTACCGGAGACATGTTTTTATTTTTTTTGTGCGACTGCAATACTGCCGTCCACCTATATCTATTCAAAGTTGGGCTCATTACTCAATAAGGCCTTTCTACTGTGTATTACCGTCTGGGAGCAGTTATTCATAACCCTTTATTACACTACTGCTTTACTGTAACACATCTGAAGGTGCTGAGTCCATCTGCACACATCACCAATGTATTCTTGTAATAATATTTATGATAATAATAATAATAATAATAATAATAATAATAATAATAATAATAATAATAATAATAATAATAATAATAATAATAATAATAATAATAATAATAATAATAATACATTTATTTTATAAAGCGCTTTTCAAGGTACGCTAAAAAATAACACTAGCAAATTGAGAAAAGCCAACACAATAAACAAAAGCAAAGACAAGTATATTAATAGTAAAAGTAAGTGAAATCAGCGTATTAGGTGTAAAGTAAATATGTAAAATGAATATTAGTCAGTTATCTTTCCACACTTGAATGACTCCACTCTATAATGTGGAGCAGAGTGAGAGGAGCAGTCTTAACTCTTTGTCCAGCAATCTTTTTTCCATATTCAAACACGGTATGAGAGCAAAATAAGGGAGATATCTATACTGAACAATAGTTCAATTGCATACTTCCCTGTTGAGTTTAGGTCATGGCTCCAAGAGGCTTTTTTGTGCATATTGAGATGTTACTTGAACCCTACCAAGTTTTTGCATAGAGGTGAAACGTGGGATAGGTTATAGAAAACTATACCTTTTTTTGTTGTGGCATTTATGTCCATGCTTTATTTGCCAGTGTGGAGAGACAGAGATGAAAATTGGATAGAGAGGGGAATGACATGCAGAGAACGACCCGGGCTGGATTCTAACCCAGGGTCTGCTGTGAAGAGGACTGAGACTCTATGGTACGCGCTCTAACCCACTACACCACGGAACCACAAGATAAAAAAAAGAAAAGGGAACTATAGCTTTAAAAATAAACGCCACCAAAGGTTCTTCCCTTTGCACCTGGGAACAGTTCAAAATGCCAATTGGTGGAACCTGAGGGTCCCTCCATGTTAAAGCACGTTCTCACTGCCTCACACACTCACATACTTTTTACTGATCTAAGGATTTTTCTATTTCAAACTGTCCAGCTTCAAACTCTAGCGCTCACACACAATCTCCTGTACATCATCATAGTGGTAGAGCAGCTAATGTTGTGAGTAATGCTTTGTGAGGCCTGACAGATCGGCCACACTCTCCCCACAGCCACACAGCCACACACACACATACACACACACACACACACACACACACACAGGGCCCCGCTGCTCGGGAGAACCGATCCATCAAAGAGACAGGATGAATTAGTGCCACGACACCTCACTACCTGTTAGGGGGGAACTCCCATCAGCAGTAATTGATTTGATAAATGCTCCAGCATATAGCGAATGAGAGACAGAGAACCACACAGAATGACAAAGAGGAAAGAGGTCTATCCTATACTGTAAGGGTTGTTGAAAGCCTGTTATCAGTGTGGCAACTCCTAATTTACCTATGACAACATCACTACCCCATATTGAAACTTAATTTAGAACTTTTGAAAAGGGACCAATTTGGCTTCTACACTACATTGATAAGTCAAAAAATCTAAATCCCCAGTGAACTAGGGTACTAGAGTATAGAACTGCTCTGTAGTTACCCATCAAGGCCAGGGACCTTATACCAACCTGAGGAGGTTTATATGTTGCAGTAACGCACATTACATTTCAGGCAGATAGTTTTAAAAGCCTTGTTTTTCACTGAACAGTACAGTTCAGTTTGGTAGAGTATAGTTTCTGTGTAGATCTGGCTTGTGTTTCCACTGCAGACAGTAACCCTTTACTTGGTAGTTGTGGTTTATGATGGATGGCGATAGCCGTGGCAGCTACGTGACTATGGTGAAATCATGGCAGCGCGACACAGTGTACCCCGACAATACATCCAATGAAAAGGAAAAAAACTCTACACAAAAAAACAAAGAGCTGTGCACCCAAAAAAAAAATGTCTAAGCACAAAATGGCTTCTACACACAGCACTTCATCTCTCACACAGTATTGATAGTCTGTCGCCCAATCAACGGACTACTTGGTACCCCTACGAAAGAGTGACAGATAGGTACGTCATGGTTGGACTATTTTGGTACCCTTCCCCAACCATTGTCAACAATAATAATGATGTGCCGTACTGTACCAAACCAAACAGCACCACTCAGTGGAAACGAGGACTTCAACCCCAAGTCCATTGATTGTTCTTGTAAGTAATGCATTGGCTCATCATAACATCGACATTGCAATATAAAATTACATTTACTGTGATTGCAGATTTAATACATGTCACCCAGTCCCATGTTATGCAACTGGGAGGTACAGCTGTTTGTAAATGGGTTTTCACTTTTCGATAATCTGATTAGTTTACATTCAATTCAGTTTGCTACATTCACACTGCTCTGGATACATGGGAAGTAAGTATGGGAGGTAAAATAATAAAACAGCATAATAAAAAATGATTCATAGAATTCCACAATAACCGCGTAGCAGTCTGAAAAAATTATCTTGACTCAAGGTCAACATAGGCTACTACATTTTAACATAGCTGTACAGTTATTTCAGTTCAATTTTGAAACATATGATTAGGAGACTGTTTCTCTCTTATTATTAATAGTCGGCCACACCTGAATCAGGCAAACACAGGCTGAGAAACTTGTGAATTAAGCAATTGATGCCATTTTAGCATATGGATTTTTTTAGAAAGACATAATTAATGAGCGAAAAATAAAGTAATAAATAAGTCATTTAAAAACTCAATCTCAACCATGAGTTTATTTGACATGTTAAGGGGCCCCATTGTAGCTTTGGGCCCAAAGCAATTGCCTATACCTTTAGCCTAATGATATGTCTGCCTCTGCCTGGAATCATTTGACAGCTAACTCCAACTCACCTTACTACTAGCCACACACACACACACACACGCACACACGCACACACGCACACACCACACACACACACATACACAAATTTTTGCTGTCTTTACCACAGGGTATAGTCTTCATCAGCAGAGCTACCAAATGAACCAAAATGATAATTGAACTGTCTCTGATAGAGTTAAGGTGTACACACAATCAGCGGACTTGATGGAATTTCACCCAGCCCGTGAGCTGCATTTCTGCCCTGCATACTGCTGCATCATAAGCTGCTATACACTGACACAACACTGATAAAAAACAAGCAAACAGGATTTATATTAGCAGGCAAACAGGAACATGACAGCAGTGAGCGCTGCAAACTGAACATTAGCCAACTTAGGGAAAGGTAACTATATGTACTGTGACATAGGCATGTGTCGGTATGATATTCTGACCATATGATAACCTTAAAGGGACACTGTGTAACATTTTAAGTATGTATTAACTAAATCAATATCCTCACTCATAAATATGTCCTCATTGGTGTAAAATCACCTCTGCCAATAATCTGAATGATCCTCCTGAGCGGAGAATTACAAATATTAATATTACATTTTGTACATTGAGCGGGTAAGTCTTATGGAAGAATCCATGTTGGAAGCGTCATGGTTGGAATGTCATCAGGTGCATTGTTTAGAATCTAGTATTGTTCTTGTACTTGAAGGCCACTGTAGCTTCTGTTATTATTCGAAAGGTATACGGTATATCACGGTATTGCCATTACAGATCTCAAATACAGTACATTTAATTGAATTAACAAAAATCAAAATAAAAGCGGTCCTTTATGTGAGCAACTGAACAAGGTTTTTAGAGACATATTCTATCTCATATTCTACACATTTCTCTTTAAAGGTGCAGATATGACATCATCAAGTAAGTTCTTGAAAGTCCTAGAAAGTTCTAGAATGCAACGCTCCCTGGGTAACCTCACCCCTTTTGAATAATAACAGAAGCTACAGTGGCCTTCAAGGACAAGAACAATTTTACATTTTAAACAATGCACCTGATGACATTCCAACTATGACACTTCCAAAATGGCGGCGACTGGTTTTGGTCCTAGAAATGGAGAAATATGAACATATATTTTTTTCCCTTTCTAAGGGAAAAAATAATAATTCTACATTTTTTTCAGCTATTATGCACTAAATTAAACGTACTTATGGATATTATAATTATTTTCTACAAAATCTGCTAGGAAATAAAACACAAAATTCTACACACTGCAGGTTTAAGTGAATGGTATGATGAAGGAATATTCTGCAACATTAATAAACTTGTATGTTAACATCCTGTTGCTGCTTATACCTATAGGTATTATATGACATTTTCAAACCGTGTTCTACCTTGAAACTGGTTATATGCCCATATACCTACTGTGGCTATCTCTCTATCACTTCTGGTCACACTGTTTGAATCACTCCTATACTGCACACGCACAGATCTGAATTCAAACTTGCTCTAACAGAGAGCGGGCTGACAGACGGTAAACAGGGCAATGCAATGTGAGCATGTTTACATTGCATTGTTTGAACAACACCACGCTGCATTGGAATTCATTTTCTCTGGCCCCGAGGTAGAAAGAGGGGAATTTGATGGTTTTGGAATGATAAGAGGCAAATATACAATCTAGACTATGGTAAACAATAAGGAGCAGTGCATCTGGGAAAGGAGAGAGAGAGACAGAGAGAGACAGAGAGAGACAGAGAGAGAGAGCTTGAAGTGGAGGGTCAGCTTGATAAGAAGAGTTATTCATGTGGGGAGAGAGTGTGGAGAATGGAGAAAGAGAGTGATAACCAGACAAGGAGACAAAGAGGAAAATGAGAAAGAGAGATAAAGGAAGGTATGGAAGGCCGGCTCTGTAAAAAGGAGGACTCTCATCCCCCCCTGACACATGATTGGCAGGTGTCTGCCACACACACACATATACACATATACACACACACGCACACACACACTCCTCCAGGCTTTTCTCTCTCTCTGCCCAACCCCTCCCCCCCCCCCCCCCCATCCGCGGGGCAACACAAAAAAAATAGAATTGTAATTCTGAAAATCAATACGACCACAATCTCTCTAGGGGGCCGCTGTAAAGTAATGAGGCCCTGTCTTTGAGCAGCGTTGGAGGTAGCTGCTGATAAGAACTGTGATTGGTCTATTCCATCGTCGCCCAGAGTTTTTCCAGATAGACAGAAAAGGGAGAGGAAAAAAAGGTCTGTTCTGTAACATATTGATTAGAGAACCAGGATAAGCGGGTGGTTTTTAAGTATGCTGTGCAGTGGAACTCATTTTGGTTGTGTGTCCCGGCCATTACACATGTACAGTACAGTGAGAGGTTATGAGTGGACACAGTGGACTTACCATTTTCCCTGTATCTAAAGTAGTGGCTATACCAGCCTGATCCAGTGAGCTTCACATTTGTTCCTCTCCCACAGATCAGTCTCCAATCTCCATGGGGGAGGAGCCCGGCTCAAAAAAATGCCCGGGCCAATCAGGACCCGCGTTAAGACCGTGTGTCCCTTATAGTGGAAGGCAGCTTCTGATTGGTTTGTCAATCTAGCCCTTGTGAGACCAACCAAGCTTATTCAACGACTACAAGAACCAATCAGGGGCTGCCTTCCGCTAACAGACGGGGGCCAGACTCCTCCCCCATGATGATTGGAGAAAGTCCAGATTGATCTGTGGGAGAGAAACGAATGTTAAGCTTTCTGGATCAGGCCGGTCGCGCCAGCCAGGCTTAAAATAAAATAGACACTGATGTGATTTTAACAATAACTTAACTCAAAGCTTGCAACTGTAGGCCTATGAGACACATTTTGAATTCAAATGTATAATTGGTTGCACAAACCACTCAGCTTCCCTCCTCACACATCAATTATGAATATATATTTTCTTTAAGTATCTCAAATGTTGACAGCTGTGCTCTCACTCTACCTTTGCTCCCATCTAAGGAGAGAGGAATTATACAAACGTTATTCAGTTGTTGAACCTAACCGACTCCCTCATTTGTTTCTCTTCAAATAACAAACACGTGTGTTGTCAATGTTCACTCTGCTTCTCTTGGGCTTGTGATGGTACAGTAGCTTCAGAATGGACCGCGTCTGTTTGTTTGGTTGTTTGGCGTGACAACAACAACTTTAACAGCCCGGCCTGACAGACATGTGGGTGTTGACGACAAATTGGAATACTGTGGGCCTATACTCGTAAAACAAGCCCGAAATAGGAGTCACTCTCCTCAGTTCCCTCTTCCTTCCTCTTTCCCTTTCCCAGTTATTTTCCCTGGCTTCCTCGTGGTTTTGCACTACAAAGGTCCACTACAAAGTCAACCACGGGGTGTCAGAGAGACTTTTATGCTTTGAAGATTGTAATGCCAGGAGTTTGCTTTGCTGTGATATGAAGATTGGGAAAAGGAGAGCAGATGTAAGACATGGATATATATCTGTAGAAACCGAACAAACAGACCACTTTACATTATAG
Source organism: Ammodytes marinus (assembly GCF_949987685.1). Taxonomy (NCBI): domain Eukaryota; kingdom Metazoa; phylum Chordata; class Actinopteri; order Uranoscopiformes; family Ammodytidae; genus Ammodytes; species Ammodytes marinus. Next base: position 25,954,066 of record NC_137221.1, read on the forward strand.
CCAGCTGCACCAGCCATCTAGAGTTGATCTGACAACAGAAGCCCGGAATTGGGTGACTTTTTAAGTGGTATGTTGCAACAAATAGTTGGTTCTTCAGAAGCATTACCAGCACAGATGGCCCGGCCAGCATGTTAAATTGGGCTTGCATTCTTCCTAATAACCCAAACAATTTGAATGGGAATCATGTCTAATGTGCAGTGAACATCTGTGACACGTGTACAGGACGACAACTGTTGGTTTTTGGTAACACTATGAGGTTTGCTGTATAGAGCCTACACAGCCAGGCAAAACTATCCCAATTTACAGACAGCATTGTCTAGTTTCTGGTAGATTTTTAACTTGACCTTAATGTTATTCCTTGAACCCTGGCACCAACAAATGGATGTGCATTTCCAGTTTAGCTGGAAATCACACCTTAAATGTTTGTTCTGCATTGCATGGTTCTGAACATTAAAACCAGGCGATCGGCAGCCATCTTGGATGTTACCTCTCACGGTCTGCGAAGGTAAAATCTGACTTCCCTCCATATCTGAAAAAAATAAACCTAATGGTATGTAGCAACTATGTTATGAATGGCATGCCTTTTCTCATACAATGCGAACAATATGTGAGTGTATGTGCTGTACTATCCAGGCTTTGCAGCACTTCGAACCAGCTCAACACGTAAAATACTTAATTTAATTAGGATAAATGCTTGAGATAATGGTAAGGGGGCTAACTATTTGCAGAGAATTGAAAAAGGGGAAAGCAGCCAAAGAGATGGAGATTGGGGGGATTTTTATGAAGATGACTTTTAGTCTTTGTTGGTTTATCTTATTTGCGAAGCATATCAGGCACACATTGCCTTTTGTTTATACGCAAATGATATCTCTTCTCTATGAGTTACTGTATCACTGGAATGGAAGATTGTAGGACAGAAAGGACTGGAAAGTGTTCACAAACCTGATGTTTAAGGTAAATTCATTATTTCTGTTACAAGTATGGAGCTCTGGGATTTTATCAATGTTATTGTTAAAAAAAATTAAAACATAAAAAGAAATCATAAAATCGATCTTAAAGCATTTGATACCAAAGCTCTCTCTAGTGAAACCCAGACTGGTATAATTCATCTCTCTCACGCTGTGGAGTGAAATCCTTCCACTTTTTTCCACTGCAATGACTTTTCCTGTTACAGAAAATAGTCTAATATTATCAGCCAATAAATGGGTCTTAAAGCTTGGTTTGCTGGTTCTCAGTGGTCGCCCATGTGTCCATCATCACTCATTGATATTTTTTTTTATTTTTTTTTTACAAGTCACCCATATATAAAAGATCTGTGTAGCGTGACGCCCGCGTGGCTACTCACTGTGACTTAACAGGATGGTAAGATCTAAAGCAGGAGATAAGGGACATGGCTGCTAGCTCCCATCAGCAGGCCCGCAAGCCTGCTGGACTGTAGCAGCAGACACTTTGCTCCCAAGGCAGATCCATCACTGTGCAAACACACACACACACACACACACACACACACACACACACACACACACACACACACACACACACATATACACACATACACGCATACACAAACACACATGCACACACACACACACACACACACACACCACCCCTTCTCCATTTCCACCATTTCCTCCTCCAGTACAGCAGTTCAGCCCGATATGTTTCACTGATCAGTCAAGCCCGTCAGCAGGTTACAACGCAAGGCAATCCATCACTACACAACTCCAAATCCTTAAAACCATGCATTGTATCCAGTCAGTAACGAGAGCACAAACAGTGTCTTTTCAAACAGCATCTTTTTTAACATAGGTCACGACTAAATTCAGCCTTAGCAAGAGGAACTGGAACACTCATTGCCTAAATAAAAGGATAAAAAGTGAATGCATATTAAAAAGTGAATGCATATCGTTGCAAGTCAGTGGAGAAAAACTCCACACACAATCCAGTTTTTTAGTTTGAAGCAACATTCAAACCATTTTAAATCAAGTTTTGGACCCTAATGTGTTAGTGTGATTTCAAATTCTCATAATCTGATGCAAATGGTGGGGAATATGAGCTTTTATCTAGTTATGTTCTTGAAACACTTCCACACAGCGATATACAGGTAGATGTAGAGCTACATTTTATTTTCTTACAGTCATAAATATTATAACAAAGAACATATTGTAATATCCAGACCTACGGCACTGGTGTTTACTGTAATAAACAAAAATAATAAGTCATTCCTTACATTGACTTGTATTTATGAGAAGCTAATTGATGAACTCTTTCTGTTAAAAAAATATGAATAAAAGCAATGGATATTCATAAAAAAAAATGTTCTTACAGTATATTGAAGAGTTGATAGTAAGTCTGATGGAAGCCCTTTGAAAACCATTTGTAATTTTATTTGGCATTTTTCAATTAAATTGACTTTGACAACTGAGATACATAATAATTCTTAGTTAGTGGAACATTCTGCTTGGTCATGTTTGTGGCCTGTAAGGATTGCCTTGTCTCTCTACTGGTGACTCCTAGTGGTTGTCATGGTGCCTGCATGAAGTGAAGGGAGACAATCTGACTATTATAAGGTAAATGAAAAGAAAAAAATATAAAGATAATTATGATAATAATTAAAAAAGGCTTGTTATGGTCGAGGTTCATTAGAAAATGACCATGTTATCGCACCATTGTGTCCGGCTGGGTAACATGCATGTTTTATTGGATGCTATCCACTGTCTAATAAAGGCAAACAGGCCTCCAAAATGTGTGCCATGTATAGTCAGAGGAAACACATGCGCGGAACATGTCGTTACCAAATTGGTGTGTGTGTGTGTGTGTGTGTGTGGGGGGGGGGGGGGGGTAAAACACAACGGGACACATCAAGGAGGAAGATGCCAAATTGTTCACGGTTGGTAGAGTGTGAGAAGAGAGGCTGTGGAGCAGAGTTTATGGAGCGTTCACTGCAGAGGAATCAGTGAGAGGGATCAGACCAAATGTGTCAAATGGACCCAATCGCCAGTGAAGGCATCGGCCATTACACACTTTCACGTGCATGTGTTGGCTAATAATAATTAGGATGTCGACAATACAGCTTATTGTCAACACGGGGAAAATCTCAAATTACCTTTGTGTTCTATCCATACTGTTTCTGCTTTGAATTTCTTATTTGTATGGTCATAGTTACTGAAGATGGTATCACTGCCTCGAGTCTTTCCACAATATCAAGTGATGAGGTGAAGATGTATTTATTTATTTATTCTATACTCTTCTTGGTCTTCCAACAGGTGCATTTCCCCCAGGACGCCCACTATATATAAAACACGTACAGCCGCTAAGTTTGTCCCCCTTCCGTGCTACAGTAGAAACATGGCTGTGCAACATGGCGGTCTCAGCGCTAAAAAAAATGCTCATTCTAAGGTAATAACAAAGATAAAACATTTGTTTAAAATATTGTACACTACTTTGAACATAGTTGGAAATATTTTACTTCATTTCTACCAAGAAATGTACACACTGCACCTTTAATCATATTCCTCATGAAAGCAAAAAAACACTGCACATTAAAAGAATCATTCATGATTTTGTAGTAGCAGGTACAACCTGACACACACATGACACATTGCCTATCAAAGATGTAATGGTTAACCAGTTACACAGAGAACATTTAGCATTAGGCCACCAGATTAATGTAAGTACAATATTCATATATTCATTTAAAGACTATAAACTGTGCAGGTGTTTAGTGGCTCTCTGACCTTTTTGCTTAAAGGTTTTGCCGTTTCAAAACCTTAAAACAGAGAGCTGAAAGATGCTAAAAGTCTCTGCGAATTAGCCTACAACTGTATGTTTGTCCCTAAAAGGCTGACCCCTTTCACTTTACACATTCATTCATTTCATTGTTATATATGTAAAAAAAAATATTGATAAGATCAGCTTTGAACGAGCATTTAAAAACAGGGCGGCTACATTCTTTGACACCAATCTTCCAAAGGTGCTGATTTTTTTTAAAAAAGGCGTTAAAGATGGCTGAAAAATCTGACTAAGTGCCATCATAAAAATGACTATTGAATCATGTCATGTGGATGCAGACATCCGTGTGAGTGCTACAGAGAGAGAGGTGTGCTCTTTGACTTGAGCCTGTGACGAGTCCCCCTGCACATGGACACAGAGTGTAGAGTCACAGCCTGGGAGATTTAAAGCAGGTTGAGGGCCAGGGTTATCTAATCGCTTCCTGCCTGCCTTCACAGACACCTCAGTCCGCTTCAAAGTGCTGCTATCAAGGTATAGCACACACGCTTCACCGTGAAAGGGATTGCTCTGTTCTGGTGTGTGTGTGTGTGTGTGTGTGTGTATGTCTGTGTGTGTGTGTGTGTGTGTGTGTGTGTGTGTGTGCGTGCGTGCGTGCGTGCGTGCGTGCGAGCGTGTGTGTGTGTGTGTGTGTGTGCGCGCATGTGTGTGTGTGTGTGTGCGCGTGTGTGTGGGTGACGCTCCCCTCGGATCAAACCCAGGTCGCGAGCCCAGGCTAGGTTTTCCTGAGAACAAACGCCCTTCAACGATCAAGCTCCACATTTGACCTGTGAACTGTGAATGCGATTGAAAATGTGGAGCACAGTGTGCGCGGAGCAGAGGAGAGAGGCTGTGGTCATTAATCATAACAGACGCCCCAACGGCTCAGACATACTATCCACTAACACACACACACACACACACACACACACACACATAGACACGCATGCACGCACATACACACACAGACACAAAATAAGCACACTGTTCCTGGGGAATATTTGAGGGAGTTTTCATCTCAATTTAAAACCATCAAAGATCCAAATCGGAGACAGATTGCTCCTCATTCACCACCGCCCTCTCTGGATGTAAATAGTCATCCCTGCAATGATGCATGCTGGGAAGAAACATAACCAAAGCAGCCAGACACCACCACAGTGTAGGTGCTATTATGGTTGACTTTATGGCCAAACATCAAGGTCAAGTGTTGTTGTGGAGAAGTGCCTGGGGAGAGGCTGAGCTCCAAGCAAACAAACCCAGGATCACTATAGGTCATAGTACACAACATACAGTACAAGGCACAGTCAACCTTCACGTGTCAAATCCAAAGTTGTACACCATCAGTCTTTCCACCTAGATAGCACTGCAGCAGTACGACTGGAGGGTCTGTGTATCAATTCAACTCAAATGTGTTTTTTCATCTTTTTTTGGGGGAAACGTAACATAACACGACAGGTTCCCAAAAATATACACAGAGGGAAGGGTTCCTAAACGGGATACAAGCGACAATATACTAAGACTAAAGCATTCAGAGGATTAAAAGGTGGAGGCAACCATTCTGTAGAACGCTTGTTATCAAAATCCCCCTTTTGTCAAAATCAGTGAATATCTCCTCACGATCTGACCGCTACCTGTCCGTAGGGGAGAACGGGGTAATTTGTCACACGGGTTGGTTGTCACAATCGTTATATCTCGGAACCAGAAGGCACTGTCTGTGAAATTTTGGTATGTAAATATCCAGAATTGGGATCAGAGGTCACCTACATAGTCTTCCTTGGAGTTAGACTGCTGAATTTGAGGTGAGACGACTGTTTGTGTTTTTCATGTCAAATTGAAAATATTTAGCTCCTCAGTATTTTTCTTCTAGGCTTTTACACAATGGGTTTATAACAAAACACTTGTTACCCATACAAAGTGTGAAGGGTAAACTATAGTTTAGATTGTGGTTAGCAAGCTAATTAGTTGTCAGATGGTTGTTGGCCTTGATGTTAGCAAGAAATTCAAGTTGGGGTTGGTCGTCAAATTTTTTGGGGGGTTGGTTGTCACATGTTATCTCAAGGCTGCAGCTAGAAAATGAACCCAATAACGAAATAAATTGTCAAGCTGTATCCAATCCAATTCACTGACACCCCAGAGAAGGAAATAATAGAGCAGGAAAAGGCAGCTAGCATGCAAAAGAAAAAAGGGCAACAAAATCAAAACAACCCAGTGCATCCCAAACTAGACCAGCTGCCAAGGCTACAGTAAGTTATGTAGGCCTATTTATCAACTTGACAATGCAATTAAACTTTGTAATTCAGTTATACTTGCTTGCCTTCTTTTTAAGATTTTTCCCATTAAGATAACATTGTGACAAACAACCCCATAGTGTTTGACAACCGACCCCTTGGGGTCGGTTGTCACAATGTGTAAGGGTGTCTTTGATGATTAATTTCTTCTTTATTACAATAAGATAGAAAAAGTGAGGGGTACACATTTCAAGCCAACACCTTAAGCTTCAATTTAATGTAGGAATGACTATTGAAAGATGTTTAGATGATAAGCAATTCTCACTAGAGTAAAAAGTGTGCCTACTTACCCCGTTCTCCCCTACTGTGTCCGTGCTGATATAAAAAAATCAAGTGTTAATACACAGCCTAGACTCTGTAAATGGACATCTCAACAATGTGGGCCCCAGCATAGCACAGCACACACGCAAGCCTTTTCCAGAATTGCTGACACGACCTTTAATGAATTGGTCAATCAACAGAAACATTAGATAGATGATCAAGCTCTTTTAAGCATTATTTAGGGTCAGCTTCTCAAACAAACAAAAACATTCCGTAAAGTGAATTGTTTTCGAACTGTTGGTCAGACAAAACATTTCATTTGTAGAAGTCACATTCGACTGTGTGAAATTGCAATGGAAATCATAACATAGAGATTACTCGTCTCTTTATGTCAAAGTCCCAACAAAGAAGTGCATACGGGTTCCAACACGGCGGAATATTTCTATTTCAACTGATTTAGTCATGAATAAAACAACTTTGTCATGTAAATAATAGGGACATTTTCTAAAAATTAAAATAGCCATGCATACCTTCTCTAAATGGGATAATTCGGAGTAAATTAAACTAATCTCATTTTAATGTGCTATAGACGACCTGCCTCGTACTCCAGGACCCATTAAGACAACCCAAGGACCTGTGGAAGACTCTCAAGGACTCTCAAACCCCCCCTCAAAGATCCTCTAAAAAGACATTAAGCCTCCAATCAAACCTGTTATTAGACCACTGAACCCTCCTCAACAACACCTGGAACCTCCTTAACCTCAAGACAAGTCTTCTAAAAAAGCATGCTGGGACCTCCCCCCATGGCCGTTCAAAAAACCCTCCCAAGCACCCCCCTGGATCTGCATTTTCATAACTCCCTGGTGTATGTGAAATAATTTAGCGCGGCCGGTGATCACTTGACACAGTCAAATGACTGAGCCGAATGTGGCGAGTGTAACAGAGGCTATATAAGGCTACATTGACGCTCACTGTGCCGGCAGCCTGAACTCTCAGCCCCCTTTTGTACTCAGCTCTCTCCCTTTTTTTTCTCTCTCTCTCTCTCTGTCCCTCTCTCTCTCTCTCTATCTCCCTCCAGCAAGCCCCGGTTGCTTGAGTAGCAGCAAAGTGACGCCTCCATGCTGCTTTTAAGAGCTAAGTAGCACAAGGGTTGAACAAGGAAAGCGAGAGAATGTTCACTTATAGTCGACATCTGGGGCTGAAAAAAAAAAAAAAAAAAAAAAAACTCCACACACTCTCCTCCAAGGCTCCCACACTTGATGGCCACACAATGCACTTGTCCCATGGCACTCTGTATCTGTTTCCCCCCCCCCCCTCTGTGGGTGGTGTGTGTGTGTGTGTGTGTGTGTGCATGTGTGTTTGTGTATGTGTGTATGTGTGTATATGTGTGTGTGTGTGTGTGTGTGTGTGTGTCTGTGTGTGTGTGTGTGTGCCTGTGCATGTGAGACATATCTTCAGTCAAGCAGCAAGAGGGCATTTTTGGAGAATTCCGTCATTATAAAATTGATAATTAATGAATTAATACTTTCAGCTTCAAACAGCTCTAAAAGGCATTGCTTTCTATATTATTTGTATTGGCTAATTTAGAGGTTCTTGTTACACAGGGGTGGGGGCTGTGTGTGTGTGTGTGTGTGTGTGTGTGTGTGTGTGTGTGTGTGTGTGTGTGTGTGTGTGTGTGTGTGTGTGTGTGTGTGTGTGTGTGTGTGTTTGTGTGTGTGTGTGTGTGTGTGTGTGTGGTTGCTTCACACTGTGTGAGCTGTGCTGTAGTGATCTCAGTGGGACTTTTATTTGCTCCCCACCGTGCAGACTGCCTGGCACTTGCAGGGCCCATTTGCACTCTTTGATAAAAAAAACGCCTTAATGTGACACAGCTATGAAAGCTGCCAGTATAGGACCACTGCCTGTGTTTTATCCCAAGGGAGAGGGGAAGGAGACAGTGTAAGGGGGTGAGGTCGGGTAGTGGATAGTGGATACTGGGAACCAGCAAAGCACAGAGACCTTAACACCTGGCTCCAAGTGGAAATGCTGCAAATAGGCCCAGACAAGAACCACATCTGACGTGTTTTTGTTAGAAAACGCTGGCTGTCAGTTTTATATCTGAAATGCAATGAACTCTCTACAGGTGAAGGAGTCACACAGCAGCCAATAATAATACAACAATAAAAATAGCGATATAAACGTAATAGATCATATTAAGGAGGGGCAACATAACGTATACAAGAAGTGGCAAATTCACCAATTGTACTGCTGTGTACATTCAACTTAAGTGTCTGTAAAGAATGTAAGCGACACACCAGGCACATATAGGTAGAGTAAATGTATAAGCAACTAATACACATTTAAATAACAGCTGTATTTATGAGAAAGAAAAAAAAACAATCCTTTTATATTACTGACATGGTTTAAATTCTATTGCATTTACGGTTTGATTATAAATGACAGCAATATGAATCTGCGTCAAGTATAAAGCATGAGCCAAATTGAACATTGCTTTTAACCAGTTTTATCCTGTATGGTAAAAATGCTGCTGCTTAAATATATAGAAGTTCCATTAGAAAAAAGATGAAAAATATGAACACAAATCATGCTAATCCCACATGGAATCATCGTGCGATCCAGGATTAATAACAGGCGTTGGTGTTAATGAAAGAGAGGACCCAGGTGATCGGTGTGCCGGCTCTTCTCCGCGCTGTCTGTCTATACCTGGGCTGCTGCCTGCTGCTGTGTGCGGCTGTTATCGGGGTCAAGACAGCGCGGCTCGCAGACAAGAGGCTTATAAACGGAGACAAGAGCCTTTAACACGGAATAAAAGACTCTAACTTCAGCGCTAATCCCCCGCCGCGGCCGTGGATAAAGGCGGAATGTGAACCACACAATGAGCTCGCGTTACTCCGGGCGGGATGGCTTTGTGTGTGGTGTGCGTGTGTGTGGGCGCGCCTTTTTCTAAGATATACACATTTCAACTCGGCCAACTTGGTTTTATTGGGAGAAGCCGAGATGATTTGTTTTATCAGCAGTGTAGTCCAAAAAAAATACACACATTTTCCCCTAAACTGTAGGACATTTGCAAGAATGCAATGCTTGTGTTGTGTCACACGTTTAAAATAAATGTCATCCAGCCTTACAAATGAATTAAGAAAGAAGTGGAAGAAGAGTGGAAAGGTGTCATAAAGAAGTCACACAATAAAACTCCGGCATTAAGCATACTTTATTTTTTTGTTTGATTAAAAGAAAACGTCTTGCTGTGGTCAGGCCTGTTATTTCCCGCCATAGCTTCATAAAGCATTACGGATTCGCTGCATATTAAACGGGGGGAAAGTGTCCCTAAATACTTTCAGCACCTTGGAGAGCTCCAAATCCAGCAGCCGACTTGAGTTCGCTTGTGGATGAATGGGAGAAGTCACGCACATTAAATCCTTCAAACCCCAGGAAGGTTCATACACATTATTACCAATACGTGAGATAACATAGGCTGAATGAAAGTGATTGAAATGGAAGTATATATAATAACTAAGTCTACATTTGATACTCTTCCCACTGGCATTCATAATCATTTAAAAAAAAGTTAAACATTTCATATGTTTAACAAATCATACCTGTTGTCAGCGGTCTGAAATCTGGCAGGTGAGGTCAAGTATATTAATTAGAAATAGAATAATGTAATGTAATATGTTACCTGTGTATGTAAATAAAAAAAATAAAAAATATAGCCACAGCTTTTGACTTTCAAAAGGCGAGCAGAATTAAAACTTTCTCTGGTTTTAGGCCTTATATTCCATTCATGTTTTGGCAAGCGAAAATAGGAATTTAAACGTTTGCAAATCATCTATTTCCTGTCGTTTTCTTTTTTTCTACTGCTTGTTGGTAATAGTAAAATAATCGTTGTGTGTTAAAATAATGGAATTGGCAAGAAAGGTAACACACCGAGAAATATCGATGTGTCACTTTGAAAATTATGCATTTTACTAAACTAAAGACCAAACTGTGTTTTATGTATTTGTATGTTTATTATAGGCCTGTATTCGAAACTAATAAGAAATGTACTACATTGAGTTGAAATCGACTTGCGTTTTGTCATTTCTGTGGGAATCATGTTAAACATTTAATGGTGGCTGAACGGCACCGATATAAGCCTATTTGCCGTAACGAATGTTTTCTTCAGTAGCTTGCGTGGTGAAATAACCAGTCAAACAAGGATCAAACAGTTGACACTGGAGTGTGTCATTGGGTCCCAGTCTGCGCGCTGTGTAAAGTGTGTGTACTCCGCTGCTCAGCTGTCCAGGCAGACACACTCTGGACGTGGATGTGGTTTGTTATGGCGCCCCCGTGAGACGATTCCGCCGCATCTCCCTTTTAATGATCGCAGTTTTACGCAGCAGATTTCTCTCTCAAGCATAACACCGAGGACTTAGAAAAAAGTATACTCGTCACATCCCTTCCCTTTGTCTTGTTTTGCCTCCGCGAAATCTTGGATTGTCTCAGTAATATGAAGTTATGGCACGTGTTATTATTTTAACGCACCGCCTAATGCGCACAGAAAGGACAGCTTTGCGCACAGAAAAGGTCCAACTATAGTGCAAGCTTTATTGTCAAACAAATCATAAAAAAAAGTCATAGATAAAGTTTGAATACGTCCTTCACACACTTAACATTATATGCATTTGTGATCAAAGCGAAATCACCGCAACAGCCGCATACATCCGCTGTGGGAATGCGTTTGGAACGACCAACGGTTCCCATCAAGTAAATTCCTCCAATCGAATAAGATATTGGTTAAAGACTTTCTATCACAACAGCGTGAAGTGAAGAAAAGAAAAGTTGAGCTAGCGTGTGTGTTAACTCACCAGGCAAAGTGCAGGCGTCAGGAGGAACACGGCGCACCAACACGTCACCTGCATTTCTTCCCCGGAGCTCAAAGTTCCACTAATGTCCCTCTGTGGCTGGTAGTCGCGTCTTTTTTTCGCGGACCATAAATCCACCTGCGGTATCCTGCGCGGGGGGGCTTTCACAGCGCGGCCAAGCTCCTCAGCAGCGCAGGGGAAAAGGACAGAGCAGCGCACCCCATGACGGCTGAACGAGGCTGAGAGTTGTAAAAGGCTTGGCCGCGCGAGGGAGGGACGGACGGGGTGAGGTGGTGGGGGCGGGGAGGGGGGGCGACACACGGCGGGTTACTGGAGAGTTAATCCAGGTAGAGAGAGCGCCGGGTCATCGCTGTGAGCAGAGCCAAAGGGTTCCTGATGGTCGGATAAGAAGCTGGTGAGCGCAGGGTTCAGCGGACGGGAGCGCTCCGATTCTGAAGGGACACGGCGTGGTGGCTTTGCGCTTTATAACACGCGCCTACAACACTCGCTCTGTATGGTGGGAAGGGAGGGACGAGATGAGGGGGGGGGGGGGAGAAAAAAAGGCAAGAAAATTCAAATAGAAACTAGAGGATATTGGTCCAAGACGCAGCGAGGATCAAGAGAAAGAAAGAAAGAAAGAAAGAAAGAAAGAAAGAAAGAAAGAAAGAAAGAAAGAAAGAAAGAAAGAAAGAAAGAAAGAAAGAAAGAAAGAAAGAAAGAAAGAAAGAAAGAAAGAAGGAAAGATTTTTTTTCTTTTCCCCCTCTCCGTTTCTTTAACAGACGCTTGTTGTGAAGGAAACAGCTTCACCTTGGCTGTTGTTTTTTTTTTTTTTTGTTGTTTTTTGCTCTTGATGTAGATGAATGAGCTGACATTCACAACTCCACTGCCAATAACTCCAGGCCACCCCCCCCCCTCCCCTATCCTCCACCTGGCACAACAACAAAAAGTCAGACCTGGACGAACACAGCACCAACAGCTGTTGTGCATGATGTAATTCCAATATATGATGATGATAACACATCATCATTGTCAGAACCTATAGTTATATTCCCGATACAGGTAATGTTTCTTATCTTGTACTCCTATAGAACATACTGTGCGCACGTGAGTGTCAAATTAGTGTCAGT